>NW_027176240.1:152500-167500 GCF_023055335.1 Clinocottus analis | reverse complement strand
AACAATGAAGCTGGAGTCAACAAATCCTTCATTTACACTGTTGGGATGGATTTGGACATTTTTGCTTTGACATGATGTTCATGTGGTTTATTATCTAGAATCATCCAGAACTTTGATTTATTTTGATCTCAACGTATATATTTACTGCATGCACGTATTATGTACTTGTTGCATATTCATGTAACGATACCATATAACTAGTTTAAATATTTGTATGGACGGATCAGTATGTATGTATTCTTCATAATCAGAAATTTAATCGGTAGAAGCATTGATAAGTTTTCTTATCACAAGTCCACCTTCATCATGTTCTACAGTGATGATATGCATGATGTACTGTAACACTGTCACATGATCATGAGTGCTCTCAACACATCCATAAGTTTCTTAAGCGCTAAATAAACGTTATGAGCAGCACGGCATGCAGCAGCTTTCACCATGTTCTCTCATCGCCGACACTACAAACATGTTCCACTCGCTAAAAAGCGAGCTGTGGCCCTGCACTTCTTTTACACAATCCTCCTGTGATCCAGTCTGCACGTACAGTATGTAAAACATTCACTACTACGAGAGTAGCGGTACTTTTTTGCATTGAATCGTACAGGGATGTTTTCTGAAAGTGATTGGCTGGCCCTACCCAAAAACAAAACCCACCAGCCGCCACTGAGATGAACTATCTGGACAGCAGAGAGAAGGTTTCTCTACCAGGAGGAGACCCTCAATCCTCCAGAGAACACAGAGACACTGAGGAACCAGGCCAGGACCAGAACCCAAACCCAGGATAAAGAGGTTCAGTGAATGTGGTGTTGAAGGTGTGGAGGTGGATCAGTGTGTCAGAGGAGACTCTGTAGAAGGACAGAGAGCCAGCAGGACAGTCCACATACACTGCTACTCTACCAGAGGAGGAGATGGAGGAGGAGGAAGAGGTGATGGGTGTTCTTGTCTTATTGTGACAGACAGAGTAATCACTATGATGACACTCCAGACTCCAGGACTGATCATTCAATCCAAACCAACAGTCTGTACTGTTTCCTTTCCTGCTGATTCCTCCGTAACTCACTGATATAGAAACTTCTCCTCTCCACTCGACCTCCCAGTAACAGCGACCAGTCAGACCAGTTCTACACAGCAGCTGAAGACAGACATCAAACCTGTCTGGATGATCAGGATATGACTGATCCTTCACCACACCTGTCACCTTCCTGTTGTTGTCAGACAGTTTGAGGCTCTTGTTCACTGTGTTTGTGTCGATTGTGAGTTCACAGGAATCTGATGGAGAGAACAAGACACAATACAGCTGCAGCTATTAATCTATCATCTGTTCATCTCGTGACACTTTGATGATGACATCAGAGATGTGAATGAGTGATGTCACAGTGTGCAGATGGTTGAATGTGTTCATGAATCAAAGCCCACTTACACTTCCTCAGACCTGGTCTCAACCATCGGACTCCAGCAGGCTCCACCCTGAAAGGAGGAGGGGGGTCAGAGCAGCATGAAACATGGACATGACATCACTCTCATCACAGAGCTTTGGGATTCAATATTAGCTGTTTCATATCACAGCTTATAAAGATTTACATATATTCATATTTTATATATACAACACCTATAGTTTGTTATAGTAATTAAATTATAGAACAAGATTAAACACAATTAGTGGCATTGTATTGTTATTTCACCTGTTATAACAAAAATATTCTCGTGTGGGCTCCATTGAGGTGAATTAAAAACACAACTATGCGGATGAGAGTCATTTCTGTATGTGGCTCATGTGGTAGAGAGTTCGTCCTGTAATCACGAGCCAGCAGGTGAGATCTCTGTTCTCCTCACGTGAGGTTTCCACTTTAATCTCATATCTGTTGCTGCGTTCACACTGAGCGTCCTCACTACGGACTCTTAGAGCACCGTGAACGGAGGACGGATACGTTTCCACTAGCGGCGCCTCAGTGTCTCACGAGCTGCAGAACCAGCAGCAGTGGAGTTTGGAGACTTGATCCACTTCCTGAAGTAGATCTACTTTGCTCAGTTTGCTGCAGCAGTTATGGAATCGCTCTTCTTCTCTCGTCTGCAGCTTGATGCTGTTCATCAGATGCTGTGTGTTTGTTCTGGAAGAGTCTTTAACATTAACATATGGGTTAGGGTTTGATTAGCTTCCACTAGCTTAGCAATTAGCATATCGGCACTACCTGTTGAGTGACTTATATTTTGCTTTGTTGCATGTGTTTTTCCTTTGTTTCCCCCTGAGTGTGTCAGATTGTTTTGTGTGACCTAAAGCTGCTGTTGACATTTTGGTTTTTGACTTTTCTGTTCTGTGTGACGTTTTATAGGTCAGGTTTTCATGTGGATCACAGCGATGACTGGACATTGGATGATGAAGAGCTAAGACTGAAGGAGCAACCGAGTCCCCCCCTCCTTGGTGGGAAGGTGAACTTTGTTCCCCCGGACACTAACCAAACCTAGAACTGAACAGCCTTGAAAAGATGAACTGAACTCTTCTACTCCCCCTAAATAACAACGACAGACCTTGATAACTAATAGTTATCAATGTATATTTGTGTATGCGTGTGTGTGTATTGACTTTCTGGTTGCTGAACTATTGACAGTCAAGATTTGTTGATTTAAAATGCATCGTGACTCATGTTTTCCACAACAATTGGGCTCCGTAGCTGATTCTAGCACTTAGTCCATTCCACTGGTCCACATGAATCAGACTCAGGTTCCTCTAGCAGTCAGTCAGGAACTCAGATGTTTAAACCTGCATCAGTTGATTCTTTGTCTGTTTGTGGTTCAGTGGAAACAAGCTGTAAACACAACATCTGACACATGATCAGCTTATGAAGTCGTTGTGTCTGACATGATATCAACCAGCTGCTTCCACATCCAGCAGTTCCACATCAACATGATGACTCATCAGGACTCTTTGTGTCACCTGATGAATGAAGTCCACTATTCTCTCTCTTGTAGCTCTGTGTTTGGTCTCCAGCACCTCCTGAGGGAAACATCTGTCTCTTTAGCTGCTAAACGCTCCACTATGTTCACCAGCTGAGCGTCTGTGGCCGACTGTCACCTGTAGCTTCAACAAGTCACTCTGACCACCAGAGAACTGTCTCTCAGTGCAAAACAAACCAACACCAGGTGAAGCTGAACTCCTTTAAACAGCAACACATTCCTGTTGTGATGCTCCATCAAGAAGGTTTGAACAGGTTGTTTCTTTGCTTGTCTTCTCACAGTAATGTCTGGACTAAAGGGCAACACACACTGGAGGCAGATGACCAGCATTAAAACATCAAACTATAGTTTCATATGAGCCCACAAACTGCAGCGTGACGACGTTGATGCACGTCAACCCACCATGATGCCGTCAACGTGTCAGGATACACCACTGTCCTAGTTTCTGATGTAGAGACAAGACAACGCTCCAGAAACACAACAGCTTCATCACCTCCCTGTTCTGGCTCATCCTGGCTGCTGTTCCCTGACTACTTCTGTCTGTGTTGATGGTCTGATGTGGGACTAGGGTTGTCACGACACCACAAATACAATACTGGTATATTTATCTATAATAGTAATAATCAAAACATCTGTATGGTTTCCTTTTTTACCAGCTTGTTCCTGCCCTGCTTTTTAAACATTTAACAAGCGGCATTAATATTAGTATTAGCTTCCAGCAAGATATTAATGAACACTACATGAGGCCATCAAAGCATTGATTATACACGAATGTGTCGGCCAATTGTCTGGTGTCTGTCTGGAAGCTGCTTTGCCATGTTTGACGTGTCCTCCCTTGGTCTGTTAGACGGGTCTCTGTGTGTCAGTGGGCTTTCCTTCAGTCTGCAATGGAGTCAAAGTATTTCCACATTTCACTTCTTCCTCTTTTGTTCCAACAAGCCGAGGACGGTCAGCAAGAGCTTCTGCACTGAGGCCATTATGTCTCCCCTGATCACTCGCTGCCTGTCCCGCCTCCTTAAGGCTGCCTCCTTAAGGCTGCCTCCTTAATCCCGCCTCTTTGCAGTCGATGTGTGCAGACAGCACTACCGGGAGTGGAAAGTGAGTGCGCTCTGATCGCACGATATTTTAATGAAGTATCGATACTAAAAATATGCAAAATCATAGTTTTTTTCAGCAGGCCTCTTCATACCTGAGAGTCTCCAGTCTGCAGTGAGGACTCTCCAGTCCAGCAGACAGCAGCTTCACTCCTGAATCCTGCAGCTTGTTGTTACTCAGGTCCAGCTCTCTCAGACTACAGGACTGGGAGCTGAGGACTGAGGACAGAGCTTCACAGCTTCTCTCTGAGAGGTTACAGCCACTCAGGCTGAAGAGACAACAACCAACAAGAAGAAAAATAACATTCATGTTAAAATGAAATCTTCTGTGATAATGAGTCTGGACTAAAGTAGAATCAGAAAGAACAAGATAATTTGTTCAGTGAAAGAGGATTTGATTGTTCCTGTTCTACTCGAAACAAGATGCAATAATTCAATGAATTATTCTCTACTGGAAAGAGGAAGTAATGTAGTATTAATATCAGTAAGAGGGGTGAATATTTATGTTGTTTATTAAATTGGAAAACACAGTTTGGGTTTTCTGTTGTTTTCCTGAGAAGAGAGAGAAAGAGAGAGACAGAGAGAGAGAGAGAGAGAGAGAGAGAGAGAGAGAGAGAGAGAGAGAGAGAGAGAGACTGAACAAAGTGAGAAAAAAACGAAAAAATCTAACTTTATATTCTGATTTCATGTTTGTTAAGTTGTAAATCAGAAATAAACAACCATTAAATTCTCAGCAGATTGTGACTGTAAAGACACATTCAAGTTTCCAGTGTCTTTTCCTGCATTTCTCTTTCTCATTAATTACTATTAGAAATAAAAAATGACAAAGCATAAATAAGATGAACATTAGGACGACACAGTGATGTTTTATTCTGAATGAAACATGCTTTTCAAATGCCAACATTGTTTTTTTTAATCCAATGTGGATCTAATTTGTCTGCTCTACAACGTTCCTTAGTTTAGTTTCTGAGACTATCTCGTATGATCCAAAGTTCTGGTTAATTTCCTGGCGAAAAAGAGTTCATGAAATCTGAAATTGTGATGAACAAACTGAGATTCAGAAACACTGAATAGAGCTGATAGTTTAGAGATACATATAAATTATTTCAGACAAACTAACTTGAGCTGACCTGAGAGTCTCCAGTCTGCAGTGAGGACTCTCCAGTCCAGCAGACAGCAGCTTCACTCCTGAATCCTGCAGCTTGTTGTTACTCAGGTCCAGCTCTCTCAGACTAGAGGACTGGGAGCTGAGGACTGAGGACAGAGCTTCACAGCTTCTCTCTGAGAGGTTACAGCCACTCAGCCTGAAGAGACAAGGAGGAAGAAAAGATAAGCAGTAAGTGTAAAAGATAGCAGCGTATTTAAGTTATGATCCATGAATCTAACTCTCTCTGTACTTACAGAGCTTTGTTGGAGGCTTTGACCACTGGCAGCAGCCTCAGAAGAGCCTCCTCTGAAGCAGAGTACTTCTTCAGGTCAAACACCTTCAGATCTTTTCCTGATGACAGTAAGATGAAGACCAGAGCTGACCACTGAGCAGGAGACAGTTTACGTCTGGAGAGACGTCCTGACCTCAGGGACTGTTGGATCTCCTCCACTAGAGAACCATCATTCAGTTCATTCAGACAGTGGAACAGATTGATGCTTTTCTCTGGAGACACATCCTCACTGATCTTCTCCTTGATGTACTGGACTGTTTTCTGATTGGTCTGTGAGCTACTTCCTGTCTGTGTCAGCAGACCTCGTAGGAGAGTCTGATTGGTCTCCAGTGAAAGACCCAGGAGGAAGCGGAGGAACAAGTCCAGGTGTCCATTAGGACTCTGTAAGGACTTGTCCACAGCACTCTGGTACAGATGTCTTGGTTTTGGTTTGTTTTTAAAGACTTTAGACAACCGGGAGGTTGTTTGTTCCTCTGCCAGCAGGTTGACACCAGAGTTGATGAAGGTCAGATGGACATGAAGAGCAGCCAGAAACTCCTGAACACTCAGATGGACGAAGCAGAACACCTTGTCCTGGTACAGTCCTCTCTCCTCTCTAAAGATCTGTGTGAACACTCCTGAGTACACTGAGGCTGCTCTGATGTCGATGCCACACTCTGTCAGGTCGGATTCATAGAAGATCAGGTTCCCTTTCTGCAGCTGATCAAAAGCCAGTTTTCCCAGAGACTTAGTCATCTTCCTGTTCTCTGGACTCCAGTGTGGATCTGTCTCAGCTCCTCCATCATACTTGACCTTCTTCACTTTGGACTGAACCACCAGGAAGTGGATGTACATCTCAGTCAGGGTCTTGGGCAGCTGTCTTCTCTTTGTGGTCTTCAACACGTCCTCCAGAACTGTAGCAGTGATCCAGCAGAAGACTGGGATGTGGCACATGATGTGGAGGCTTCGTGAGGTCTTGATGTGGGGGATGATCCTGCTGGCCTGCTCCTTATCTCTGAACCTCTTCCTGAAGTAGTCTTTCTTCTGTGGGTCAGTGAACCCTCTGACCTCTGTCACCAGGTCAACACAGTCAGGAGGGATCTGATTGGCTGCTGCAGGTCGTGTGGTTATCCAGAGGCGAGCAGAGGGAAGCAGCTTCCCCCTGATGAGGTTTGTCAGCAGCACATCCACTGAGGTGGACTCTGTGACGTCAGTCAGGACCTCATTGTTGTGGAAGTCCAGAGGAAGTCGACACTCATCCAGACCGTCAAAGATGAACACAACCGGGAACTCTTCAAAGCTGCAGATTCCTGCTTCTTTGGTTTCAGAGAAGAAGTGATGAACAAGTTCCACCAAGCTGAACTTCTTCTCTTTCAGCACATTCAGCTCTCTGAAGGTGAAGGGAAACATGAACTGGATGTCCTGGTTGGCTTTGTCTTCAGCCCAGTCCAGAGTGAACTTCTGTGTTAGGACTGTTTTCCCGATGCCGGCCACTCCCTTTGTCATCACTGTTCTGATTGGTTCCTCTCCTCCAGGTGAGGCTTTAAAGAAGTCTTCTTGTCTGATGGTGGTTTCTGGTCTGTGTGGTTTCCTGGATGCTGCTTCAATCTGTCTGACCTCATGTTCATTGTTGACCTCTGCAGTCCCTCCCTCTGTGATGTAGAGCTCTGTGTAGATCTGGTTCAGAAGGGTTGGGTTTCCTGCTTTAGCGATCCCCTCAAACACACACTGGAACTTCTTCTTCAGGTTAGATTTGAGTTCACGCTGACAAACTGCAGCAAGAAGTCCTGAATGAACAAACAACACAGAAGATCAATGAGTCAAAGAATAGATTTCAACACCTCATGTCCTCAAAGGATGAGTCTGTGAATATGTTCTGGTCCATCTCTTGAGACATTAGTAAACGTTCCATTCATCCAGCATGTTAAATCTTTAGAGAAATCCTCTTACTGCTCTGCAGACAGTCAGCCAGCTCCTCATGCTTCATGCTCCTCAGGAAGTGCAGTGAGATCTTCTGAAAGGCTTCTCTGCTCCTCCTCCTCTGCTGTTCATCCTCACCATCCAACACCTCCTCATCCTCTCTCTGACTCTCTAAGCATTCTGGGTAATCTGAACTCAGAACCTTCTGGATCTTCTTCAGCTCGTCCTTCACAAAAGTGAGGATGTTCTCCTCCAGCAGCTGGAACAGAATATTCTCTGAATGACAAACTAAAACCATGGAAGCAAACATCAGATCCATGTTGGACAGACTGACAACCCACTGGTCTAAAGAGTGCAGCATGGAGATGATGGTGAACAGAAGACATGTAAAAGTAGTTGTACAGGTACAGACCATAAATATGGAGTCCAGGTGTGTTTGATGCTGCTGGGCAGACGGACCTCTGGGAACCTCTGAGCTCTCCTGGTCCTCTCTGTGGAGGAGTCATGAACCATCAGCTCACATTGTGTCTGCACCACAGACTGTTTATTGTTCATGATATTACAACACAAACACAACAACGAGTTAAAGATGTTGTGTCATGATTCATCATTTTATAAACCAGATGCTAAAGACTGGAGATGAAGGACGACCATCTGTGTGACAGTCATCTTGTTTCATCTGTTTAAAGAACTTACTCTGGGTCATCAGAACGTTGTCCATCTCTGAAGTGAATCAGACCACCTTTAGACTGATCACTCTTCATGGACACACAGCTGGGTCCAGGAGACTTTTCTCTCTGCTGCTGTGACCTGATAGAAACACTGAGATTTACTGAACATGAAGGATTTCTGAAGATACAATATGTATTTTTCTGCTTCCATTGGTTTTATTGCACAGTAAAAGTGAAGTTATTTTCATTCAAACTTGTAGTTAATGGTAAAGAAGACACAGCTTCTTTATTGTGACTTGTTGTGTTCTTGTTCAACCAACTAGTCGTTACAATGAGACACAAAAACTAAAACTACTGGAGTCACATCTTGTAGAAGTTTGACTCTTATATGTAGGATCATCCAATATAACCAGCACAAAAACACAAAGAACAGTAATGTAAAGGTCATTAGTGTATTATACATTCAGTGGACAATATGAAGCCCGAAGTTCAACCACCGATGGTTGAATGTGTCTATAAGAGTTAAAATGTTAGCAAGTCTCAACAATAAAGCCAAGTTACCAAAGACACTGTGATTCATGAGGACAACCCTCCAACAGGAAACTCTTTTAAACCACTAAGTCTTCATCAAACTGCCTCCAGAAGTCTGACACTCGTCTGCATAGTTTTATAACTTGTTCCCAGACCTCTGAATGAAGAGCCAGAACCCTGCAGCGAGTAGCCAGAACAAAAAAGCCCGGATGTGACTCGCTCTGCCCATTTTACCCAAGATGCATCAGAGGTTATTGTGTGTACTTGGGACATCCAATATCCCAGAATGCAAGTTAGTTGTTTAAGCATCAAATATGTGGTTGTTTTTTCAAGATTCAGCCTACTTCAAAATATACGTATTCCTTAGCGATTAAACATGAGATATAAATCAGTTCTGGAGGATCTAACGAGCAGTCTTTGGTCCCAGAGTTTATTATTTGTTCACAGTCACGTTAAATCAGTTTGACTGAGGGAAAGGTTCAGATTTATGACTTAATACTTTAACATTGAACTACAGCAGTGATTTTTTTTATACCTTTAACCGAATTATTTACAATTATACACGTATATATATATATATATATATATATATATATATATATATATATATATATATATATATATATATATATATGTATATATAACACAAAATATATACAATTATATGTGCCCATAGTCTTCTGAAACTACTCCCCACCCCATGACAGGTAGTCCCTGAAACTCTGGATCTGGACCCAGACTACTTCAGCTCTGGAGCTGTTCTGAAGACTGTTTCAGGTCGTTCCAGTCATCTGTCTCCAGAACTCTACATCTATCTAAAATCTCTCCTGGTCGACTCTGAGGAGGAATAAACTCACATTGTGTTGCTCCAGAGACTGTTTACAGTTAATGATTCATATACAAACAGCTACAGAGCAGCTAGTTCAATATATTGATTCTGATTGATCTTCATGAAAACAAGACTGCAAATGATGAACAACCAATTCTGTGTTTCATAGATGAGAATCAGAACAGTTTCATCTGTTTCATCTGTTTAAGAACTTACTCTGGGTCAGAAGAACGTTGTTCATCTCTGAAGTGAATCACAAAGCCTTTAGACCGATCACTCTTCATGGACACACAGCTGGGTTGAGGTCCAGATTCTGGTCCAGATTCTGGTCCAGATTCTGGTCCAGGTCCAGGTTCTGGTCCAGGTCCGGGTTCTGGTCCAGGTCCAGGTTCTGGACCAGGTCCAGGGCACTTTGGGCCCTGATGGGTCCTACAACAGAGAAGAAGACCAGCAAGGAATTATGTGTCTTTAGCCAGAGCAGCAGTTGGGAAACACTGTCAGCTATCAACAAGAAAAGGATCAAAACAGAAACGTGACATTTGACATATATTTCCTGAAAATGTGTGTGAGTGCTGAGAATCTGAAGATATGATGAAAGAAGCTGTAATGATGTGACACGTAGCATCTTCTTGGACTGAAGGGATTTGAACTGATGACGTTTAATCAACAGGGTTCACACTGCACCAAGGAAGCAACAACAAGTTAAACAAAGTCATGAGGCTGAATTAACCTCAGCTGGACATGAACTCTGTTGACTGACAGGAACACTGAGACCAGCTGTAACCCTCACTGACCACCAGGGGGAGCTCAGGAGCTGCAGTACTGAAGCCACCAAGAAGTACTTCATGTTTCCTTCTTATTTCATAGTACAATCGTTTTGAAAACATCGTTATCAAATATGATACAGCAGGTTTATAAAGTAATGAGTCACCTGTAAATTATGATACCACCATTGTGTTTTATTTCATTATGCAATCTGGATTATGCCACCTCACAATGCAGACACACTGTTTTAATCTGGATCTGGTCCCCACATGTCTGGAGCTGGTCCCCACATGTCTGGATCTGGTCCCCACATGTCTGGATCTGGTCCCCACATGTCTGGAGCTGGTCCCCACATGTCTGGATCTGGTCCCCACATGTCTGGATCCGGTCCCCACATGTCTGGAGCTGGTCCCCACATATCTGGAGCTGGTCCCCACATGTCTGGATCTGGTCCCCACAATCTGGATCCTGTCCCCACATGTCTGGATCAGGTCCCCACATGTCTGGATCCGGTCCCCACATGTCTGGATCTGGTCCCCACATGTCCGGATCTGGTCCCCACATGTCTGGAGCTGGTCCCAGATATATTGACCTGGTCCCCACATGTCTGGATCTGGTCCCCACATGTCTGGATCTGGTCCCCACAATCTGGATCCGGTCCCCTCATGTCTGGATCTGGTCCCCACATGTCTGGATCTGGTCCCCACAATCTGGATCCGGTCCCCTCATGTCTGGAGCTGGTCCCCACATGTCTGGATCCGGTCACCACATGTCTGGATCCGGTCCCCATATGTCTGGATCTGGTCCCCACATGTCCAGATCTGGTCCCCACATGTCTGGAGCTGGTCCCAGATATATTGACCTGTTCCCAGATATGTGGCTCATACATTGCTTCTTGCTTCATAGATGAAGTTATGAATCAACAGATATGTGATCTCTGAGAGGACTTTGACCAGCAGAGGCCTCAGTAAACATGAAATATGAGCTTCATAAAACACCTGAAGTACCAGAGTCCAGACTGGAGTCCAGTATCGGAACTCAATCTAACGACTGAATGTGTTTTATAGATTTGTCTGGATCCGGTCCCCACATGTCTGGATCTGGTCCCCACATGTCCAGATCCGGTCCCCACATGTCCAGATCTGGTCCCCACATGTCTGGATCTGGTCCCCACATGTCTGAATCCGGTCCCCACATGTCTGGATCTGGTCCCCACATGTCCGGATCTGGTCCCCACATGTCTGGAGCTGGTCCCAGATATATTGACCTGGTCCCCACATGTCTGGATCTGGTCCCCACATGTCTGGATCTGGTCCCCACATGTCTGGAGCTGGTCCCCACATGTCTGGATACGGTCCCCACATGTCTGGAGCTGGTCCCCACATGTCTGGAGCTGGTCCCCACATGTCTGGATCTGGTCCCCACATGTCTGGAGCTAGTCCCCACATGTCCAGATCTGGTCCCCACATGTCTGGAGCTGGTCCCCACATGTCTGGATCTGGTCCCCACATGTCTGGAGCTGGTCCCCACATGTCCAGATCTGGTCCCCACATGTCTGGAGCTGGTCCCCACATGTCTGGAGCTGGTCCCCACATGTCCAGATCTGGTCCCCACATGTCTGGAGCTGGTCCCCACATGTCTGGAGCTGGTCCCCACATGTCTGGAGCTGGTCCCCACATGTCTGGATCTGGTCCCCACATGTCTGGAGCTGGTCCCCACATGTCTGGATCTGGTCCCCACATGTCTGGATCTGGTCCCCACATGTCTGGAGCTGGTCCCCACATGTCTGGAGCTGGTCCCCACATGTCTGGAGCTGGTCCCCACATGTCCGGATCTGGTCCCCACATGTCTGGAGCTGGTCCCAGATATATTGACCTGTTCCCCACATGTCTGGAGCTGGTCCCCACATGTCTGGATCTGGTCCCCACATGTCTGGATCCGGTCCCCACATGTCCAGATATGGTCCCCACATGTCTGGATCCGGTCCCCACATGTCCAGATCTGGTCCCCACATGTCTAGATCTGGTCCCCACATGTCTGGAGCTGGTCCCCACATGTCTGGAGCTGGTCCCAGATATATTGACCTGGTCCCAGATATGTGGCTCATACATTGCTTCTTGCTTCATAGATGAAGTTATGAATCAACAGATATGTGATCTCTGAGAGGACTTTGACCAGCAGAGGCCTCAGTAAACATGAAATATGAGCTTCATAAAACACCTGAAGTACCAGAGTCCAGACTGGAGTCCAGTATCAGAACTCAATCTAACGACTGAATGTGTTTTATAGATTTGTCTGGATCCGGTCCCCACATGTCTGGATCTGGTCCCCACATGTCCAGATCCGGTCCCCACATGTCCAGATCTGGTCCCCACATGTCTGGATCTGGTCCCCACATGTCTGGATCTGGTCCCCACATGTCTGGATCCGGTCCCCACATGTCCAGATCTGGTCCCCACATGTCTGGATCTAGTCCCCACATGTCTGAATCCGGTCCCCACATGTCTGGATCTGGTCCCCACATGTCCGGATCTGGTCCCCACATGTCTGGAGCTGGTCCCAGATATATTGACCTGGTCCCCACATGTCTGGATCTGGTCCCCACATGTCTGGATCTGGTCCCCACATGTCTGGAGCTGGTCCCCACATGTCTGGATACGGTCCCCACATGTCTGGAGCTGGTCCCCACATGTCTGGAGCTGGTCCCCACATGTCTGGATCTGGTCCCCACATGTCTGGAGCTGGTCCCCACATGTCTGGATCTGGTCCCCACATGTCTGGATCTGGTCCCCACATGTCTGGAGCTGGTCCCCACATGTCTGGAGCTGGTACCCACATGTCTGGATCTGGTCCCCACATGTCCGGATCTGGTCCCCACATGTCTGGAGCTGGTCCCAGATATATTGACCTGGTCCCCACATGTCTGGATCTGGTCCCCACATGTCTGGATCTGGTCCCCACATGTCTGGAGCTGGTCCCCACATGTCTGGAGCTGGTCCCCACATGTCTGGATCTGGTCCCCACATGTCTGGAGCTGGTCCCCACATGTCTGGATCTGGTCCCCACATGTCTGGATCTGGTCCCCACATGTCTGGATCTGGTCCCCACATGTCTGGAGCTGGTCCCCACATGTCTGGAGCTGGTCCCCACATGTCTGGATCTGGTCCCCACATGTCTGGAGCTGGTCCCCACATGTCTGGATCTGGTCCCAGATATATTGACCTGGTCCCAGATATGTGGCTCATACATTGCTTCTTGCTTCATAGATGAAGTTATGAATCAACAGATATGTGATCTCTGAGAGGACTTTGACCAGCAGAGGCCTCAGTAAACATGAAATATGAGCTTCATAAAACACCTGAAGTACCAGAGTCCAGACTGGAGTCCAGTATCAGAACTCAATCTAACGACTGAATGTGTTTTATAGATTTATAAGTTTGTTAGGAGTCAAGGTTCAAGTGAACGAGCAGAGAAACAGTCAACATGAAGTCAGAGTGAAGACGCTGAAGGAAAAACAGCATCGTCCAATAGAGGGCCACGGGCCTGGACCCCCTTGAGCCACAACAACAACAACACTTACTAATAATGTGTGCTATTAATGCTAACGAGGAGTAAGCCAATAGAGGGCCACGGGGAAATTTAAACAGATACATGACCCGACTAAAAACATCCCACCAGCCGCTGATCACAGGTAACGAAGTGTTGAGAGATACCTGTTCATGTTGGTGATCACCTGCAGCCCTGATGGAGACAGACCAGGTCTGTGAGGACCAGGTCCTGTTGATGTGATGGGACGATGAGCTCCAGCAGGATTAACTCCTCTTCCTCCTCTTCTTCACCAGTCCTGCGTGTCTTCAGGCTGCTGTCACTCCAACGCTGTGATGAACAGTGTGAACCTGCAGCTGATCACGTGTCATGACTTTATGATCATGGTAAAGATTAACCCTCAGCTTCTTCCTGCTTCCTCTGAGCCACAGGAACCAAGCTGAGGACATGAAGCTCCTCCTCCCTGAAGCATCTCCACACGGTGCTGCGCGTGAACAGAGGACATGACTTCACCTGCACAGGTGTGAATGAAGCCAGCAGAAAGCTTCATGTGCAATGTGAATACATATTTATACTTATGTACATAAGAGTGTGATAACTGGCTGTGTGTGTGCTGTGCATCTTGTATCCAGCAGGGGGCGATGTTGAGCTTTATTTTGACAGGGGAGTGATTTGCGAACTTGACGCTGTGATCCTCATTCTGCTGAGCGAGGCTAAACCAACGACACCCACACACACACACACACACACACACACACACACACACACACACACACACACACACACTTTAAATACCCATGACCTCAACCAATTCACCCAAACGGCTTTTTTTTTCTTATTGAAAAAACAAAAACAAACTTAAACTGACCCAGGTGACTAGGGGGCGCTATCAGACATCTTTTCTTTTTCGTAAGAATCGGACACAGCGTTTAGGAGAAGGTGGAAATCAAGTGTTTTTACTAAATTCAAAATGGCGGAAAATCTAAGTAGGCGGAGCTTAATTGGACTACAATATGCTTTGCAGAGGAAATGGAACCCGATGCGTTTGTAAAATATCAAGTCAATCGGTCGTAGTGGACGATGGCTGCGGGTCGTTAAACCTAAGTTCAACTCTAGAGGGCGCTAACAAACTTTTTTTTTACGACACCCGAATAAGATTGCAATTTGACGGTGGTGAAACAGGACAGAAAAAACATCCATGGTTCATGTGGTTCATGTAAATTTTAATAAAAAGATGCATCTCCAAAAGGTCTCGTTAGTCAGTGTTTGATACA
>NW_027176240.1:142500-150000 GCF_023055335.1 Clinocottus analis | reverse complement strand
ACCACACTGTTGAAATGACAACAACAGTTTATGTTACACATTTGTAATTGTGGGCTATACAAATTAAACTGACTATCTAAGTTTGGTTATGAATGTCATTTGACTTTATTAAAATCTACCTTAATTGGGGGCACCGTGTTAATTAAATGATCCAGGAGGAAAAGTTAATGTGTGATTCTGCAATTACCTAAGAAGTGAAAAGGTGCCAAAAATTTAAAAATATGTTTAAAAAAAGGGTTTAAAACTCAATTATAATTGAAAATCCATGTGGATTCATAAGTAAAACATATAAATATCTCCATGTTTATTGTTTAATTTGTATTATTTTATTGGTTAATTTGTGGCTAAACTCTCATGAGTCTCTGTTCACTGTTTAAATGTTAGTTGAATAAAAAGCAGCTCTTCTTTCACGAGATGCCCACAAATCATTAACAATGATTCAGCATATTTTGTATGTAACGTGGAGGGCAAACACTTCTGTCCCCTTCTACTGTGGGATGCATTGTGTCCTTGATGTGTTTGATGTGTGATGGAGCTGCAGGAGGTCACGCAGTCCGGACGGCCCTCAGGAGCCCTCAGGGGCCCGGATGTAAAGGTCAGAGCGAAGGATCAAAGACTCACCGCGACCTCGACTCGCTCATCCTTTATTTACACGTCCATGCTCAGCTGCTTTAACTTCTATAGTGAGAGTGTCTTGTGTGTGTGTGTGTGTGTGTGTGTGTGTGTGTGTGTGTGTGTGTGTGTGTGTGTGTCGCTCTTTAAAACGGTTATTCCCAGGCCTGGAAATCCTTCTCTCCGTTCTCTCAGCTGCGTTCTCCTTGTCGGGTTCCATCTTGTTCTGTTTCTGCTGCGCAGCTTCCAACAAGCTCTGGCTTGTTTCCTCGCAGCAGCTGCAGAGAATTATTCAACCGAAGGAAACGTTTAAAAGCTCTCGGAAAAGTTGAGTTTGGCTTCGCTCCAACAACACGTCAGAAAAGAAGCCGCCGTGTGAAAAGATATTTCATTCTGCGTCTCTGGGTTCATGTCCCGCGTGTTGTCTCCTCTAGGGGGCGACGAGAGACCTTTCCTCCCCAAAGTCTTTCAGTTGTTTTGTGATTTAGGTTCAACAGAAGAGACACGAGATGTGCATCACATCATATGTTTAAAAATAAGTTTATATTAGACACAGGTTCATACACATTCTGACCAATGGATTTACACGACTTTTAACCAAATTTACACGACTTTTAACCTAATTTACACGACTTTTAACCTAATTTACAAGACTTTTCCAGGTTTCCATGACCGTAAGAACCGTTAGACAAGAGGACGATAAGGAAAAGGTTTTCTCTAAAAGGCACGTTTAATCTCTCAATAAAAACATTGTCCAACAGTGCAACAAAAGACCAACAATGGAAACAGGTAAAGAAACGTTATCTTCAAAGTCTCATTCCAGGCCAGAGGCCAGAAGACTCCTTCATTCTTCACAATAAAGACTTCTTTGGGGGGAAGAATTATGGAAATCATAACGCAGACAACAAGCACTGCACAGTTTTCAGGAACAAACGTGGAACAACACCAACAAAAAGATCCACAAATCCATGAAGGCGGAGGAGGAAGAAAGAGACATGAGATCTTTTTGTTGGTGTTGTTCCACTACAGTTTGTTGTAAAATGCTTTTCTGCCGTCCAACAAAAGACTCCTCAGCGTCTCAAACGTGATCGCTGGCGCCTCCCGCTGGCGCCTCCCGCTGGCGCCTCCCGGCCGCGTAGTCACACAGCGTTGAGCTTGGTGACGATGAGCACGCGGACCGTCTGGTCGAAGCCCGAGCACACGCACAGGCCCTGCTTGTCGGGGCTCCAGTCCAGGCTGGCGATGGGCTGCGTGGACAGCGTGGCGTTCTGCAGCAGGCTGACGGAGCCGGCCACGCCCTCCTCCACCGAGTCACCGTCCGTCACGCGCCTCTGAGCCGGGTACTCGCTGGAAGAAGAAAAGGGGTTTTATGAAAGTGAAGAGCGGGAAAAGCTTTAATGGAGGAGGTCGGAGGTGAAGACGCGCTCACTATTTCCACAGGTGGAGGTTTCCGGCTCCGCCCGCCGTCATGAAGACGTCTCTGTTCTGAGGGAGATGCTTCACCTGCCAGATGGTGGACTTATGAGCCTGAGGAGGAAGAGGAGGAAGAAGATAGGAGTGCTTCATTCAGGAAATGTATTTTATTTTTTCACTCACATAAAATCTGTTAAAGCTTTAACTATGTGGTGAAACTGTGACGCAGCGCGTCCCCTCCTCTCAGGGCGGTTACCTTCTCGGACACGGAGGCGAACCCCTTGCTGGGGTGCTGCGTCCTCAGGTCGAACACGTGGAACTTCCCCTCCAGCGAGGTGGCCACCATCTTGTTCATGTTGATGTCTCTCCTGTCGAACTCCACGCAGCACACCTGAGGAGGAAGAGGAGGAGGAAGAAATGACATCTATTGTACTTCTGGTCTCGTGACATCTACTGTACTTATGTTCATCCTGATAAAGGATCGTCCTCTCACACACACACACACACACACACACACACACACACACACACACACACACACACACACACACACACACACACACACACACCCCATTCTTGATGTTGGTCTCCCATCGCAGGGCCATGTTGCGCAGGTCGAACAGTTTGATGTCTCCGTTGTCGTAGCCGGCGCACACACAGCGGTCCTGGTCGTTGTGGGCGTGGCCTGTTGACGAGATGGTCAAGAGGGAAACTACTTAAAACACGAAACCTGCCGTGGTCTAAAGGTCTAGAGGTCTAGATGTCCAAAGAGAGAGATCTAAAGGTCTAAACGTATAGAGATCTAGAGGCCTAGAGGTCTAGAGGTCTAAAGGCCTACAAAGCTGAATCCCGTCTCTCACCAAACGCGACGGTCCAGCAGTCCCTCTTGGTCTCTCCCTCCCCCGGCTCCATGGTGGCCACAGGACAGTCCTTCTGTCTGGAGTCCCACACTTTGACCGTCCCTGAAACGCAGCGTGCAGGCGTCACCTGTGTGTGTGTGTGTGTGTGTGTGTGTGTGTGTGTGTGTGCATATATATGTGTGTGTGTAACTCCAGCTCCCCCTCTTGTTAAGACGTTAGTTCGTCAGTCCTTCATCTCTTACCGTCTCGACTCCCGGTGACGATCTCCGGGGCTCCGTCTCCGATCCCCAGGCCGCCGACGCCGTCGATGCTGTTCACGATCTCTTTGTGTGCTTTCACCGAGTACACCGAGACGTCCGGCGCCTCCAGGTTCCTGAGGACAAAGAAGACGTCTGCGCCTTTTTCCTTTCATTCCCTACCCGGCAACAACGCACCGACACACGGACGCTGAATGAAATACCATATGTTGAGATTTCCTTCAAAATCCCCAGTGGCAATGTGTCTCTGCTGCAGGGAGGCGGCGCCGAACGTCCCGCACTTTATGGGTTTGGGTTTCTCCACCTGGAACGAGCCAGAGGGAAAGTTCAGCTGCGAGAACGACACGATGCAGCGAGCTGAGAGGAAGGAATGATGATGATGCTGAAAGCTGGTAATGAGAAGATGTTTTTACTGCCATATGCACAGACAACAGAGTTACTCTGGACAATGACACGATTATTTTGTTAACATAGAATTACAATATATGTCATGTGACCAGAAGGACAATAGCTGTCACGTGACCAGAAGGACAATATGTCACGTGACCAGAAGGACAATAGCTGTCACGTGACCAGAAGGACAATAGCTGTCACGTGACCAGAAGTACAATATGTCACGTGACCAGAAGGACAATAGCTGTCACGTGACCAGAAGGACAATATGTCACGTGACCAGAAGGACAATAGCTGTCACGTGACCAGAAGGACAATAGCTGTCACGTGACCAGAAGGACAATATGTCACGTGACCAGAAAGACAATAGAGCATTAACGCTCACTGGTGTGTCTGTTGCCGTGTTGCTATGGAGACACTAGCCGTGTTGCAGCGCGTGTCTGTGGTGAACAAAAAGAGTGATACAAGAGTGATCAGAGAGTGAGTCTCGCCTCCTGCACCAGCACGGCCTCTCCGTGCCGCAGCTCGTAGATCTGCATCACTCCGGTTCCTCTCGGGAAGTTCCCCAGGCAGACGAAGCGCGCGCTGCTCGGGATCCACTTGCTGTCGAACACCGTGTAGTTCAAACTCTTCTGGATGTGCGCGATGATCTGCGGCTTCGCGAGAGGCGACGACATCTCGATAATAACGATAATAACAGGAATTAGTAATGATAATGTGTGCAAAAAGGTTATGGTAAAAAAAAAAGCTTTCGAGAAAACGTCCACTTCAGCCTCGCAGTTCAAAACAAATGGGGGTCCTTCCGGCCTTCCTCCAGCCGAGCTGAGCGTGAGGCTGCCCGGAGAGATGCCTGACGAAATGTAGACCGTACAAGTTAAGTATTCACACATCCTAACACAAATATAATATATCTGGATATTATATTGCCCCACGATCAATTTTCAAAACAGAATGAGACACATTTTATAGTTTCAAACACGACTAATCTTTATTTTATCGCCACAGGCATCTATGACGTCGCCGTTTGGGTCCTTCCCGTCGCACGTGGACACCATCGCGCCTGCGTCTCCGCCGGGCTGCCTCGCGTTGGACTGTTTAATCTGAACATTTAAACTAGTTTCAGCGATGGACGCGGACACAAACGCAGCCCCGGACACAAACACGGCCCCGGCCGCGGCCGCCAGCGCCGCCTCGGACCCCCCAGAGGACGCGGGGTCCTTCACGACCGTCAAGTCCAAGAAGACTCACAAGCGAAAGCGTGAGAACGATGCAGTGGACATGGACACGGAGGGCCACGTGGCCTGCAAGCGGCCGCAGTTTCCACCGATATCCAGCGACAAGTTAAAGGCGAGTACTCTGTGTGTACATGTACTCAGTGTGTTGTAACGATGTAAATACTATTGCTTGTGTATTTAACGCCGTTCGGCTACGTCACGAAGAAGCGACTATTTATAGCTCGTTTAAATGGCTGCTGTCGTCACGTGACTGCTGTAACTACAGCTGCTGCATGTTGTACAAGTACTACAAGTATTCACGGGCTTCACTTGAGTCAAAATATATATTTCACAATATAAAACTACTGCTTGTGAATGTACTGTATAGAAAATGGTACTTCAGTCAAAGTATTCAGCAGAATGTACAGTATTTATTGTGAAAGTACTATGTATGCGGATATAGTGTAGTAGTACAATAAGTACCTCTGAGATGTAGTACAGTTAAAAGTAAATACTTCTGCGAAGTACAATATTTGAGATGCAGTACAGGAACAAGTACAACGTTTGATATGTAGTACAGTTGAAAGTACAACAAGTACCTCTGTGATGTAGTACAGTAACAAGTTCAATGTTTATCTGAGTTATAAAGTTGCATGAAATTAAAATACTAATTAAAGTACACAAGTACATATTCTACCACTGGGAACCTTTACTGAACACGTATATTTATACATCTTTTTAATTTAAAAAACTTTCTGAGTGCATCACTAAATACTGTATAACCCTGTTATGTAACGTCTGCAGAATGTTTTTCATCTTTACAATGTCATAACACTGATGAGGACAGTAAGTCATTCAGTCCTGTAGTACTCTGAGCCAATAATACTTCTCCACATTTCACTGACGTGGTGGTTGTTGTTGTTGTTGTTGTTGTTGATGCTTCAGGGACCTGATGAGATGCGTAAGGTCGCCGTCCCCGCTCACCGCTACACGCCGCTGAAGGAGAACTGGCTGAAGATCTTCACGCCCATCGTGGAGAACCTGCAGCTGCAGGTCCGGTTCAACCTGAAGACCCGACACGTGGAGCTGAAGGTGAGCCGTCTGTCAGTATTCATGTTAATCAATGGCAACGGGTCATCAATATTCATGTTAATCAATGGCAACGGGTCATCAATATTAATAATTATCTCCTTCCTTCTTCCAGACCTGTAAAGACACGCAGGACATCAGTTCGCTCACGAGAGCTTCGGACTTCGTCAGAGCTTTTGTTTTGGGATTCCAGGTGGAGGTACGTGACCTCTGGGACGATGTTGAAGAGACTGATTGATTGATTGATTGATTGATCTATTGATTGGCGAACAATACATGTCAGAACTCGTTCTGGTTGGTGACCTCTCTTGTTCTCTCTCTCTCTCCCCCTCCCTCCCTCAGGACGCGCTCGCTCTCATCCGACTAGACGAGCTCTTCCTGGAAAGCTTCGACGTCACAGACGGTGAGACGGCTGCTCTGATTGGTCGATTGTGTTTTAGATTTAAATTCAGTTTTTGGCTCTTTTTTTTGTTTACTTATAATATAAATGTTTTGTTGTGTTGTCCTTTTTTATTTGCTTTTTTTTTTTTGTTAAATTCTGTTTTTGTTATTTGTTGGTTTATGTTATTTAATTTAAATAGTTGTTTACTATTTTCCTCTGGTTGTATTGTATTTTTGTTTTAAATGGTGTTATTTTTATTGATTGTGTTTTTGGGTGTTTTTTTTTTTTTTTATACAATATTTACACTTTTTTTATTTTCAAAGATTTTTAAAAAATGTTTTAATTCATTTAAATGTTTTTCTTTCTTTTTTTTCCTGATAATTTCTCTTTAAAATGTTTTGTTTTCATGGTGTGTGTGTGTGTGTGTGTGTGTGTGTGTGTTGTGTCCTCTGCTCCTCAGTGAAGCCTCTGAAGGGAGACCATTTGTCTCGAGCCATCGGCAGAATCGCTGGAAAAGGAGGAAAAACCAAGTTCACCATAGAAAACGTCACAAAGACTCGAATCGTACTCGCAGACACGTGAGTCACGACCCGACTACCAACCGCTGAGGGTTCATTCATCTCTCCAGGAATGTCGGGATTTGATGTTCGAACAAAGAGAAATGTCTTTTTTTATTCTTCATTCATCTTGACTGAGACATCCAAACGTTCTCTCCACAGAAAGGTTCACATCTTGGGTTCCTTCCAGAACATCAAGATGGCGCGGACGGCCATCTGCAACCTGATCTTAGGTGAGCGAGTCGTTTGTGTTCGTGATGTTCGCTCTTCACGTGAGAACCTTTCCAACCCCGTTCTGCCCCGACAGGAAGTCCACCTTCGAAGGTCTACGGCAACATCCGGGTGGTGGCCAGCCGGTCGGCCGAGAGGTTCTGATTGGCCGCTGAGCGCGTTGATCCCGCCCCCCTCCGCTTCCCCATTGGCCGCCGCTCCCTGCCTCTCTGCTCTGTGATCAGCTGACTGTGTTTGTGTAAATAAATGATTTCTTTGTCACCGGAGTGACGACGTAACATCCTGAACGCTTTCACCGTTTATTTAAATTGTGTTTTTATTATTTCATACAAGTTTTCAAGACGGCGGCATGCAGGAGAAGAACTTCAGTCTTTAGAGATTTTCCCCACAAAAGATCCTCTGAGACTGAAATATAAAATAAAATGATCTGAACGACACGGAGACGGAACACACACACACACAAAGACTTCTATACAAGAGGAAGCAGTTAAC
>NW_027176240.1:112500-137500 GCF_023055335.1 Clinocottus analis | reverse complement strand
GTGGAGCCGGTGCTGCTCGGTGGAGCGACATGTCCACCGGGCGCTCGCCAGTTCACGAGGGATTGAGTTCCAGAGCAGCTCCTGTGCAGCTCTGCTGGGGTCCGGTGTCCCGCTGCCGGCGAGGCTCAAAGAGCGATAGGGACACACTTTATTCCCTGGAGGGAAAAGTCCTTCACACACTTTTATTCTGGCCCTCAGACACAATGACCCATTGTTCAAGATGTTTTACTGTCAGATGCACAGACAACAGACTGTTATTCTGAACAAGGAAAAGCTTCTTTTGCTGGTTCTCCTAACACAACATTGAAATAAACTTAAGGTAGAAACATTAATAAAAATAAGGGTAACCAGCGGACAGCTGGCTAGCTAGCTAGTCTGCTAATTTTAGCATGCTTTCCTGCTACACTGCTTACAGAAAATGAGCCCAACCGCAGGCTGCTGGTCAGAAGCAGTGCGGGGTCTCCTGGTGCCCTTAGCCTACCGAGCTAACTAGCCATCCACCTCCAGAGCTAACTAGCCATCCACCTCCAGAGCTAACTAGCCATCCACCTCCAGAGCTAACTAGCCATCCACCTCCAGAGCTAACTAGCCATCCACCTCCAGAGCTAACTAGCCATCCACCAACTATGACGGCCACAGAGCAAACTGAGCGTTGGGATTTTTCAAAAGAAAAAAGTTTTGAAGAGAGGAAAAGAGAAAGTAGGAGTTTCAAAAGGTTTGTTTTCCACCACACCAAAAAAAATTAGGACCCCCAAAAAATTTCATCAACGAAAAAAAACATTTTTTTTTTTTTTATTGTCCTATTTTTTGGTCCTAATTTTTTTTTTTGTCCTCATTTTTTCATTTTTTTTTGTCATCGTTTTTTACATTTTTTTATTTTGGTCTTCATTTTTTTTTTTGGTCCTCATTTTTTACATTTTTTTTTTGGTCCTAATTTTTTTTTTTTGTCTTCTTTTCTTTCTGTCCTCATTTTTTCCTTTTTTTTGTCCTCGTTTTTTCCTTTTTTTTTCTTTTGGTCTTCTTTTTTTTTTTTTGGTCCTAATTTTTTTTTTTTTTGTCCTCGTTTTTTACATTTTTTTATTTTGGTCTTCATTTTTTTTTTTTGGTCCTTATTTTTTTTTTTGTCCTCATTTTTTTTGTTTAGTCCTCATTTAAAAAAATTTTTTTTTGGTCCTAATTTTTGACCAATTTTTGGCGGGAATGGGCTTCCATAGTATTCCCACCGTAATAATGAAATCTTATGATACATATATCTTAGCTTACAAAGCAGCCACCTCGACACCACGGCGGCTCGCTGATGCTACGGCCCTGAGGCCCCGTGTGGTTGGCGTGTCGAGTCCCTGGAGGTAAAGAGACTTACAGCAAAGCAGATTGAGACTTGAGGATTAAAGGTTTACTCAGTAAGGCTGCAGGTCAGCAGCGGGAGTCGAGCCGCCGAGTCCGGGGACAAACCCCCTCACGCCGCTGAGCCGCCCCACCGGAGACCGACGGAGGGCTCGGTTGTGAAAACAGAGGTGAACAAAGAGAGAGAGAAAACACACAGAGAGGAAGAGAGAGACTCGTGCTGACTCATCAATAATGCATGTTTTCATTCAGGATCAAAACACGCTTTACATAACGAAGAGTTTGGCATCGACCAAACGGCTCATTATGAACCCGTCGTCCTGTTGGAGGAGAGCTCGTTCTGCTCCACAAGCAGCTGATTCCTGTTCGCTCAGTGAGGAATCATTTCTATCACAACTCACCATGTTGGAGGAAAACGTTTTATTTCCTCTTCATATTAAAGTTCTGTGAAAGGCCGAACGCTCGTTCATCAAACACTGTTTTCTGGAATAGAGAGTGTTTGTGTGCGCAGATATAAAAAAAAAATGTTTCCTCATTGTCTCTTTTAGTGTTTTCATGTTGGGATGCAGCTCGTATCATCTGCCGTTAACGTTCCTCCTGATGCAAATTCAAGATCTCTTGTCCGGCATAAATGGACTACAACTGCACTTTGTGTTGCAGAAAGACACAAAATGCTCCCTGAGCCTCGACTCATGACTCAAGAAATAAGTATTTTTTTAACCAAACGACACAGTTTCTTGACTGAAACTCCTTCCTAACATAACAATGCTTTGTTTGATTGTGATTTTAGTTGCAGATTCTTTAGGTCCTAATCTTTCCATAAAGGTGTGTTATTAGCATGTGGGCTGTTGTTTCGGCTCTGAACCAAACAGCTTGCACAACTCGGGGACCGCTTGAGGAACATCATGCTGGATGTTCATAGATATGATCAGAATATGTTATGAATGTGTTTTTTTTATACTGTAAAACCAGAACAAGAGGTCACAGTGACTGGAGACGCACAACGCAGAGGAATCCTGATCCGTGTGCCTTCACTCCGTGTGGACACACATCCGCCTCGGCCTCACACACCTGTGTGCGTTCACACATGTGTGACGACACTGTTTGTCTCTGCGCCGCCTGCAGTCCGGTCTGCTGTTTGTCCTCCTCGACCCTTTGAGCCTCACCTGGATATGAAGCTGTGAGCAAACATGGCCGAGGGCGCGGGGTCGACGCCTGTCACGGCTTCACATGTGAAGGCCTCCTGCAGCCTCTCGTTGTGCAACATGTGATCGTCACGTTCTGCTTCCTGGACACGGATCTGTAGAGAAGTGCCGAGTCATTTCCTGTCTGTGTTCCTGCTCCACCGCCACCGGACTGCAACGCTTCATGATGAATAAACGACTTCATGGCCGAGCGGCGCTCTCGGCCTTTAAATGGAGCTTTGTGGTTGAGCAGGCAGAACCCGGCCGGCCTCCGCCTGCTCCTTCGCTTGCTCTCCTGTTGTTGCTCAAAGCATCCTCTGCTGTTCTAACACCGCCTGTGGTAAAGTGTGTGAAGACGGCTCAGGGAGCACCGCCCGGTCCGGGTGGAGGAGGTCTGGACCTAGACCCCCTCATTGTTCCCCCATCTGTGCCTCTGACATCGAGCTCAGCGCTCTTCAGGGTTTTTAACATGCAACACGCTTGATGCCTCATTAGAAATACTTTTATTTTGTTGATTTTAAATCAATAAAAACTATCAGCTGATGAATTGATCCATCCTGGAACATCCTTCTGGACCTTTTGAGTCTCTCCTCACATGGTAGTCACACTAGTAGTAGTAGTTGTAGCAGTAGTGGTAGTAGTAGTAGTAGTAGCAGTAGTGGTAGTAGTAGTAGTAGTAGTAGTAGTAGCAGTAGCAGTAGTAGTAGTAGTAGTGGTATTGGTAGTACTCACATTGTTATTAGTACAGACAATAACACAATATCCGCCTGTATGATTTCATTATCCACTCTGTCAACTCAACGACAGCTTTTATATTTTATATATTTACAGAAAACAACAAACTAAATCTAAATAAAAAACAACGCGGTGCAAGAAATAAAATCTAATAAAATCTTTTTTCCAATGTTTTTGTTTCTGAAACCAAATGACAACGAAACAGATTTTTCTTATTTCAATAACTGATCCAGAAATGGATGTGTGGGCGGTGTGTTTGATCTCTGACACACACACACACACACACACACACGCACACACACACACACACACACACACACACACACACACGCACACACGCACACACACACACACACACGCACACGCACACGCACACACGCACCTCGTCCTCCTCCTCCATGCCCGGTCAGGCCTCCTCCCATTGGTCACTAACCTGCTGGTTACTAGGTAACAAGCGTAGTAAGTCAGAGCCGCTGAACTGATACAATGTCGCCTCGCGCCGCGTCACAGCGCGAGACCTCAAAAGCAACAGTGTTGCGAGTGTCAACAAAGCGTCACGCGACGAAGAAACCAGACGAATGAGACTCTAAAAACACACACATATATATTAATACACAAATCAATAGGACTGTATAGAGCAGAGCGAGAGCTCCGCGTGACTCGTGTGTTCCTGCCTGGTGTTCAGACCCGACCGCAAAGGAGGGAAACAAACACAACGCGTGCGTTTCAGGGAGGAAAAGCAACGTTCACGTGCAGGTCTGTGAAGAGGCGGTGACGCGTTCAGGGGCCGCGGCGCCCCGGAGCGCGAGCCAGACGCGGGAGAGAGGAGCTTCTTCTTGTTTTGGTCGAAGTTAATGAAAGCAAAGGCGGTCAAAGAACCGGCCCGGGGACCGACACGGGCCGCCCGGGCCCTGCTGCGGCCAGCGGGGAGGAAGCAACAGCAACACAGCTTACCATCTCGCAGGTCGGTTGATGAAATCCAGGAGGCGATGTGAGCGGAAAAGAGGTCCAACAGGAGGGAGGAGGAGGGAGGGGGGCTGTGGCGAGAAGTACAACAATATAGAAATATATATTTCTCTCTATATATCTATATGCATGTATGAAGGTGGTTCTCTCCGAGGGCTCGTCCTGGCTTTATACCCGGCTTCAGGCTCTCTTTCTCTGCAGTGGCGGAGGGAGGGAGACCCGCGAGGAGGAGGCTCGGTTTGACCAGCAGGCGGGGGAGGAGGGGCGGTGCCGCTGCACTGTACATCCGGGAACTACAGGTTGTGTTTATTTACCTCTTGGTTAGGTCCTTGCTTTGGCTCCCTCTGCTGGCGGTGTAGGTGTACTGCAGGAAGCCCACGCGCTGTTCAGCAGGATGGTGTTTAAGTCCTGATTCAACACGGATGACGTGAGAAGATTTGTGCCAAATAGAAAATGATGATTTGTAGCTTTAAAAAGACTGAAACACCAAAGTGGGGTTTACATTAAAAAAAGCAATGTTCAACTTTTTTATGTTGTATGATTGTGTTTTGCACCATATTCACATCGCGAGAGTCTGAGTTTCTTAATTTGGGTTCTGAAGAAAGTGAGCAGATGTTTACTGTGAAACTAAACTGCTAAAACATCGACATGTTTCTCTGTGATTTCAAATATAATAACTTCACTCTGAACCTAAGTTGTTGCTTTGACACTTATTTGTCGCCATAGTGTGTCTCTTTGTGGTTTGTGGTTGTGTCTCTTTGTGGTTTCACGTCTCTTTGTGGTCTTCTTGAGTCTCTTCCTGGTTGTGTGTCTCTTTGAATCATTAAAGGTTTACAGTCAGTTTAGAATAAATAAGTTGAATGAAAACATTTTGCGACAACAAAAATATTTTCCATTTTACTATTAATCACATTATAAACAAACACTTTCACAAAAGGTTCAGAAGACATTTGGTTTGTTTCTTGCATAGCTCAACTTGTCAAAGATTAATATGAATAATAATGAAATGAAAACATGTCAAATGCATCTCCGTAACAAAAATACTGTTTTCAAAGTATTGTAGGTCTTTCAATATTGAACACAGTTCATATTCATGGCTGAGTCCTGAGAGGAAGAGGCAGAGGAGCGCGCAGGAGCACAACCTCCCCCGAAATACAAAAACCCTACGACCCCGCCCGACATCAAAGTGCTCACGAGAATGAACACATGAAAATACACAATGGACACATGAAAATACACAAAGGACACATGAAAATACACAAAGGACACATGAAAATACACAAAGAACACATGGAAATACACAAAGAACACATGAAAATACACAATGGACACATGAAAATACACAAAGAACACATGAAAATACACAATGGACACATGAAAATACACAAAGAACACATGAAAATACACAAAGAACACATGAAAATACACACAGTTTCATTCCAAAACACAAATGGTTTCAGTCAAGTGAATCAAGCTGATGGGAAATGTTGTTTTGCTACTTTATTGTAGCTGTGTTGTGTGTCTTTGTGGTTGTAGCTGTGTTGTGTGTCTTTGTGGTTGTAGCCGTGTTGTGTGTCTTTGTGGTTGTAGCCGTGTTGTGTGTCTTTGTGGTTGTAGCTGTGTTGTGTGTCTTTGTGGTTGTAGCCGTGTTGTGTGTCTTTGTGGTTGTAGCTGTGTTGTGTGTCTTTGTGGTTGTAGCTGTGTTGTGTGTCTTTGTGGTTGTAGCTGTGTTGTGTGTCTTTGTGGTTGTAGCTGTGTTGTGTGTCTTTGTGGTTGTAGCTGTGTTGTGTGTCTTTGTGGTTGTAGCTGTGTTGTGTGTCTTTGTGGTTGTAGCCGTGTTGTGTGTCTTTGTGGTTGTAGCCGTGTTGTGTGTCTTTGTGGTTGTAGCCGTGTTGTGTGTCTTTGTGGTTGTAGCCGTGTTGTGTGTCTTTGTGGTTGTAGCCATGTTGTGTGTCTTTGTGGTTGTAGCCATGTTGTGTGTCTTTGTGGTTGTGCTGTGTTGTGTGTCTTTGTGGTTGTGCCGTGTTGTGTGTCTTTGTGGTTGTAGCTGTGTTGTGTGTCTTTGTGGTTGTGCTGTGTTGTGTGTCTTTGTGGTTGTGCTGTGTTGTGTCTCTTTGTGGTTGTAGCTGTGTTGTGTCTCTTTGTGGTTGTAGCTGTGTTGTGTCTCTTTGTGGTTGTAGCTGTGTTGTGTGTCTTTGTGGTTGTAGCCGTGTTGTGTGTCTTTGTGGTTGTAGCTGTGTTGTGTGTCTTTGTGGTTGTAGCCGTGTTGTGTGTCTTTGTGGTTGTAGCTGTGTTGTGTGTCTTTGTGGTTGTAGCCGTGTTGTGTGTCTTTGTGGTTGTAGCCGTGTTGTGTGTCTTTGTGGTTGTTTTGACACTTGTAATCATAATGAAATCAAAGTGTCTCTGGAACGTGAGGACTCTGGACTTAAAGAAATGACTCGAGCTTCTGGGAAGTCATTTTGGAATGAGACTGGTCACACGTAGCTGCAGTGTAACACACATAACACGAGCACACACACACACACACACACACACACACACACACAGCAGTGTACACACTATGTTCACCACACGACTGAACGTCTCACAACAAGACTCAACCTGTAAGTCTTGAACACATCAAACATTAAACCTGGAGGTCTTTGAGAAAAGCTACATCTTCAGTTCTCAGGACGACACTGAGAGGTTCCACTGCGCGGTTCCACTGAGCGGTTCCACCGAGCGGTTCCTCTGAGCGGTTCCACTGAGAGGTTCCACTGCGTGGTTCCACTGAGAGGTTCCACTGAGAGGTTCCACTGAGCGGTTCCACTGAGAGGTTCCACTGTGTGGTTCCACTGAGAGGTTCCACTGAGCGGTTCCTCTGAGCGGTTCCTCTGAGCGGTTCCTCTGAGCGGTTCCACTGCGCGGTTCCACTGAGAGGTTCCACTGCGCGGTTCCACTGAGAGGTTCCACTGAGCGGTTCCTCTGAGCGGTTCCTCTGAGCGGTTCCACTGCGTGGTTCCACTGAGAGGTTCCACTGAGCGGTTCCTCTGAGCGGTTCCTCTGAGCGGTTCCACTGCGTGGTTCCACTGAGAGGTTCCACTGCGCGGTTCCACTGAGAGGTTCCACTGAGAGGTTCCACTGCGCGGTTCCACTGCGAGGTTCCACTGAGCGGTTCCTTTTCAGATTCTGGTCTATTTATCTTCCAGAACTCGTCTTCTCTCATTCTGGAGGAAAGAAAACTTGACTTCTTTGTCTGTTTGTGTCTGTAGATTTCTACTGAAATTCACCACAAGTTACCATTACATAATGCCTCATTTGCATATTTAAACACATTTCATGAAACTTGTAATACAGTAATCAATCTTCTTAATGTGAGGAAGCAACGGGGGAAGTTTCACGATGAGATCTACGAGTTAATATTTTGACCCCGATCACCTGCAGTGTCTCTCCTTAACCTTCAGACACGTTTGTTTTAGCACCATTAACAATAAAAACCTATGAAAACACATCTCTGCTTTTTAAACGTAACGCCACAGGATCCAATATGACAATTTATCTCCTCACAAAAGAGGGAAATGTTGCGTTTTCTATTCAAACTGAGAAAAACTTTTAGATGTTTCTGATATGATGAAAGACAAAGAAACCAAAACCAGTGAGGCTTCACCGTGGCTCCGCCTCCTTCTGTCTGCTGTTGAAGCTCCGCCCTCAGCAGCGATGGCTGCGTCAGACGAACGTCTCCTTGTTGACCCACATGAGCGTGCGCGTGTCGTTGGGTCTGCACTCGTACTCGATGCTGCTGAAGCTGTTGCCCCACTGGCAGTGCTCCCTCTTGCTGTAGTTGTAGAACTTCACCTGCCACACCGTCTCAAACAGCCCGGCCTCCGTGAACTGTGGGAGACACACACACACACATGAACACACGCACGCACACACACATGAACACACACACACACACGCACACATGGACACGCACACATGGACACGCGCACACACACACACAGATAAGTAGAAGACTACAGTTTATACCTCCTCCCCCGCCTGAAAATCAATTAAAATAAATTAAATTAAAAAATTAAATTTTTTAAAAAATTAAATTTTTTTAAAAGAATTAAAAAATTAAAAATTAAAAAAAAAAAAATCAAAATTTAAAAAAAAAATCAAAATTTTAAAATTAAAAAAAAATTCAAAATTTTTAAAAGAAATTTAAAATTTAAAAAAAATTAAAAATTAAAAAAAAATTTAAATTAAAAAAATAAAATCTCAAATACATAAATGGCATAATCCATTTGTTTCTGGAAACGACACCACTGTGTGGTTTTGGATTCTCACATCTCAGAATCAGCATCTTCATGTCGACACAGATCTTTATTCAAAAGCACTTTTCATGATTCGGTGACAGATTTAAAAACAGATTTTCACTGTGAAAGTTGGATCTGATCTGAATATCTTTGGTTTGTTGCGTAACCTCTGACACATGAACACAAACCTGGATGTTGATCTGGACCGGCTGCCTCTCTCCGCTCTTGGTGTGCGTCACCCCCTCGGTGTCGTACTGGCCGGCATAGACCACCGACTGGGGGTCTTTAGACTGCTGCTCCAGGGGGAAGGTGACCCCGCCCACGCTCATGGACCTGAAGGCAGACAACAACACACACATCAGAAAACCAGAAGGTAACGTGAGACGTTCATTTGATCATCAACCAAACACCAACATATTGAATTTAAAACATCATATTAAGGTCAAACGTGTGTTTTCACAGATCCTGTAGTGGAACACGTCTCCAGCTGTTCTGCTGCTCTACAATCCAACACCACGTTATCACGTGTGTGACCTCATTTTTCGCTCAGTGTTTTTTTCAGTCAGATATTCAGAGTTAACACTAATCCTTTATTTGGGAGAATTTGCAAACACAACAACATTTACTACATAATCGTGACCTGTGGGGCAAAAAAACACACGAGTACATCAGAGACACAAAGCCCCCAAAACCCTGGAGGCCATAATCTGTGCTGGATTTGACGTGCAGCCAAATGGGGTTTATGTTGCCTTCGAAAGCTCCTCGTAAAAACCAGCTTTTGGAGCGCAACACCTTGGACACATGGCACGGCAGTGTGACAGTAACGCAGCAGCGAGAAGCGTTCACACACGTCCTCCTGCAGCTCGTGAAGCACGAAAGAGCCTCCACGTGTACTTAGTTTCTTCCTCTTTACATGTAACGCAGGCTCGTAGATCCCATAAAAAAAATCCTACTGTCCCTGAACGGGGCTTTAAAATCTGCACTTGTCGTCTTTTAAGGTCACCGTTTATCTTGGCACGAGAGCGGATGAAGCGCGCGCTCAGTTCCTCAATTAGCTGCTAATGTTGTAGCACAAAGGTTGGAGGACACAACTCTGGTACAACAAATATACACGTTTTAAAACTACAACTGCACAATGAATATAAAGCGGTGCACATAATAATATTAGAATTATTTTACAGAGCTCCATGTGTCTCTTTGCCCATAACGTACATGTGTGTGTACTTAAATCATCTCCCTGCAGCTGTAGAACACGATGTTACTGTTCCGTCATCAATGTGTACAGAGCGGCGTGTCTGCAGGACATCCGGCTGATCCACGCCTTAAGTAAACAACAACAACAACAACACGGTGTTAACACGTACACACACATGACAGACTAACAGGCGTCATCTCTGATTCAGTGCAAGTGTTTTCTTTTTGAAGTCGACTTCATAAGAGATCGAGTCCACATGCGCACGTACACGTAACGCGCGTTTAAACACAACACGACAACACTGTCACACACACAACCACACGGTCACACGCACTGCGGTACCTACGTGGCCTGCACCGCGCCGGGCCTCACCAGCACCGTGACCCGGTACTTGGCGCCGGTGAGCAGCTTGATCGTGCGCGTCTGGCCGAAGCGCGCGCCGTCAGACTTGAAGTGCACCGCCGTGTCGTTGGGGAGCATCTTCATGGAGACCCCGATCCTCACGAGCGCGGGCACGTCGGCCATGTTCCATGCAGCTGGGAGTGTGTGTGCGTGTGCGTGTGAGACGGGGAAAGCCGCGCGGAAGGAATCCAAAACGGAGCTCACACGTGCTGCGCTGCGCGTCGTAATCCAGCACGAGCCTAATCCCACCCAACACCCTCTCTCTCTCTCTCTCTCTCTCTCTCTCTCTCTCTCTCTCTCTCTCTCTCTCTGGTTTACTTTATGGATACTGGAAAGAACTGGGAATGAGAAAAGAAACACAAGACATGTGATAATGAATGTAAAACATCCCATAATTAAACAATAATGAGACAGGGGTGTTATTATTATTATTATTATTATTATTATTATTATTATTATTATTATTGTTATAGGTGGAACAATAACTGGTTCTACAGAGAACCTTCACAGCCTCGTGAGCTCTTTATTCTCACCGAGTGACGGCATGAAGGAAACAACAAAAAGGAAAATAAAAACACAATTTGGTAGAATTGTGAACTCATATGAACCTGTGTTCTATGAACACATGATGCTGCATGAGAAGCCTGTTCACTTATAACAACAACAACAATAGTAAATCAAACACAGCACAAGCCAGCTCTCTCTCTAAATGACGTATGAATGACATCACAATGTCACGCGTTCCTGTTCTGACCCACAATCCTTCTGCACAGCAGATACATGAGCAAGAGGGTCAAAGGTCAAGGTTCCATGTGATGAGGAAGTGGTATGTCCTCATTAATGCATCAAGCTGCAGTCTGTCCTCATTAATGCATCAAGCTGCAGTCTGTCCTCATTAATGCATCAAGCTGCAGTCTGTCCTCATTAATGCATCAAGCTGCAGTCTGTCCTCATTAATGCATCAAGCTGCAGTCTGTCCTCATTAATGCATCAAGCTGCAGTCTGTCCTCATTGATGCATCAAGCTGCAGTCTGTCCTCATTAATGCATCAAGCTGCAGTCTGTCCTCATTAATGCATCAAGCTGCAGTCTGTCCTCATTAATGCATCAAGCTGCAGTCTGTCCTCAATAATGCATCAAGCTGCAGTCTGTCCTCATTAATGCATCAAGCTGCAGTCTGTCCTCATTAATGCATCAAGCTGCAGTCTGTCCTCAATAATGCATCAAGCTGCAGTCTGTCCTCATTAATGCATCAAGCTGCAGTCTGTCCTCATTAATGCATCAAGCTGCAGTCTGTCCTCATTCATGCATCAAGCTGCAGTCTGTCCTCATTCATGCATCAAGCTGCAGTCTGTCCTCATTAATGCATCAAGCTGCAGTCTGTCCTCATTAATGCATCAAGCTGCAGTCTGTCCTCATTGATGCATCAAGCTGCAGTCTGTCCTCATTAATGCATCAAGCTGCAGTCTGTCCTCATTAATGCATCAAGCTGCAGTCTGTCCTCATTAATGCATCAAGCTGCAGTCTGTCCTCATTGATGCATCAAGCTGCAGTCTGTCCTCATTAATGCATCAAGCTGCAGTCTGTCCTCATTAATGCATCAAGCTGCAGTCTGTCCTCATTAATGCATCAAGCTGCAGTCTGTCCTCATTAATGCATCATTAATGCGTCCTAGAAGTCCACAGGAAGAGTGAAGCATCTGGAACGCAGCCTAAGACTCATACGTGGGTAAGTTGTCCCGCCCCAACAGGTTCAACCAGATCAACAAAGTGGAGTGAAGAATAAAAACACTGTCAGGTCAGACTCTGTTGTCTTAGTGTATTTATTCCAGATAAACTCAACACAACATTTGCTGCAAAGCTTTCTGCTTGATCCTCTGGTCCCTACTAGTCTCCATATACAGGAACACAAGGGGACAAAGAGGGGCAGCATGGATCCTCTGAACCATCTGGTCTCCACTACAGAGTCCAGGCTGTTGTCAAAGACTCTTTACAAGTTGTCATGTTTGTCCACAGATGCTGGATTTGATCCTGAAAGACTCTTGTTGGAGCTGTGAGGAGGTTTCTGTGCACGATGACGTTTGATCCTGTGAACGCAGCTCAGACTGAGACTCGGTCCACCGGTCAGACTGCATACTTTGATGGTGACGTGAGGAACTCTGATGAAGGAAAAGAAGCTGCGTCGCTTCACTTCGTCTGATGCAAGTTGAAGTGAAGCAGGAAGCTCCTTTTCTCCACAGAGCTGCTGAGGACAGAAGAGAGCTGCTCTCTGAGGAAGTCCACGGCTCAACGTTCAGTAAGTGCAGCTGTGATCGGTTGAAATGACGTTAGTGATTGTTGTGACCGTGTGACTGTTTAAAGCTGCTGTCAAACATGTCATCTGGGAAACAAGATGGCCGCCTGTGAGATTAACCAGAGAGAAGCTGCTGTTAGTTTGATTGTTGAAGTCCAGATGAAGTGTTGCTTTGAATGATGACACTGTGATGAAGAAGAGGAGTTCAGGCTGATCTGGAGTCTTGTCAGGACTCTGACTGATGTGGAGGGGAAGCTAGTAAAATGGTGAGCACTAGGACCCAGCAGGGAACACAGAGCTCACCTGGGACCCGGCTCTTAAGCCATGACAAAGATGGAAGCCATGTTGTTTTAAAGGAAAAGGTAAAGTTATGTAAACCAGCGACAGGTTGAAGCAGGAGGTGAGCCATCAGAACATGGTGCTGGAGGAGCGGAGGTCCAGCCCAGAGCCTCACAGGTCTCAACCTGTTGGAAACTGTCTCCGGTTCGCCTCGGGCGATTCAAAATCCTTGGCTCTCATTGGTCCGTCAGCGCTTGCTTAGCGTCATACATCACATGAGGAAACAGCTGATCATTTTGATAGTACATGAGTCACTGTCTTGTGACACCTTTCTTTGACTGAATATGCTTCATAACACAACAATGCTTCCTGGACTGTGTTTGTTGTTGCAGATGTCGATGCTTTAGGTCTTAATCTTTGTAAAAAGGTTCACTACTAGTCTGTGGGTTGTTGTGTTGTTATACCAAACAATACTGTTTTAAAAGCCCTGGAGCTCTGGAGGAGTCCTTTTTCATGCACCTTGCTCACTCATGCTGGATGTTTATAGTTATGATCACAATATATTTTAAAAGGGATTATTATTTCACTGAACTGATACATACACTAATGGAGACTGGCCAGGTGCTGCTCGTTGCACTGATAAGCTCCGCCTACTAAATACCTGCCATCAACACAGAGAGCTAGAGCACACAGCAGGCTGCTTAAAGCAACAGGGCTTCACCCCTCCATAGAAACTGGGTCCCAACCCTGGAACCAGAGTTTAACTCAACAGACCTTATTTACTGTAACACCTGCAGGCCCTACCTTACACCTACTAGTCTTCAAGTCCAGAGACTAGAGAACATTGAGAATGTCTTCTAGTCTTCAAGTCTAGAGACTAGAGAACATTGAGAATGTCTTCTAGTCTTCAAGTCTAGAGACTAGAGAACATTGAGAATGTCTTCTAGTCTTCAAGTCTAGAGACTAGAGAACATTGAGAATGTCTTCTAGTCTTCAAGTCTAGAGACTAGAGAACATTGAGAATGTCTTCTAGTCTAGAGACTAGAGAACATTGTGAATGTCTTCTAGTCTTCAAGTCTAGAGACTAGAGAACATTGTGAATGTCTTCTAGTCTTCAAGTCTAGAGACTAGAGAACATTGTGAATGTCTTCTAGTCTTCAAGTCTAGAGACTAGAGAACATTGAGAATGTCTTCAAGTCTAGAGACTAGAGAACATTGAGAATGTCTTCTAGTCTAGAGACTAGAGAACATTGTGAATGTCTTCTAGTCTTCAAGTCTAGAGACTAGAGAACATTGTGAATGTCTTCTAGTCTTCAAGTCTAGAGACTAGAGAACATTGAGAATGTCTTCTAGTCTAGAGACTAGAGAACATTGTGAATGTCTTCTAGTCTTCAAGTCTAGAGACTAGAGAACATTGTGAATGTCTTCTAGTCTTCAAGTCTAGAGACTAGAGAACATTGTGAATGTCTTCTAGTCTTCAAGTCTAGAGACTAGAGAGCATTGTGAATGTCTTCTAGTCTTCAAGTCTAGAGACTAGAGAACATTGAGAATGTCTTCTAGTCTAGAGACTAGAGAACATTGTGAATGTCTTCTAGTCTTCAAGTCTAGAGACTAGAGAACATTGTGAATGTCTTCTAGTCTTCTAGTCTAGAGACTAGAGAACATTGTGAATGTCTTCTAGTCTTCTAGTCTAGAGACTAGAGAACATTGTGAATGTCTTCTAGTCTTCAAGTCTAGAGACTAGAGAACATTGTGAATGTCTAGTCTAAAGACTAGAGAACATTATGAATGTCTTCTAGTCTTCTAGTCTAGAGACTAGAGAACATTGTGAATGTCTTCTAGTCTTCAAGTCTAGAGACTAGAGAGCATTGTGAATGTCTTCTAGTCTTCAAGTCTAGAGACTAGAGAACATTGTGAATGTCTTCTAGTCTTCAAGTCTAGAGACTAGAGCATTGTGAATGTCTTCTAGTCTTCAAGTCTAGAGACTAGAGAACATTGTGAATGTCTTCTAGTCTTCAAGTCTAGAGACTAGAGAACATTGTGAATGTCTTCTAGTCTTCAAGTCTAGAGACTAGAGAACATTGTGAATGTCTTCTAGTCTTCTAGTCTAGAGACTAGAGAACATTGTGAATGTCTTCTAGTCTTCAAGTCTAGAGACTAGAGAACATTGTGAATGTCTAGTCTTCAAGTCTAGAGACTAGAGAACATTGTGAATGTCTTCTAGTCTTCAAGTCTAGAGACTAGAGAACATTGTGAATGTCTTCTAGTCTTCAAGTCTAGAGACTAGAGAACATTGTGAATGTCTTCTAGTCTTCAAGTCTAGAGACTAGAGAACATTGTGAATGTCTTCTAGTCTTCAAGTCTAGAGACTAGAGAACATTGTGAATGGCTTCTAGTCTTCAAGTCTAGAGACTAGAGAACATTGTGAATGTCTTCTAGTCTTCAAGTCTAGAGACTAGAGAACATTGTGAATGTCTTCTAGTCTTCAAGTCTAGAGACTAGTGAGCATTGTGGATGTCTTCTAGTCTTCAAGTCTAGAGACTAGAGAACATTGAGAATGTCTTCTAGTCTAGAGACTAGAGAACATTGTGAATGTCTTCTAGTCTTCAAGTCTAGAGACTAGAGAACATTGTGAATGTCTTCTAGTCTTCAAGTCTAGAGACTAGAGAACATTGTGAATGTCTTCTAGTCTTCAAGTCTAGAGACTAGAGAGCATTGTGAATGTCTTCTAGTCTTCCAGTCTAGAGACTAGAGAGCATTGTGAATGTCTTCTAGTCTTCCAGTCTAGAGACTAGAGAACATTGTGAATGTCTTCTAGTCTTCAAGTCTAGAGACTAGAGAACATTGTGAATGTCTTCTAGTCTTCAAGTCTAGAGACTAGAGAACATTGTGAATGTCTTCTAGTCTTCAAGTCTAGAGACTAGAGAACATTGTGAATGTCTTCTAGTCTTCAAGTCTAGAGACTAGAGAACATTGTGAATGTCTTCTAGTCTTCTAGTCTAGAGACTAGAGAACATTGTGAATGTCTTCTAGTCTTCTAGTCTAGAGACTAGAGAACATTGTGAATGTCTTCTAGTCTTCAAGTCTAGAGACTAGAGAACATTGTGAATGTCTTCTAGTCTTCAAGTCTAGAGACTAGAGAACATTGTGAATGTCTTCTAGTCTTCCAGTCTAGAGACTAGAGAACATTGTGAATGTCTTCTAGTCTTCCAGTCTAGAGACTAGAGAACATTGTGAATGTCTTTTCTTGGATACGACTCTGCAGCTAAAGTGCCAACAACATGGAAACTGTCCCATGAGTGTATTTAGTGTTGAGGTGAATGAGCTGATTGTCATGATGAAGAGCAGTAATGTGTGATCTCTCCAGCAGGTGGTGCTGTTGGTGTGAAGGTGTGGACTCTGCTATGAGTCAGTGTGAGGACAGAGAGGAGGGAGTCCCTCCCTCTAAAAGCAGTCTGTGTGGGGAACATGACAGCCAGACCAGAGCTCAGAGGTGAGAGGACCATCTCTAACTGTCCAGGACTCTTCTCATGGCACAAAGTCTTTGACTCACTGACTCTGCTTCTACATGTGTGACCAGGACCCATCAGAGACCAGACTGTCCTGGACCTGATCCTGATACTGGACCTGATCCTGAACCTGAACCTGATACTGGACCTGAACCTAGACCTGAACCTGGACCTGGACCTGCACCTGAACCTGGACCTGAACATGGACCTGAACCTGAACCTGATACTGGACCTGAATGTGAACCTGAACCTGATACTGGACCTGAACGTGGACCTGAACCTGAACCTGGACCTGAACGTGGACCTGAACCTGATCCTGGACCAGGACCTGGACCTGAACATGGACCTGGACCCAGTTGTGTGTCTGTGAAGAGTAACTGGTCTATGGATCGTCCTATACTCTTCAAAGGTGTTGATCAAAGGTGAGGATTTCAAAATGACGATGAGGTCAGAAGGTCACTCAGGTAAAACTCTGCTTTTACACCTGATGGTGGATGAGCCCTTGTGATGCCACAGCGGACAATGTGAGCTGGTTCTTCATGATGATGATGATGATGATATCTCAGTGTTTCTATCAGGTCACAGCAGCAGAGAGAAAAGTCTCCTGGACCCAGTTGTGTGTCCATGAAGAGTGATCAGTCTAAAGATGATCTGATGAACTTCAGAGATGGACAACGTTCTGATGACCCAGAGTAAGTTCTTTAAACAGATGAAACAAGATGACTAACTGTCACACAGATGGTCGTCCTTCATCTCCAGTCTTTAGCATCTGGTTTATAAAATGATGAATCATGACACAACATCTTTAACTCGTTGTTGTGTTTGTGTTGTAATATCATGAACAATAAACAGTCTGTGGTGCAGACACAATGTGAGCTGATGGTTCATGACTCCTCCACAGAGAGGACCAGGAGAGCTCAGAGGTTCCCAGAGGTCCGTCTGCCCAGCAGCATCAAACACACCTGGACTCCATATTTATGGTCTGTACCTGTACAACTACTTTTACATGTCTTCTGTTCACCATCATCTCCATGCTGCACTCTTTAGACCAGTGGGTTGTCAGTCTGTCCAACATGGATCTGATGTTTGCTTCCATGGTTTTAGTTTGTCATTCAGAGAATATTCTGTTCCAGCTGCTGGAGGAGAACATCCTCACTTTTGTGAAGGACGAGCTGAAGAAGATCCAGAAGGTTCTGACTTCAGATTACCCAGAATGCTTAGAGATTCAGAGAGAGGATGAGGAGGTGTTGGATGGTGAGGATGAAGAGCAGAGGAGGAGGAGCAGAGAAGCATTTCAGAAGATCTCACTGCACTTCCTGAGGAGCATGAAGCAGGAGGAGCTGGCTGACTGTCTGCAGAGCAGTAAGAGGATTTCTCTAAAGATTTAACGTGCTGGATGAATGGAACGTTTACTAATGTCTCAAGAGATGGACCAGAACATATTCACAGACTCATCCTTTGAGGACATGAGGTGTTGAAATCTATTCTTTGACTCATTGATCTTCTTGTTGTGTGTTCATTCAGGACTTCTTGCTGCAGTTTGTCAGCGTGAACTCAAATCTAACCTGAAGAAGAAGTTCCAGTGTGTGTTTGAGGGGATCGCTAAAGCAGGAAACCCAACCCTTCTGAACCAGATCTACACAGAGCTCTACATCACAGAGGGAGGGACTGCAGAGGTCAACAATGAACATGAGGTCAGACAGATTGAAGCAGCATCCAGGAAACCACACAGACCAGAAACCACCATCAGACAAGAAGACTTCTTTAAAGCCTCACCTGGAGGAGAGGAACCAATCAGAACAGTGATGACAAAGGGAGTGGCCGGCATCGGGAAAACAGTCCTAACACAGAAGTTCACTCTGGACTGGGCTGAAGACAAAGCCAACCAGGACATCCAGTTCATGTTTCCCTTCACCTTCAGAGAGCTGAATGTGCTGAAAGAGAAGAAGTTCAGCTTGGTGGAACTTGTTCTTCACTTCTTCTCTGAAACCAAAGAAGCAGGAATCTGCAGGTTTGAAGAGGTCCCGGTTGTGTTCATCTTTGACGGTCTGGATGAGTGTCGACTTCCTCTGGACTTCCACAACAATGAGGTCCTGACTGATGTCACAGAGTCCGCCTCACTGGATGTGCTGCTGACCAACCTCATCAGGGGGAAGCTGCTTCCCTCTGCTCGCCTCTGGATAACCACACGACCTGCAGCAGCCAATCAGATCCCTCCTGACTGTGTTGACCTGGTGACAGAGGTCAGAGGGTTCACTGACCCACAGAAGAAGGACTACTTCAGGAAGAGGTTCAGAGATGAGGAGCAGGCCAGCAGGATCATCCCCCACATCGAGACCTCACGAAGCCTCCACATCATGTGCCACATCCCAGTCTTCTGCTGGATCACTGCTACAGTTCTGGAGGACGTGTTGAAGACCACAAAGAGAAGACAGCTGCCCAAGACCCTGACTGAGATGTACATCCACTTCCTGGTGGTTCAGGCCAAAGTGAAGAAGGTCAAGTATGATGGAGGAGCTGAGACAGATCCACACTGGAGTCCAGAGAGCAGGAAGATGACTGAGTCTCTGGGAAAACTGGCTTTTGATCAGCTGCAGAAAGGGAACCTGATCTTCTATGAATCCGACCTGACAGAGTGTGGCATCGACATCAGAGCAGCCTCAGTGTACTCAGGAGTGTTCACACAGATCTTTAGAGAGGAGAGAGGACTGTACCAGGACAAGGTGTTCTGCTTCGTCCATCTGAGTGTTCAGGAGTTTCTGGCTGCTCTTCATGTCCATCTGACCTTCATCAACTCTGGTGTCAACCTGCTGGCAGAAGAACAAACAACCTCCCTGTTGTCTAAACCTGAACCAAGACATCTCTACCAGAGTGCTGTGGACAAGGCCTTACAGAGTCCTAATGGACACCTGGACTTGTTCCTCCGCTTCCTCCTGGGTCTTTCACTGGAGACCAATCAGACTCTTCTACGAGGTCTGCTGATACAGACAGGAAGTAGCTCACGGACCAATCAGGAAACAGTCCAGTACATCAAGGAGAAGATCAGTGAGGATGTGTCTCCAGAGAAAAGCATCAACCTGTTCCACTGTCTGAATGAACTGAATGATGGTTCTCTAGTGAAGGAGATCCAACAGTCCCTGAGGTCAGGACGTCTCTCCAGGCGTAAACTGTCTCCTGCTCAGTGGTCAGCTCTGGTCTTCATCTTACTGTCATCAGGAGAAGATCTGGAGGTGTTTGACCTGAAGAAGTACTCTGCTTCAGAGGAGGCTCTTCTGAGGATGCTGCCAGTGGTCAAAGCCTCCAACAAAGCTCTGTAAGTACAGAGAGAGTTAGATTCATAGATCATAACTTAAATACGCTGCTATCTTTTACACTTACTGCTTATCTTTTCTTCCTCCTTGTCTCTTCAGACTGAGTGACTGTAACCTCTCAGAGAGAAGCTGTGAAGCTCTGTCCTCAGTCCTCAGCTCCCAGTCCTCTAGTCTGAGAGAGCTGGACCTGAGTAACAACAAGCTGCAGGATTCAGGAGTGGAGCTGCTGTCTGCTGGACTGGAGAGTCCTCACTGCAGACTGGAGACTCTCAGGTCAGGATTCATCAACATGTTCTATTTTAGGACTAGGTTATACAATCCCTGGTTGATTTGCACTCCTGAGATGTAAAGTGGGTTGACGCAGACATGCAAGGTGTTTCCGGGTAAGAGTCGCGATGATGCTATCTGTGGGACAAAAGGGTTAAGAAGCCTCACTGGAGTCATCAGGTGGGCACCCTCCTTCTCCGGTGTTTCGATGAACAAATGGACACTTAAATCCTGATTTACATTCATGGATGAACTCGTATCCTTCAGATTGTGTTAAGATGTGACGTGTGTTGTGTTGTGTGTCTTCAGGCTGTCAGGCTGTCTGATCTCAGAGGAAGGCTGTGCTTCTCTGACCTCAGCTCTGAGCTCCAACTCCTCCCATCTGAGAGAGCTGGACCTGAGCTACAATCATCCAGGAGACTCAGGGGTGAAGCTGCTGTCTGCTGGACTGGAGGATCCACACTGGAGACTGGAGACTCTCAGGTATGAAGAGGCTGCAGCCACAGAGCATCAGTCTGATAGAGGAGGTAGAGCTGGAAACCTGTTCTCTGTCACACTGTCAGCCTGGTTAATATGACCCTGACACACCAAGCTGACCTCAAGCTACCAGAGACTCATCTCACTGTTTGGGTCCCACATCAGACCATCAACACAGACAGAAGTAGACAGGGAACAGCAGCCAGGATGAGCCAGAACAGGGAGGTGATGAAGCTGTTGTGTTTCTGGAGCGTTGTCTTGTCTCTACATCAGAAACTAGGACAGTGGTGTATCCTGACACGTTGACGGCATCATGGTGGGTTGACGTGCATCAACGTCGTCACGCTGCAGTTTGTGGGCTCATATGAAACTATAGTTTGATGTTTTAATGCTGGTCATCTGCCTCCAGTGTGTGTTGCCCTTTAGTCCAGACATTACTGTGAGAAGACAAGCAAAGAAACAACCTGTTCAAACCTTCTTGATGGAGCATCACAACAGGAATGTGTTGCTGTTTAAAGGAGTTCAGCTTCACCTGGTGTTGGTTTGTTTTGCACTGAGAGACAGTTCTCTGGTGGTCAGAGTGACTTGTTGAAGCTACAGGTGACAGTCGGCCACAGACGCTCAGCTGGTGAACATAGTGGAGCGTTTAGCAGCTAAAGAGACAGATGTTTCCCTCAGGAGGTGCTGGAGACCAAACACAGAGCTACAAGAGAGAGAATAGTGGACTTCATTCATCAGGTGACACACACAAAGAGTCCTGATGAGTCATCATGTTGATGTGGAACTGCTGGATGTGGAAGCAGCTGGTTGATATCATGTCAGACACAACGACTTCATAAGCTGATCATGTGTCAGATGTTGTGTTTACAGCTTGTTTCCACTGAACCACAAACAGACAAAGAATCAACTGATGCAGGTTTAAACATCTGAGTTCCTGACTGACTGCTAGAGGAACCTGAGTCTGACCTGGAGGATGATGGTCAATATGACACTGATCATAATATCTCATGAAGAAGTGAACATGAGGAGCTGTCGTCATGGGCCAATCAGAAGAAGCTCCATGAAGTAACAGAGGATGAGCGGATGAATAATAAGTGGTCCATGTGAACATGAATCCCAAAGCTCTGTGATGAGAGTGATGTCATGTCCATGTTTCATGCTGCTCTGACCCCCCTCCTCCTTTCAGGGTGCAGCCTGCTGGAGTCCGATGGTTGAGACCAGGTCTGAGGAAGTGTAAGTGGGCTTTGATTCATGAACACATTCAACCATCTGCACACTGTGACATCACTCATTCACATCTCTGATGTCACCATCAAAGTGTCACTAGATGAACAGATGATAGATTAATAACTGCAGCTGTATTGTGTCTTGTTCTCTCCATCAGATTCCTGTGAACTCACAATCGACACAAACACAGTGAACAAGGACCTCAAACTGTCTGACAACAACAGGAAGGTGACATGTGTGGTGGAGGAGGATCAGTCATATCCTGATCATCCAGACAGGTTTGATGTCTATCCTCAGCTGCTGTGTAGAACTGGTCTGACTGGTCGCTGTTACTGGGAGGTCGAGTGGAGAGGAGACGTTTCTATATCATTGAGTTACAGAGGAATCAGCAGGAGAGGAGGCAGTAAAGACTGTTGGTTTGGAAAGAATGATCAGTCCTGGAGTCTGGAGTGTTATGATGGTGTTTATGATGTCCGTCACAATAAGACAGAAACACCCATCACCTCCTCCTCCTTCTCTTCCTCCTCCTCCTCCTCCTCCTCCTCCTCCTCCTCTGGTAGAGTAGCAGTGTATGTGGACTGTCCTGCTGGCTCTCTGTCCTTCTACAGAGTCTCCTCTGACACACTGATCCACCTCCACACCTTCAACACCACATTCACTGAACCTCTTTATCCTGGGTTTGGGTTTGGGTTCTGGTCCAGGTCTGGTTCCTCAGTGTCTCTGTGTTCTCTGGAGGATTGAGAGAAAAAAAACTCCACTTTGTTGTCTTGAAACTTTTGTTTGTGTGAAGAAAAACCTCCGAATGTCAAAGGAGAGTCTTTCTGGATCATTACTGCACTTGACTCAAGTTTGTTGAAATATTCTGACTGATGTTGTGAAGGAAAGAGCTCTGCTGCCCTCTAGTGACCAAAGCTGAGAATATTGTTTAGTGAAAAGCTTTTTCTTGCATCAAGCTGCAGTATGATGGTTTGATGGTTTTTGTTTGCTATGGGAGTTTAACATGTCATCAGTATTCAGTGTGTCGACCTGCAGCGTGGGGACACTGACTGGTTCCTCCAGCAGGGGGCGCCCTCTCACTGAGCATCGCCTCCTGAACGCCCGGAGCGGTTTGGACTCAAGATTCAAACAGAACTGAACGGCGATTTATTTCCTGTTTATTTCTTATTTTAAAGTTTAGTTTTTTTGACTCAAACAACAAACAAAGCTAACTCTGTGTTGTCGTCTCAACTTGACTTGAGTTGTTTCCTGTGAGGACGAAGTTCACAGAGAACAGGCCGTGTTCCTGTAACGACGGCTCCTGTTGCAGGAAAACGCTTAGTGAGAATTCATTCAAGGACCGGTGGCTCGTCCGTGTGATGTATTTGTACATCAGGAAAGTATTTGTACTGCTCTCAGTTATGAGCAACACACAGGACTTCCTGTTTGTGTCCGAGGGAACTCTCATTTCTATGTTCAGAGGTCAGTGTGTCTCTAGAGGTCAGAGTGTCTCTAGAGGTCAGAGGTCAGAGTGTCTCTAGAGGTCAGAGGTCAGCGTGTCTCTAGAGGTCAGAGGTCAGTGTGTCTCTAGAGGTCAGAGGTCAGCGTGTCTCTAGAGGTCAGAGGTCAGTGTGTCTCTAGAGGTCAGAGGTCAGCGTGTCTCTAGAGGTCAGTCTGTCTCTAGAGGTCAGCGTGTCTCTAGAGGTCAGAGGTCAGAGGGTCTCTAGAGGTCAGAGGTCAGAGTGTCTCTAGAGGTCAGACTGTCTCTAGAGGTCAGAGGTCAGTGTGTCTCTAGAGGTCAGAGGTCAGTGTGTCTCTACAGGTTAGTCTGTCTCTAGAGGTCAGCGTGTCTCTAGAGGTCAGAGGTCAGTGTGTCTCTAGAGGTCAGAGGGTCTCTAGAGGTCAGAGGTCAGAGTGTCTCTAGAGGTCAGAATGTCTCTAGAGGTCAGAGGTCAGAATGTCTCTAGAGGTCAGAATGTCTCTAGAGGTCAGAGGTCATGAGGTATATTTTATTTGTCTTTTTATTTTAATGGATAACTCACATATTCAACATGATTTAAAGAACAATGCATTCTTTGTGTCTTTGTGTTACAGTGTAGACAAACTGCCTTTGTATATTTTGACAGAGCTGACAGGGGTTCCCATGGAAGTGTGTGTGTGTGTGTGTGTGTGTGTGTGTGTGTGTGTGTGTGTGTGTGTGTGTGTGTGTGTGGAGACTGTAACCAGATCCAGAGTGGAGGAGGTTGTCTAAGGTGTGTCTCTCAAACACAATGAGAGAAACCCTGTTCTGTGTGTGTGTGTGTGTGTGTGTGTGTGTGTGTGTGTGTGTGTGCGCGTGTGTGTGTGTGTGTGCGTGTGTGTGTGTGTGTGTTGTGTTTACCTAAAACAAGATTAGACGGTTTTAAACTAAACCATTCGACTTGTTGTTGATGGTTTTTAAAGCCTTGTGAAGGTAAAGATCAGAATGAAAGATAACCTGAGAATTAATTTAAAATTATACATGAAATGTTTGTAAAACATCAACGTCATGAAAAGTGAAGCAAAGCAGCTGAACGGATGCAAAGCTTTCATCAGATTAAAAGCATCGTTTCAATATAAAGCTGCTCTCATCGCTGTGAGTAAACACAATAAAACACAGGATCTGCAGACGTTCCAGGAAAATATGATCAATGGTGTAGAAAATATACTTCATGGAAGTATAAATCCTCTTCAGCATGAAGTCATAGATGTTGTTGAATTCCTGGTGTTCCTGGAATTTAACGTGTGAAAGTTCAGGACACAGAAAATGTGAGGTCATCTAGACAATAATTCATTTTGATTAAGAATGACTTTTTATTTGTATGAATAATAATAAAAAAATATCAGGGATTTTCTTTTTTTGGCTTAATGTTTATCGAAAGGATGACGGCTTTGCTTCTGCTCCATGTTGATGTGACAGTGACATCATAGTGTAATGTGACAGTTACAGTGACATCATAGTGTAATGTGACAGTTACAGTGACATCATAGTGTAATGTGACAGTGACATCACAGAGTTTTAGCAGCTAAAGAAACAGATGTTTTTGCCCCAGAACCAGGAGGAGAACAACACAGAGCTGGAGAGCATCGTGTGGACGTGTCACTGATTCTGCAGGACAACACAAGCGTTCCTGTTCATGTTGTACTTTAAATATCCGGTACCGCTCACAATGCACGGAGCCACGTTCTCGCTCATAGCCGACGCAGAGAGCAGCGGCCATTTTGTTCTGTGCCGTTGCAGCGGCTTTGCAATGTTGTAACTTTTGATGAAATAATAAATCCATGTGAGTACAGCGTCTTGACTTCTACTAATGATGTGCACACGTACAGATGATGTTTGATCGGCTCTGCGGTTCATCTAAAGTCACCGGCTGTCTGTTTGCTTCAGAACTCGTAGAGCGACTCGTAGAGCGACTCGCAGCTCGTTAGCATGTTGACGCCGCGGCATGAAATCAAACCGCAGAACGCAACATTAACAAAAGGCCCCGCAGGTTCAAGTGGAAGGCGTGCTCATCGAGCTGCTTTCCCTCCAAAGAGAA
>NW_027176240.1:95000-105000 GCF_023055335.1 Clinocottus analis | reverse complement strand
GACACACCTGAGCTGTGTGTGCACCACCACACAGACACACACTCCACACAGGAACCATGACAACATCACAGCAACACAACTCTGAAACGGTGGAAGCTTCAAACAAAGTTTTTAGGTTTTTCAGAACACAAACAACTTGAGAGCTGAACGAACAAATACTAAATATGATTAAAGTTCAAACCCAGCAAAAACTAATGAATCTCACTTCATGTTGGTTCAGTTCTTTAATCTCTACGTTCATATTATGTCTCGTTCACCATAGAACATAAATGTTGTGTTATTATTGTGTAACTGATCTTCATGTGTAAACCTCCACCTGACCTCTCCAGAGAAACACAACACTGCAGCTTCTCCGCTTCATTGTTGGTTCCAGACAGAAATCCACTCCGAGAATAAAAGCTGCGATCTTTTGTCTCCGAGGAGGAAGACGAGGAGGAGGAAGAGGAGGAGGAAGAGGAGAGGAAGCTAGGAGCCGTCAGAGTTCAGAGGTCATGGACACGCGTCACACAGAGACGTCTTCACAGATTGATTTATTTATTACAACGATTCAGCTGGACGAGGAAATCTGAACGAAACAAAACCTTCAGGACATTAATCTCAATAATCTCAGTAATCTCATTAATCTCCGTCATTAGAGTTTGGTTTCCAAATGAAAAACTGGACGTGGAGATTCCTAACAGGACCTTGATGTTCTGCTGGGAGAACACACGTTCTGGTTCCTGGCTGAGGAACCCGTGAGAGCGGAGAACCTCGGTTCCCTCGGCGCTACCAGACGGTGCGCTTCACGCCGGCCCAGACGGAGCGCTTCATGCCCTGGCCGCGCACCTCGTCCCAGTGCAGCCGGGTGTCCGGCACCTCGCCCTCGGGCTCCGGGTCGGGCCGGGCGCCGCCCCGCGGGCTCGCCACCACCACGGGCAGCGGGCCGCGCTGCGCCTGGTACTCCACCACGTGGAGCTGCTTCCTGTCCGCCAGCTTCTGGTGGATCTCCTGCCGGGCGGAGGAGGAGGAGGAGGAGGAGGAAGAGGAGGAAGTTAGCTGTGGGTTCCGTCGTAAGACCCTCCCACCGCGCCGACAGGCCTCACCTGATTGGCTAAGCCCGTGAACAGCGCCCTGGTGACGTTCAGCAGGTTGACGGATCCCTCCACTTTGCAGTAAACGTCCCGGATGCCGATCAGCCGGCACAGCGTGATGACGGCGCGGTGGCAGTGCAGCCCGTAGCCTGCAGGCACAGCACGCGGTTCAGAACCAGGTTCAGAACCAGGCACAGCACGCGGTTCAGAACCAGGTTCAGAACCAGGTTCAGCACGCGGTTCAGAACCAGGTTCAGAACCAGGTTCAGCACGAGGTTCAGAACCAGGTTCAGAACCAGGTTCAGAACCAGGTTCAGCACGAGGTTCAGAACCAGGTTCAGAACCAGGCACAGCACGCGGTTCAGAAACGAGGTTCAGCACCGAGGTTCAGAACGCTCAGGCTTTATAAACGGGTTCACACAGTCCGGACAATGGACTTCAACCCAATGTCCAGGACTTTTAACCAACTTTCTACAACTTTTAAGCAAATTTTCATGACTTTTAACTACATTTTTATGATTTTAAACCAAAATTTCATAACTTTTAACCAAATTTTCACGACTTTTAACCCATTTTTCACAAATTTTAACCAAATTTCATGACTAAACCAAATTTTCACCAAATTTCTATGACTTTTAACCACATTTATTCATTTATTTCATGACTTTTACGACTCTTTTAGGATTATTTTAAAGAAGCATTTTAAACTGCATGACTGTTCCAGGTCTCGGATGAGCGCATGAACGCTGCTTCATGTGATGCAGTGAATTATGTGCACATGAAAACAATGAAAACAATGTCGCTCATAAGCAGGAAAACAGATTGAACTCATTTGTTTATCAGATATTTTCCATCTCTCTGTAATCTGCCTCAGTGACATATTTTATATTTCATATTGTATTAAAAGCAGAACGATGACGTGAAGGAAAGAGCGAGGAAGACGAGGAGGAAGAGCTTCACCTTCGTTCTGCTTCTTCATGCGCAGCGTCGTCCTCTTGAACTTTGACAGGATGTCGTGATAAACTGTTGAGGACGAAAACAAGAACGCTACGATCAGAGAAGGATTATAGATTATAGATTATAGATTATACAGGACCAGGACTACACTGAGACCACAGAGGACCAGGACTAGACTGAGACCATAGAGGACCAGGACTACACTGAGACCACAGAGGACCAGGACTACACTGAGACCACAGAGGACCAGGACTACACTGAGACCACAGAGGACCAGGACTAGACTGAGACCACAGAGGACCAGGACTAGACTGAGACCACAGAGGACCAGGACTAGACTGAGACCACAGAGGACCAGGACTACACTGAGACCACAGAGGACCAGGACTACACTGAGACCATAGAGGACCAGGACTCCTGTGGTCCTGGTCCAGTCAGAGGTCACATGACTCACTGGTCCGGTCGTTGAAGCGCTCGATGTAGAACAGGTAGTGGATCGCTCGGTTCTTGGCCTGAAGATCAGCAACACATGAAGTTTACACCTCGGAGTGAAAGTGAACACATAACAACAACAACAATGATAATACTAACAATGATAATAATATTAACAACAACAACAATAATAACAACAACATTAACAATGATAATAACAATAACAACAACAACAACAACAGTGACCTTCCTCAGCGCCGTCACTCTGTCGGCTGCTTTCCCCAAAGCGAAGCCTGCAGACAAACAAGTAAACAAGTTGTTTACATCTCTGTTGACGAGTGAGAGGAAGGAAGCAGAAGGTTTCAGACGCCGGTTAAATAAAAACAACAAACAAACACAAATAAAAACAACAAACAAACAAACATCTTTTTCTCCAGGAGCGACTCTGACCTGCGGCTCCGTTTCCGTTTCCCACGGCGACCAAACAGCTGATGGAGCGCTTCCTGCCCTCCTTCCCCGTCATGTTGAACACACTCTTCACCTGGAAGACAAACACACACAAACAACAGTAAACAACAGTAAACAACAGTCAGCTAACTAGCCTGCTAAAAGCTAAACAAGTACAATTCAACCACTTTACGCTTCGTCCACACTCACTATATATATATATATATATATATATATATATATATATATATATATATATATATATATATATATATATATATATATATATATGTAAATATATGACATCATCATGTAATCCAGCAGGTTTTAATGTGCTGATGGTTTCATTTAAATCTACAAAAAGGAGACAGAGACGCTCCACTGGTTCCTCTGTGCATTTCCATCACTAGAGGTGGTGCTCATCACACAACGCAGCAACACAACGCAGCAACACAACGCAGCAACACAACGCAGCAACACAACATCAGACTCCGCCGTGCACAGACCAGCAGATGGGCCTCCAACGCTGACTCATGAATCACAATCCAACAAGTTATTCACTCTCATGTTTCAACGCCACGAGTAGCCGCCCAAAGACGTGTGTGTGTGTGTGTGTGTGTGTGTGTGTGTGTGTGTGTGTGTGTGTGTGTGTCTGCAGCTCTTCTGGCTCTACGTTCGTGGTTTTTGGGGCGACGCTGCAGCGTTTGGCGGCGCAGCAGATGGAGAGAAGCTCTATATACACCAGACGGACCACAGCGGGGGGGAGGGGGGGGGGATGAAGAGGAGGAGGGAGGGGACTAGAGGAAGAGGACGAGGAAGAGAAAATGAACTAATGGAGTTGAAGACGCTCTAAAGAGTCAGACGTCTCATGTGGTTGAAGCTGCTGCGTTCCTGTGAACGTCAGATGAGTGAGTGAGTGAGTGAGTGAGTGAGTGAGTGAGTGAGTGAGTGAGTGAGTGAGTGAGTGAGTGAGTGAGAATCCTCTGAAATGTTGAGAGCAGTTTAGTGTCAGAAGCTCAAAGAAGGACCAGAGCGTCTGGCGGTGCTGGAGATGAGTCTGGTTTAACTTCCAGGAGCTCTGAGCTGAAACACTGAGGCCGTAAAGAAGGGGCGGGGCTACAGGGTGGGGCTACAGGGTGGGGCTGCAGGGCGGGGCTACAGGCTGATTGACAGGTCGACGCAGACGGGTCTGGTCTCCACGTCGCTCCTCACTCCAGACATGGTCACTTCCTGTTCACGGGTTGCAACCAAAACAAGATGGCGACGACCAAAACGCAGAACCGAAGGCTTCAAAACATCCAGAAACCAACGAGAGACATTAAATACTTCCTGGAGTTCTCTGAGAAGCAGAGCGGCCATCTTTGTTTTGGGATTCAAGTCCTGGAGCGGCCGGCGGGTTCCTCCTGTTCCCTTAACAGACGAGCGAGGTCCTGAACTTTAAACAAACACCAGTCGTGCTTTTAACAAATGAATAAATCTCGAGTCCCACTTTAGAGATTAGACGTCGTGTTCATAATCCACTTTGAGTCCCAGCTGAAGTCCGGCCAGAACTTTGAAGGTCGTCGACTTTCAGAGAGAAACTCTGCAGCTGCTGGAGCGAGGCCACGGCACGAGAAAGTGTGTGTGTGTGTTTGTGGTAATGAAATCCCTGAGATCCACTGTTATGAGTTATGAGTTATGCTCCAGAGACGACGTCATGATCCTGCTGCACGCTTCAAGGCCGGTGAGAACTTTAAATGGAACTGAGACGCGTCCGTAAAGAAAGAAAAGTCCCATCAGAGTCAAGAAAATAACTCCAAAAACTCCACCAAAACATGTGATGATGATGATGATGATGACTCCATATGCTTCTAACATGTGAAGCCATGATTGACTGAATCATACATTCTGTTTATACAAGTGAAGATAAAGTATTGTTCCTGTTGCATTGTGGGACGTTTAGCCGCCTGCTCTGATCCAGTAGGGGGCAGCGTCCCCTCCTCCAAACTGGGTCCATACCATAAATGTACAGACTGAATCAAAGTGCCACCAGGATTTGAACCCGTGACCCTTCAGTGAGGACGACGATCAAACTGCAACACGGTCTGAACTCTGCTGAGCGTCTGCACTGCTGCTCTCTGCCACTTCCTCCTCTCTCGCCTCCCGACTGCCTCACTCACTTTGTAAACTCTTCTTCTTTCACCTCCCTCCCTCCTCTTCCTCCCTCCCTCCTCTTCCTCCTCTTGGATGTGTTCACTAATGGCATGCCAGCATCGTCCTTGGGAGACAAGCCTTTTATTCCAGTAAGCTCTTTTCATTTCATTAGCCCTGAATTTATAGTGGCGCACCCACACACACTAATATATATATATATATATATATATATATATATATATATATATATATATATATATATATATATATATATATATATATATAAATAAAGAGGGAGATGGCACAATAAAAGCTTCAGTCAGTTCCAAGAGGGGAAGCCTAATGTCTGGGAAACCACTCTTATTTATCAGGCAGGAGGGCTGGGGGAGACTACCAATGTGTGTGTGTGTGTGTGTGTGTGTGAGAGAGAGAGAGCGAGGGGGGAATAATCAAATGCAAACAGGAGTACACAACCCAACACTCACACGTTTGAAATGAAACCAGACCTTCAGTGTTTAGGAATAAAAAGCAGGTCCAAACGTTCATGAATGTGTTTGTGCATCTGCGTGTGTGAGTCAATGTGTGTGTGTGTGTGTGTGTGTAAGTCAGTGTGTTTGTGTGTGTGTGACAGACGCTCGATGTCCAGAATGTGTGTTTGACTGAATGTGTGTGTGAGTGACCTTGCAGCATTACCCCCATTAGTCCAGTAGAGACGGTCCATTAGTGCTAATTGAATTAAAGTAAAATACAACCAGAGAATCTAAATGAAGCTCTCTGGTCAGTGTGTGTTGGGATGAGGACGGCTGCTTAGAAACCATGTGAGCGTCCGTCCGTCTCACATTCTACTGGACTCCTCTGGTTGTATAGAAGTCTATGCTTCATGTGTTAAAGCTGCATTCTCTCTCCTGACCACCAGGGGGCGACTCCTCTGGTTGTATAGAAGTCTATGCTTCATGTGTTAAAGCTGCATTCTCTCTCCTGACCACCAGGGGGCGACTCCTCTGGTTGTATAGAAGTCTATGCTTCATGTGTTAAAGCTGCATTCTCTCTCCTGACCACCAGGGGGCGACTCCTCTGGTTGTATAGAAGTCTATGCTTCATGTGTTAAAGCTGCATTCTCTCTCCTGACCACCAGGGGGCGACTCCTCTGGTTGTATAGAAGTCTATGCTTCATGTGTTAAAGCTGCATTCTCTCTCCTGACCACCAGGGGGCGACTCCTCTGGTTGTATAGAAGTCTATGCTTCATGTGTTAAAGCTGCATTCTCTCTTCTGACCACCAGGGGGCGACTCCTCTGGTTGTATAGAAGTCTATATAAATGACTGTTAGAGTCGAACAGACCATAAAGCAGGGGACGCTTTAGGGGCGGGGCTACGAGGTGATTGACAGCTCGACACCAGAGACGTCCCTACGCGTCCTTCTCAGTCCATATGTGGTCACTTCCTGTTTATCGGTTGCAAGAAGACCATTATTTACCAATTAAAGTTGACAAATTGCTTGATTTTCGCGTATGTTTTCTCCGTAATCCCATCTTCCCCGTTTGTGCTGGTGTAATCTGACTGCTACCTCTGCTTCATTGAGCCTCTTATCTCATCAAACTGCTGCTGTTACATTAAACCTGGTGCTCCGCTGCAGCTCCGCTGGCTCAGCAGGACGAGCCTGCAGCCGCCTCGCGTTCACGCCGAGAGGAGTCGCTCCTGAGGCCCCCCGAGGCTTCGCGGCGTCATTATTCTGCACAGAGGGAGCCGGTTCCCTCAGCGCCGCTATCGGGTCCTGCAGCTTCAGAATGAAACGACTGCCCTCATTTAAAGTTATGGAACTTTATTAACACCTTGGTTTGCCCAATGAAACTTTTAAATCCAAGATTCAGTTGTTTTCTACATATTTTAGGCAGCAGCTGTCTCCTTGAAAACATGTCTCACACACACACAACTCATTTTAATCTATGCAGACTCACGGCTCTGTAAATATACTAATCGTATATATATATATATATATATATATATATATATATATATATATATATATATATATATATATATATATATATATATATATATATATATATTCTTCTCTCTGACCGTCTCGTATCTCAACTTCTGTGTAAGAACATTGTGAAAAAGAGAGATGCACATGCACATGCACATGCGCGCGCACACACACACATGCACACACACACACACACACACACACACACACACACACACACACACACACACACACACCTTAAGAACAACACTCACCTCAATGACACGTGAATCAAAGTCCTCGTATGTTTCTGTGGAGACACGGGAAAGAAAGAAACTTTAGATTAAAAAACACACACACACGCACGCGCACACAATCACACACACGCACTATGAAACAGATTAAACCAGGCTCGCTGCGAGCGTGACAAATACCCAGAAGCCCTTGCAGCAGCGCAACGAGGTTGACACTCTTCATTGTCGGTGACCTCTGAAGGATGTTACAGCCGCCTGTTCACTTCTAACCAATTAACAGAAAACAAAGGAGCTGACGCAGAGGAGCGCACACACACACACACACACACACACACACACACACACACACACACACACACACACACACAGATCAGAGACCTGCAACCTGGTTACAGCTCTGCAGAACACATTCGTTTGTGTGCGACAGAGAGAGAAGTGTTAGTGCATGTAGGGGAGGGGGAAGAGGAGGAGGAGGAAGAGGAGGAGGAGGAGGGTTTCATGGTGCAAAACAAACAAGTAAATAAGAGTGAATTCAGGTCGGCAGTTTGAGCTCAATAAGATAAACTCAATTGTTTGGAACAGGAAGTGATGAAGAGTTGATGAGTCACTCATGACAAGTTATTTATTAAAAATGTAATGAAAACACATCCTCTGGTTGTATAGAAGTCTATGTAAAAGCCTTACCTCCGTTGGGTCCGGGGTCCGGCGGGCCCAGGCTGATGCCCCCCCAGGAGTTCCCCGTCCATCCTCTCTCCCTCTTCACCTTCATCTTCCTCTTCCTCTCCCACTCGTCCCTCTGGCGCACTGCAGACACGAGCAGCAGCTTTTAGAGGAGCGACACTTCCACTGAAAAGGTTCCACCTCTTGTTTGTTTGTTTGTTTGTTTGTTTGCTGCAGATGCATCATGGATGAAGACACCGCTGGCTCCATAACGATTATTTTATTTGTTCACCCTTAAAACACATTAAGCTCCACAAGGCCTGTTAAATTATAATATTAATGTCATTAGAACCGTTTATTTTTTATGATTTTTATTATAATTGTTACTTTTTTATGATAAATGTCATTATAGCTGTTTAATATTACACATAATACATGTTGTAGTTCTCTCTACTTCTTGTCATGGTTGTGTTGTTTCCATTGAGAAGCAGCACGTTTTTACTTCTATATTTAAAAAGCTAAATGTGAAAGTAACCCCAAAAAACTTAAAGACTGTTCAGAAGGTTTGGGGTCAATTCTCTGTTTCTCTTTTCGAGGAACATATCTGCTGTTTGTCTTTAAAGAACAGACATGTTGGAGGTAATCTGTCTGGGTGAGAACCCAGAACACAGCAGGGTCAGAACCCAGAACACAGCAGGGTCAGAACCCAGAACACAGCAGGTCCGTACCCAGCTCCGCCTGCATCTCCTGCTGCTCGCTCTCCCCTCTGCGGCTCATGTTCTGCAGAGAGCCGTCCTTCATCACCGGGGTGTTCAGGCCGGGCCACAGGAAGCCTCCACGTCCTGAGAGACCAGGATGCAGAGGAAGCAGGCTTTGTGAGTTTTTAATTTCCGTGAAAGTCAAGACAAAACCTTTGAAGACCCTAAAAGACACACACACACACACACACACACACACACACACACACACACACACACACACACACAAAGTCTCACCCTCTCCGATGTTCTGTCCTCGGTTCAGGTCTCTCTTCAGTTTGCGTTTGGTTCTCTTCCCTCGGCCCTTCCTCGCTCCAGCACCCGACTCCGCCAGCACACCTTTCCACAGCTCCTCAGCCGTCACTGTTACACACACACACACACACACACACACACACACACACACACACACACAAATAAATACACTGATAAACACTTTACTTGTATGCCTTGATTGAATATGCTAATGAGTGAGTGTGCTCACACTTGTTGAAGAAGCTGCCGTGCCGGGTCTGCTGCCATGCGGCTCCAGGGGCCAGTGGGGCCAGTGGGACCAGTGGAGCTGCTGGGTTTCTCTGTAGAGAGGCTCGGCCCTGCACGGCCCCCCGTACGCCCAGTAAGGGCGCTGCACCCGAAGGACACAGAGGAAGGCATCGACGTGTGAAACACAGCATGCAGGTCAACACGGGACAGTTTACTGAGACTCTTGAGATTACAACTGATCCACAGCATGCAGATGTGGACTTTCTATTCCATGAAGAGGGACCATGAGGAAGCTAACAATACCAGCACCATGAGGAAGCTAACAATACCAGCACCATGAGGAAGCTAACAATACCAGCACCATGAGGAAGCTAACAATACCAGCACCATGAGGAAGCTAACAATACCAGCACCATGAGGAAGCTAACCGCACCAGCACCAAGAGGAAGCTAACCGCACTAGCACCATGAGAAAGCTAACAGCATCAGTATCATTAAGAAGCTAACAGCACCAGCCCCATAAGGAAGCTAACCGCATCAGTATCATTAAAGAGATAACAGCATCAGCAACATGAGGAAGCTAACAGCATCAGCATCATTAATAAGCTAACAGCATCAGCACCATGAAGAAGCTAACAGCACCAGCACCATAAGGAAGCTAACCGCATCAGTACCATGAAGAAGCTAACAACATCAGTACCATGAAGAAGCTAATAACATCAGTACCATAAGGAAGCTAACCGCATCAGTACCATGAAGACGCTAACAGCATCAGCGCCATGAAGAAGCTAACAGCATCAGTACCATGAAGAAGCTAACAGCATCAGTACCATGAAGAAG
>NW_027176240.1:82500-92500 GCF_023055335.1 Clinocottus analis | reverse complement strand
ATGAGGCGCGAAGGAAGAGAGGATGAAACAGAGGGACCCCGCAGAGAACAAAGGGAGGAGAGGAGGAGAGTCACTTAGTCGAGGCGTTGCCAAGAAAGAAGTTGTTTCATGGAGGAACCTCAACAAATCCTCAGTAAAATGTATGAATACATTATGTAGGAACTAGGAGCTAGGATGAAAGGAAAGGGAGAGAGAAGAGGAGATGAGAGAAGAGGAGAGGAGAGGAAAACAGGAGAGAGTCTCCTTTGTGCCCTTTATGTCCTTCGTTCCCTCATTCCCTTGTTCCCTTGTTCCCTTTGTTGGCATTGCTTTGCGATTCAAAACAAAGTGACAGTTCGTGTCCTTGAAACCTAAAACCAGGAGATTGAACTCTTTCCTTCCTCACCTCCTCTTCCTCTCCCTCTCTTCCTCTCTCTCTCTCCTCCTCTTCCTCTCCTCCTCTTCCTCCACCTCACGCGCTGAAACATCTGCTGCTTCTCTGAATGTCAGACTCGCTGTGTCATCAGAAAGCCGAGAGCAGGATCACATTTTCACTTCATTCTTCATCATCAGTCTGACGAAAACATGAAAAGGTCCAAGACGCCCTGATGAGGTTTACTCACCTTTACTATAGCATGTCATCTAATGCTAACAGGGAAGCTAACGGGGAGTTTTTACCTCTCCTGACCACCAGGGGGCGACGCCTCTGGTTGTATAGAAGTCTATGCTTCATGTGTTAAAGCTGCATTCTCTCTCCTGACCACCAGGGGGCGACGCCTCTGGTTGTATAGAAGTCTATGCTTCATGTGTTAAAGCTGCATTCTCTCTCCTGACCACCAGGGGGCGACGCCTCTGGTTGTATAGAAGTCTATGCTTCATGTGTTAAAGCTGCATTCTCTCTCCTGACCACCAGGGGGCGACTCCTCTGGTTGTATAGAAGTCTATGCTTCATGTGTTACAGCTGCATTCTCTCTCCTGACGGCGACTCCTGTGGTTGTATAGAAGTCTATGCTTCATGTGTTACAGCTGCATTCTCTCTCCTGACGGCGACTCCTGTGGTTGTATAGAAGTCTCCTCGGCTCTGGGTGAAGCTCCTGCAGTCAGACTGAACGTCTCCGTCTCTTTCTATTTATTGAACCAGCTGCACTTATTACCCTGGTTGAATAATGCAAGCTGATGAATAATTCACCGTGGGGGTAAAAACGGCTCCGGCTTTATGAACTGAAGCCTCATAATTAACGCAGACGGAGTAACGGACGGGACGCCGGTCAGGAAGAGACTGAGGTCCAGATTCAGTTCACTTGTTTCTCTGACAGGAAGCACAGCCGCTTCACTGAAGTGCAAAGTTAACTGAGATCACACACTTTGTTTAATTATATTATACGAGTGGTATATTATTACAGGGAGGACGTCGTAAAGCCCGCCTCTTGCTTGATTTGATTGGCAGTCGTGACTTTGACGAAAGGTTGAGTATTTCATCTTTTTGACACGAAAATGCAAAAAATACACTTTCAATGTTATTTATGTATTATATATATTTTCAATATTTTTATATATGTATGTATATATATATACCTACAAAATCAAAATATGAACAGCTGAATGCAAACAGCTGAGTAGAAATATTGTGTTTTTCATTAAAAAAAGACCCAAAAAGAATATTTGGTGCATGTAAACAGTGATGAGAAATAATCTTTATCCTCAGCAGCAGAAGGGTGATCCTTTCTCTCTCTCTCTCTCTCTCTCTCTCTCTCTCTCTCTCTCTCTCTCTCTCTCTCTCTCTCTCTCTCTCTCTCTCCCTCTCTCTCTCTCTCTCTCTCTCTCTCTCTCTCTCTCTCTCTCTCTCTCTCTCCCTCTCTCTCTCTCTCTTCAGCCTGAAGCGTTTCCTCAACACTCTCCTCTCATACTTCACGCCGGCCGGCTCCAAAAACACGAAGAACTGAAATATGAATCTGAATGAAGACGAATCGTTTCAGCTGTTTCCTTCTTATGAATGCAGAACATTACGCAGCATATCTGAACGAGACTTCTCTGAACAAGACTTCTCTGAACGAGACTTCTCTGAACGAGACTTCTCTAAACGAGACTTCTCTGAATGAGACTTCTCTAAACGAGACTTCTCTAAACGAGACTTCTCTGAATGAGACTTCTCTAAACGAGACTTCTCTAAACGAGACTTCTCTGAACGAGACTTCTCTGAACGAGACTTCTCTAAACGAGACTTCTCTAAACGAGACTTCTCTGAATGAGACTTCTCTAAACGAGACTTCTCTAAACGAGACTTCTCTGAATGAGACTTCTCTAAACGAGACTTCTCTGACTGAGACTTCTCTGAATGAGACTTCTCTAAACGAGACTTCTCTGAACGAGACTTCTCTAAACGAGACTTCTCTGAGTGAGACTTCTCTGAACGAGACTTCTCTGAACGAGACTTCTCTAAACGAGACTTCTCTAAACGAGACTTCTCTGAATGAGACTTCTCTAAACGAGACTTCTCTAAACGAGACTTCTCTAAACGAGACTTCTCTGAACGAGACTTCTCTGAATGAGACTTCTCTAAACGAGACTTCTCTGAATGAGACTTCTCTGAATGAGACTTCTCTGAATGAGACTTCTCTAAACGAGACTTCTCTGAGTGAGACTTCTCTGAGTGAGACTTCTCTGAGTGAGACTTCTCTGAGTGAGACTTCTCTGAACGAGACTTTTCTGAACGAGACTTCTTTTTCTCCTTTACTGGACGTTAATGGCGTTGTGAAGTTTCCCTGAGCGATAACGTTGATTCTCTGGCGTCTGCAGAGTTCTCCTTCATCACCGGTCTTGTGTTTGTGAGCACATCTTTGTAGCTTCTTCTCTGGAAAGAGAGCGAGCTGCAAACCTCCTCACAGTAACCGGCGGCGTGGAGGCGGAGTCAGCCGGCTGGTGAAAGCGTTACAGTTCAGGCGCCGAGGGCGTCGCAGCCCGAACATTAAAGTTTACTTTGAAGTGCAACTTTAATTCTCTCTGACACGGAGAGATGTAGCCGCGAGCCGGCGCCAGCACGACGCCATCAGGACCAGTGAACCGTGAACAAGTCCGTCCGTCTGGCCGCCGGCTCGACTGCAGGCGCCGCCGCCGCCGCCGCCCTCTTCTTCAAGGTCGGGGCGACAGAAAGGTCGTCGGACCTCCAGCGACATTTACAGACAATGGAGACCAGCGAGGAGGCGACGGGGAGGACGACGTCATCGCTTCTGTGAACCTGCGTGTGTTTGAGAGAGTGAGCTCGTGCTAACCATGCTAACCATGCTAACGTCTCACGTCTTTGGTTGTGATGTCACTCAACCTCTCACAATGTGCACAATATTCACACACAACTCTCCCCTTTGCTCTCTGTGCACAGTCCAGGAAGCACTCAGGACTTTTCTTTATTTAACATTCACCCTTTTTGTTTTTCCAAAACACTCGAGTCCCTCCAGTCATATTCATGGTTTATGTTCATATTTATGGTCGAATGGGTCATAAACATGTAAACTGGACTCATATGCTCGTGTAAGGTTGTGTAGTGTTGTGTAGCTGTGTCACTCAGACATTGAGAGTGAGGAAGACCTCCTGATGAAGAGTCCTGCTCCTCACATGAAGCTCAGCCATCAGAGAGCAGGTTGCGTAATCTTCTGCTCACATTTCGGGTCTAACGCTACGCTACGCTAATCATGTATCTCACTGTACTACCATGATGCATTGCGTCTCCTCGTGGCGACCAGAGGCACGGTGACCTCATCCGCAGCGTCCGTTTCATCCCACCACTTTAAATCCATGTAATTAATAAACCAAAGTCAATTAGCTGTAATCTCCGTGACGAGAGACAATTACAGGATAATAACGGATCCGACCAGCTGGGTCTTTGTTTGAGGCTCGAGAGCGAGGACGTCCAGGAGTTCAACGCGTCAGAGGCCGCTGCGCTGCAGGGCGGGGCCACAGGTGATTGACAGGTTGACACCAGAGACGTTTCAGGCGTGGCTCCTCAGTCCATATATGGTCACTTCCTGTTCACTGGCTGCAGGAAACAACATGGTGGTGGTTCAACCTCTGGAGATCTCGATGTATTGCAGTTATGTGAGCTGTGAAATATTCATTTCCCCCTCAACAAAAACGCTGCGAGGAGCAACGACTGAACTCTAACTCCTGGGATTTTTATTATATTTCCCGGTCACAAGAATCTCAGGCACAATGCGCTTTATTATAATTATTAATATTATTTTCATTTCTTCTTCGCCGGCCTCACGTCTGCTCGTTAGAGCCAGAAAACCTTTGGTGTGTGTGTGCGTGCGTGTGTGTGTGTGTGTGTGTGTGTGTGTGTGTGTGTGTGTGTGTGTGTTGTTGAGTGCAGGACATAAACAGATTAGTAAAGTAGTAGTAGCAGACTTCTCTGATGCTGCAACAGAAATCATTAAATCCTTATCAGCCCTGAAGGTGATACAAGAAACACACACACACACACACACACACACACACACAGACACACACAGACACACACACACACACACACACACACACACGGTCCTTGGCGGATGTGGAATCGCCACAGAAAGAAAAAGAAAAGATTTGAGGATTAGACTGATCTTGGCTCAGTGCATGGACTGCAGATTTACTGGGCGCACACACACACACACACACACACACACACACACACACTCACACACACACACACACACACACACACACACAAAGAACCCAACAGCTCACCTGAAGACACACACACACACACATTCTCCCGGTCTGTGAGGATTAGCATGAAGACGATTAGCATGAAGACGATTAGCATGAAGACGATTAGCATGAAAACGATTAGCATCCAAGTCGTTAGCATAATGTGATTGTTCCCGTGGTGACACGGTTGTGACTCGTTGCGTAACCGGCTGCTTCAGCGGAGGAAAGTTTCCCTGGCAGAGACACAGAAACCAGACTGGCCTCAGACTGTGATGTCGACACTCATCAGGATGAAACTCCACGCGGACGCGTTCAGACCGCCGTGACCTTCATGGACGACATCATACCGCCAAGTTCAGATCTTCAGAGTGATGCTGACGTCTTCTCTGAGCTCCTCACTCGTCTCCGTCGTGCGCCACCAGGACGTCAACGTCTACTCGCACGCTGCCGACACGCCGCCTTTAGCTAACGGAGCTCTGGAATAAGTCGACAGGATATTATGGGATGATAACCTCACATTTGCTTCAGTTTGTGGTGCAGTGATGGATGGTTATGTTTCTGCAGCTGGACGGTGATGAGGGAGAGAAGAAGTGGACATTTTGTCCGTCGCCATCTTTGTTTTTAGCAACCAGAAGCGTGGAGCTACAAACAAATGAACATCAGAGGCGACTAAAATGTTACAATGAACTTTCATGAAGTGAAAAACACACTGTGAAGGTTTAGAGATGTCAGAGGGAAACAACACCGTGGTAGGGACCTGTCAATCACCATGTAGCCCCGCCCTAAAGCATAATCTGATGAGCCGCCCCCTGGTGGTCAGGAGAGAGAATGCAGCTTCAACACATGAAGCATAGACTTCTATACAACCAGAGGAGTTGCCCCCTGGTGGTCAGGAGAGAGAATGCAGCTTTAACACATGAAGCATAGACTTCTATACAACCAGAGGAGTCGCCCCCTGGTGGTCAGGAGAGAGAATGCAGCTTTAACACATGAAGCATAGACTTCTATACAACCAGAGGAGTCGCCCCCTGGTGGTCAGGAGAGATAATGCAGCTTTAACACATGAAGCATAGACTTCTATACAACCAGAGGAGTCGCCCCCTGGTGGTCAGGAGAGAGAATGCAGCTTTAACACATGAAGCATAGACTTCTATACAACCAGAGGAGTCGCCCCCTGGTGGTCAGGAGAGATAATGCAGCTTTAACACATGAAGCATAGACTTCTATACAACTAGAGGAGTCGCCCCCTGGTGGTCAGGAGAGAGAATGCAGCTTCAACACATGAAGCATAGACTTCTATACAACCAGAGGTTTCTCTCCAGATGTTTGGCAGCAGGATCTGCTGGTCTGTTCTGGTCTGGAGGCTGATGGCTGTCGGTCGTAGAGATGATGTTTGAGGTGAGATGGAACTGAAGACCTCTCGTCTCTCCAGAAGCGTTTCCTGTGAGGTTCCAGCAGCTTCCACGTCTTCTCTGAACAACCTGACGGCGTCACAGCTTCATCTCAGTGGGCCTCTGTGATCTGCTGTCAGATGAATGAACGTGGAGAGGATCAGCCGCTTTCAGGGTCAACGGCTCCGTGTTTCCTGCTGTCTGCGTTTGAGGGATTGAACCCTCGGTGTGACAGAATGCTGTTGGTTCTGATTTAGCTGATCAGCGTGAGGGTGTTGAGTCCGTTAGCTTCAACAGGAAGCAGAACGATCCATCTGGCTGATGAGCTTTATACCCACAGGGACCGATTACATCACTGGGGAGGCTGTGTGTGTGTGTGTGTGTGTGTGTGTGTGTGTGTGTGTGTGTGTGTGTGTGTGTGTGTGTGTGTGTGTGTGTGCGTGTGTGTGCGTGTGTGTGTGTGTGTGTGTGTGTGTGTGAGCTTCTTTTATTCTTGTGCTACAGACGTTTGTTCTTCAACTTTTTGCTTTGATCTCTCCAAAATAAAATGCAAACATAAAGTACATTTTTGATTATCCTTTCTTTAAAGTTTCTGACAGTATTCAACACGTTGTCTCATCAAAGAACGACGCTTCAAGCTTCAAAATCCAAGATTCAAGCTTCAAAACCCAAGATTCAAGCTTCAAGATCCAAGATTCAAGATTCAAGATTCAAAATTCAAGAAAGTACAAATTATTCAAGAAAGTTAAACTACAAAGTGCAATCAGTAAAGGATATTTAACTACTACTACTACTACTACTCTACCTTCCTTATTCAAGACACACACACACACACACACACACACACACACACACACACACACACACACACAGATTGCTGTGGACGACTGATGACTTCGTCTTTGAAAATCACGTCTGGAGTTTCTCTTGGAATCAGGATTGAAGCGTCTGTCACGCCGCCGCGAGCTCGTCTTCCTCTCTCCATCATCTTCCTCTCTCCATCATCTTCCACTCTCCTCCCTCTGGCTCTTCCTCTCTCCATCGTCTTCCTCCTCACCTCTCTCCTCCTCCCTTCTCTCTCTTCCTGCAGGCCCTCGTTCATCTCTTCCTTCCTTTATTTCCTCCACTTCTCTTCAGTCCTCTCCTCTCTCCATCATCTCCTCCTCCATCCTCTTCCTCTCTTTTCCTTTCCCTCCCTCCTCTTCATCCCCCTCTCCAGAGGCAGTAAACAGGCTCATCTATCACAGGGCCGGCTGCTTGTGGATCCGGAGCACAACTTTCTCTTTTTTCTCCATTCTTCCTCTTCAGCGTTTCCTCCGTCGTGGGTCTGAAGTAGAAGCTTCTGTGTGCTGGAGAGGAGGAAGAGTTCAGGCTGAAGAACAGCAGGACGTGTGTTCAATGTCTTTTCTCTCTCCTCAAGGTCAGACTCAAAGTCACGTGACGTTGGTTTGTTTGGGTTTCATTGCCAACGTTAAACTAGTTTAAAGACTATTCGGGTGTTTGGGGAATAACCTACATTACAGCCTAATTATGAGAAATATGTGATCTGATAGATGAACCTGAGAGAAGAATCGGTGGAGCAGAAAGGGGCGTGGTCGCTGGTCCGTGGATGTTTTGAAGCCTCGAGGAGAACAACAGCCGCCATCTTGCAACCAGTAAACAGGAAGTGACCATATATGGACTGAGTGACGTGTATATGACCTGTCAATCAACTGGTAGCCCCGCCCTCTGAAAAGCATCCTCTGTTTTATATGATGCAGCTTTAACACATGAAGCATAGACTTCTATACAACCAGAGGAGTCGCCCCCTGGTGGTCAGGAGAGAGAATGCAGCTTTAACACATGAAGCATAGACTTCTATACAACCAGAGGAGTCGCTCCCTAGTGGTCAGGAGAGAGAATGCAGCTTTAACACATGAAGCATAGACTTCTATACAACCAGAGGAGTCGCTCCCTAGTGGTCAGGAGAGAGAATGCAGCTTCAACACATGAAGCATAGACTTCTATACAACCAGAGGAGTCGTCCCCTGGTGGTCAGGAGAGAGAATGCAGCTTCAACACATGAAGCATAGACTTCTATACAACCAGAGGAGTCGCTCCCTGGTGGTCAGGAGAGAGAATGCAGCTTTAACACATGAAGCATAGACTTCTATACAACCAGAGGAGTCGCCCCCTGGTGGTCAGGAGAGAGACTGCAGCGTCTCCTCAGTGTTTCATCCTGTTGTTGGGCTGCTCAGCGTCTCCACACTTCAAAGCGAGCCGGTTGCTCTGGAGACGCTTCCTGTCTCATGGCTCCGCCCTCACGAGCTGTGGTGGGCGGAGCCATCAATCTGGGTCACCGGCCTCCCCTCTCGCCCAGCGGCAGCTTGGCAGCGTCTCTGCAGAGATTAGTTCAGTCCTAACGAGCGGCCGCACTTAAACCCCGCCGCCTCGCTGCGGCGAGCCGGCGGGACGCGTTCCATCGTGTGCTGGTGATTAAAAAATAAATGTGAGACTGAAAGAAAGAAATATGTTCTCATAACTGCAGGGATTAAAATCCAGACACTTCTTCTTCTCTCATGAAGGTGTTTGGGAGCTTTACCCTGAAACACGACACTGAACATCTGACGGTTAATGTGTTGTATTATTTTTTGTGCTGAAGATATTATTACATATCATACTGCTGGAAATAAATTACATAAGTAACAATTTTTATAAACGCAGACACAGTGGGGATACCTCCTCCTGCGGTGTGTGTGTGTGTGTGTGTGTGTGTGTGTGTGTGTGTGTGTGTGTGTGTGTGTGTGTGTACACACATTGCAGTGTGTTCTCACACACATCTGGCCAATTATCAGCAGGAAACCTCCCATCTGTCTGTTGTCAAAACAACAGGCTTCACAGGTGTACACACACACACACACACACATACACACACACACACACACACACACACGCACACACACACACACACACACACACACACACACACACACACACACACACACACACACACACACACACAGCGGTGTTTCCTTCTTAAACTAAAGCTTAACAAGCTTTTAAACTGACAGGATGAATTCATCATGTTTGTTCTCTAAACCTGTAAACATGATCTTTACCTGCCTTCTGTTTGCATCCTCCATCAGCCATTCATCCATCAGCCATTCATCTGCCTATCATCCATCCAACAGCCAACATCTATCATCCATTCATTCATTCATCCATCATCTATCATCCACCATCCATTCATCCATCCATGTATCCATCTAACAGCCAACATCTATCAACTATCGTCCATCCTCCATTCATCATTCACCCATTATACATTCATCCATTCATCATTCACCCATTATACATTCATCCATCATCTATTATACATTCATCCATTCATCCATCATCCATTATACATTCATCCATCATCCATTCATCCATCATCCATTATACATTCACCCATTCATCCATCATCCATTCATCCATCATACATTCATACATTGTTCCATCATCCATCCATTCATCATCCATTCATCCATCATCCATCCATCCATCATCCATTCATCCATCATCCATTCACTCATCATCCATTTATCCATCATCCATTCATCCATCATCCATTCATTCATCATTCATCATCCATTCATCTTTGCTCATCCGTTCATCATGAATAATGCTCGTGGTTCTCACAGAGAAAAGGTTTTGTATCGTTGTTGTAAATATTGTTTCATTATTAATTTCCATCGTTCCGTCTTTGCCTCTTGTTGACATTCACTTCCCTCCTTCCCTCTTTCTCTACCTCCACCCTTGGTGCCTCCTTCCCTCCTTCCTCCATCCCTCCTTCCTCCCAGTAAACTCTCTTCCTTCATTCACGGTGTGTTGCGTAATCGCTCCTCTTTATGTAAATGAGGGCCGTCATGGCTCCTCCCACACCGCTCAGCTCGCTTTGAATGATGAGGAGTAACGGCTCATGAATA
>NW_027176240.1:72500-75000 GCF_023055335.1 Clinocottus analis | reverse complement strand
CTTCATCAGCTCCTCTCTCCTTCCTCTCCTCCATCTCCTCGTCTTCATCAGCTGCTCTCTCCTTCCTCTCCTCCTCCTCGTCTTCATCAGCTCCTCTCTCCTTCCTCTCCTCCTCCTCCTCTTCATCAGCTCCTCTCTCCTTCCTCTCCTCCTCCTCGTCTTCATCAGCTCCTCTTTCCTTCCTCTCCTCCATCTCCTCCTCTTCATCAGCCCCTCTCTCCTTCCTCTCCTCCATCTCCTCCTCTTCATCAGCTCCTCTCTCCTTCCTCTCCTCCATCTCCTCCTCTTCATCAGCTCCTCTCTCCTTCCTCTCCTCCATCTCCTCGTCTTCATCAGCTCCTCTCTCCTCCTCTTCATCAGCTCCTCTCTCCTCCTCTTCATCAGCTCCTCTCTCCTTCCTCTCCTCCTCCTCTTCATCAGCTCCTCTCTCCTCCTCCTCCTCTTCATCAGCTCCTCTCTCCTTCCTCTCCTCCATCTCCTCGTCTTCATCAGCTCCTCTCTCCTCCTCTTCATCAGCTCCTCTCTCCTCCTCTTCATCAGCTCCTCTCTCCTTCCTCTCCTCCTCCTCTTCATCAGCTCCTCTCTCCTCCTCCTCCTCTTCATCAGCTCCTCTCTTCTCCTCCTCCTCTTCATCAGCTCCTCTCTCCTTCCTCTCCTCCTCGTCTTCATCAGCTCCTCTCTCCTTCCTCTCCTCCTCCTCGTCTTCATCAGCTCCTCTCTTCTCCTCCTCCTCTTCATCAGCTCCTCTCTCCTTCCTCTCCTCCTCATCTTCATCAGCTCCTCTCTCCTTCCTCTCCTCCTTGTCTTCATCAGCTCCTCTCTCCTTCCTCTCCTCCTCGTCTTCATCAGCTCCTCTCTCCTTCCTCTCCTCCTCCTCGTCTTCATCAGCTCCTCTCTTCTCCTCCTCCTCTTCATCAGCTCCTCTCTCCTTCCTCTCCTCCTCATCTTCATCAGCTCCTCTCTCCTTCCTCTCCTCCTTGTCTTCATCAGCTCCTCTCTCCTTCCTCTCCTCCTCCTCTTCATCAGCTCCTCTCTCCTTCCTGTCCTGCACGTTGTTGTTTCCTGTGTATTTGTTGATTGTGTATTTGTTTATTCATGTGTTTATGGATCAATAATAAATATGAGATGTTTATGCTGCATGAAACCGGCTGCCTGAGGGAACCAGCTTTTTAATAAGTGAATCATAATCATCTTTCCAGCATCAGAGGCTCAGTTAGATGTCACTAACGCGCCTTCAGGGTTTGGTTTGTTCCTTTCATTAAAATCCACGAGGCAGGCTGTGATAACTGATCAGTGATAACTGATCAGTTATCACTGATCAGTTATCACTGATCAGTGATAACTGATCAGTTATCACTGATCAGTGATAACTGTGCTGTGATAACTGATCAGTGATAACTGATCAGTGATATTGATCTGCGGCAGCGTGACGCTGATCGTTAACGTGTGTGTTTATGGTCGTGCAGTCATAACTTTATTCAGGATTCATTCCCTCAAAACAAACATATTCATAATGATTTTACTCTACGGAGAACAAACGAGGGAATTAGGTTTCCCTGCAGGCCCGAACAGGAACAGGAACAGGAACAGGAACAGGAACAGGAACAGAACTTATTCCTGTTCCTGTTCCTGAGGTTCTGCCTGGACTTCACTCCTGATGACAGCGCTGCCCAGAGTTCCTCATGAAGGAGACTTCAGGGTTCTCATGAGGACGCCGAGGGAGTTGTGTAGAGGAACCCAGGTGTTCTCCAGGGTTCTGTTGAGAGAACCCTAGGTGTTCTCCAGGGTTCTGTTGAGAGAACCCTAGGTGTTCTCCAGGGTTCTGTTGAGAGAACCCTAGGTGTTCTCCATGGTTCTGTTGAGAGAACCCTAGGTGTTCTCCATGGTTCTGTTGAGAGAACCCTGGAGAACACCTAGGGTTCTGTTGAGAGAACCCTAGGTGTTCTCCAGGGTTCTGTTGAGAGAACCCTAGGTGTTCTCCAGGGTTCTGTTGAGAGAACCCTAGGTGTTCTCCAGGGTTCTGTTGAGAGAACCCTAGGTGTTCTCCAGTCTAAAGTCTCTCGCTGCATCGGTCTCGCTCCTCACAGCTTCATTTAATTCTTTCTGTGAGATAAAAACATGAACCACAGATGTTGAGAGCAGCTCAGTGTTTGCAGCTGAATCCTTCACTCGTCTCTGATGCTATCGCTGCAGAATCACATCGCTAATCCTGCAGCACCGTGGGAAGATCTCTAGTGTGTCTGTGTGTGTGTCTGTGTGTGTGTGTGTGTGTGTGTGTGTGTGTGTGTTTACATCCCAAACAGTTTGCTGGTCTTCTACCTGAGTCTGCAGATCTCTCTGCAGCCCTCATGAGGCCTTCATGGATTTGAATGAGCCGCAGTGACAGTACACACACTAACACACACTAACACACACTAACACACACTAACACACACTAACACACAGTACACACAGTACACAGATTAACACACAGTACACGCCGTACACACACTAACACACT
>NW_027176240.1:62500-67500 GCF_023055335.1 Clinocottus analis | reverse complement strand
CTAACAGACAAGGTGAAGGGTTAAGGCTGCTCCTTGAAAGACAAGGTGAAGGGTTAAGGCTGCTCCCTGAAAGACAAGGTGAAGGGTTAAGGCTGCTCCCTGAAAGACAAGGTGAAGGGTTAAGGCTGCTCCCTAACAGACAAGGTGAAGGGTTAAGGCTGCTCCCTACTAGACAAGGTGAAGGGTTAAGGCTGCTCCCTACTAGACAAGGTGAAGGGTTAAGGCTGCTCCCTAACAGACAAGGTGAAGGGTTAAGGCTGCTCCCTAACAGACAAGGTGAAGGGTTAAGGCTGCTCCCTGAAAGACAAGGTGAAGGGTTAAGGCTGCTCCCTGAAAGACAAGGTGAAGGGTTAAGGCTGCTCCCTAACAGACAAGGTGAAGGGTGAAGGCTGCTCCCTGAAAGACAAGGTGAAGGGTTAAGGCTGCTCCTTGAAAGACAAGGTGAAGGGTTAAGGCTGCTCCCTGAAAGACAAGGTGAAGGGTTAAGGCTGCTCCCTGAAAGACAAGGTGAAGGGTTAAGGCTGCTCCCTAACAGACAAGGTGAAGGGTTAAGGCTGCTCCCTAACAGACAAGGTGAAGGGTGAAGGCTGCTCCCTAACAGACAAGGTGAAGGGTTAAGGCTGCTCCCTACTAGACAAGGTGAAGGGTTAAGGCTGCTCCCTGAAAGACAAGGTGAAGGGTTAAGGCTGCTCCCTAACAGACAAGGTGAAGGGTTAAGGCTGCTCCCTAACAGACAAGGTGAAGGGTGAAGGCTGCTCCCTAACAGACAAGGTGAAGGGTTAAGGCTGCTCCCTACTAGACAAGGTGAAGGGTTAAGGCTGCTCCCTAACAGACAAGGTGAAGGGTTAAGGCTGCTTCCCATCATGCTCTTTTTTCTGTAAACAATATCAGGCGGCACTGAAGGCCGAGGTCAGAAATGCACAGCCTGCCGCTGGTACTATAATATTTATATTGATCTCGTTGTCTCAGTTCAGCCTCAACTCTCCATGAAGCTCCAGCCGCTCTGGACTGAGACTCCGAGGTCGTGATGAGTCGTTATGACGAGAGCGTCTCATGAGCGCCTCGTGACTCTGCTGGCGACGGCGTTCATGAGGCCGCTTATTTCCCAGAGGGTCGCGGTCCTGTTGACTGGAGCGACGGCGCTTTTAACACGGAAGGCTTCCAGAGCGACGCCTCCGGTGAAGAATAACTGTAATATTTGCAGCTCCCGCCTCCGCAGCACCGAAGCGCCGCTTCGATGGAGGACGACGAACCTCGTGACGCAAACGTGATCGCTGCTCCGCCAGCTGCTTCACGCTGAAGACGGTTCCATCCAGAAGAATTCCAACGGTTAGCTGTTAGCTGTCAATCAAAGCGCGAGGACCCGCCCCCGCCCGCCTCGCCCGTCCTGCATGAGCACCCCGCGCGGCAGCTGTAATGCCGGAGGACATATTTGACCATTCGGATGAGAAACCGTTGGATTAATGTGCCCGCAGCCTCCCAACAGGACGCACTGCATGCTGGGTCGGCAGCGCCGGCGTCGACCTCCTCGTCTCTTTGGTTTTCCTCCTGCACGCCAGCGCTGATGTCGCTCCAGAGGAGGATCTTCCAGAGAGGCCGGCTTGTCCCCGAGGCGGCCCCCAGGCAGGGGCCTCAAGCGGGCAGCTCCAACCGCCAACACGCCCCCTCCTGGGAGCCAGGACAGACACACACACACACACACACACACACACACACACACACACACTGCTGGCTGGATACCAGGCAGCTCACACAGGGCTGACGGCAGTGTGACATGTGGAAGTGTCGCTCTGTGTTCAGTACGAGCCGTGAAGCACAGCACGATAATTACATTACACACATCCAGAGTGTAATTATTCATGTGGCCCACTGGGGGGGGGGGGGGGGGGGCTATAGGGACTGTGTGTGTGTGTGTGTGTGCGTGTGTGTGTGTGTACATATAGCAATTATCTGTGTTCACTCTACTGTACGTCATGTGTTAAAGCTGCATTCCCTCTCCTGACCACCAGGGGGCGACTCCTCTGGTTGTATAGAAGTCTATGCTTCATGTGTTAAAGCTGCATTCTCTCTGCTGACCACCAGGGGGCGACTCCTCTGGTTGTATAGAAGTCTATGCTTCATGCTTTAAAGCTGCATTCTCTCAAGTTTAAAAAGACCAAATGAAGCCCAGCGTGAGCAATGGAAGTGGAATAAACGTCAATAAACGGAGTCGTAATTGATGATAAATCATTTTAATTCAACAACTGCTGCGGCCGTTTGGTGAGTTAAATCCTTTTCATCTCGACATCAGTCAAACAAACGAGGAAATACACGATTTAACCGACGGCAGCGGAAAGAAACAAACACAGAACGACGACTCAGCTTTCTGGACGGAAGGAAAAAAGACGAGCGGGACGGAAACAAGAGGAGCAATGAGGGCCGGGTGTTCGATGCCGACTCATCAAGGAGATGAAGAGATGTAGACCAGGACATTGCTGAAGAATGGAAACTTATAGCACACACACACACACACACGCACACACGCACACACGCACACACGCGCACACACACGCACGCACACGCACACACACGCACACACACGCACACACACACATGCACACACACACACACGCACACACACACACACACACACACACACCCCTCTCAAGGACATGGACTGACTGACCTGACAGTTTATTTCTGTGTCGGTTCTTCATCCAAAAAGCCCTCGCATGCACAGATTGTCTGTACGAGCAACTTGTTGCCCGCGTTGCCACCAGTTGTTGTTCTGTTTTGTCTTTTTAACCGGAGAGCGAACAGCGCGGTCATGTGACCAACCCAAAGAAAGAAAATGTCTGCGTTGCGCTTTTCTTCTGTTCCAATAATGAACGAAGTGGAAATAAATAGTAACTGCCTGTGGTGACCCTGGGTTCTGCGATCCAACTTCATATTTATGTGTGCGTATAAACCACAGAGTTTAGATGATGAAACAACATTAAGAGTCTCATATTGTGAGTGTTATGGAGGGGCTACATTGATAGCATAGGATAGCATAGCATAGTATAGCATAGCATAGGATAGCCTAGCGCTGATCAGCCAGACGCCATTCAGAAAACAACTACTTTAAACGTTTTTGCTCGTCGGTTGCAGAAAGAGCTGACGAAGCATGAATTTAAACTTTTTACAAATGTGCATCATTATGTTCTTTATTTTTATGACTATGCTGTTAAATATTTTTAGAGTTTTGAAGACTTTTACAGCCGTGATGAAGGTCACAGTGACGACTGTGGTTTTGGTTAGTTTGAAGTATTTTGGTCATGACATTTAATACTTGCAGCTCCACAGAAGCTTCGCAGCGTTCCGTCTCCGTCATTTCATTATTTTTCCACTTTGTGTTCTCATTAATGGTTCATAAATATATTAAGCTCCTTTTTGAATGAAGCGCTTTGAAACTAAAACTCTTGTACGAGACTTGTTTGAAACCCTTAGAAAATGTACATCAAAAAATATTCCCTAATGATTATTTACAGATATTATATTCCAGTTGTGAAGTAAATTCCTCCACAAATAAAAGACCTCAATCATCTTTCTGAAGTTCATACAGAACAGTAGACGCTGCTATTCAGAGCTATTCTAACCACTTAGCTATCCACCAGGACAAAACAAAACAAACTGCAGCATGAAACACGATCAAGACGTCTGCACTGTTTGAATTCTAGTAAACAACACGGAAACAAATCAGCACAAATATGAAAAATGTTGTCAGCGTTAGCTGAAGCAGCTAGCTCCCCGACAACCACCAGAGGTAGCGCTACAAGCTACCGGCTCGACCACCAGCGACAGAGCAGTGGCTTGTTTAGGATTAAATACGACTGAGTTTCTAGCCTCTAGCTTCGATCTTCTAGCTCTGAGTTTCTATCCTCTAGCTCCTAGCTTCTAACCTCTAGCTCCTAGCTTCTAGCCTCTAGCTCCTAGCTTCTAACCTCTAGCTCCTAGCTTCTAGCCTCTAGCTCCTAGCTTCTAGCCTCTAGCTTCAAGCTTCGAGCTTCTAGTCTCTAGCTTCAAGCTTCTAGCTCTGAGCTTCTAGCCTCCAGCTCCTAGCTTCTATCCTCTAGCTTCGAGCTTTGAGCCTCTAGCTTCGAGCTTCTAGGTTCTTCTTTCTCTCCTTCTTTCGTTGACAGAAGTCACGCTGTCCCTGTGACCAATCACACGTCAACGCCATTTCACGAGCGCTTGGATGTCAAAGAACACGCCCAGCTCGTCAAACTAAAGCTCTGATTGGTTGAAGTCCATGACGATCAGCCACAACATCCACTCCCCGTGTCCTTGAACCTGCAAAGGGTTAAACTGCTCTGCTCCCATAGAGACACAGGAGGAGCAATCTGATTGGATGAAAGTCTCTTAAAGCAGCTGCAGCAGAGCAGCAGAGGAAGACAGGAGCTGTGCAAGCAGAAAATAAGCTGATAGGGCAAATTAATTATAAAACATGTAGTGTATCTGTGAAAAAAACAATTCAATTTTAAAATAGCTATAACTTAGTGATTGTGTTTAGGCCGGCAGAGAAGCCTTACAGGCCCTGACGGCCAACACTGGAATTCAAAATGTCCTGAAGTTAACTTGAAGGACAAAAGTTCATCTCTGCAACAACAGCTGCTGCTGCATGAGCCAAAGGAGGGAGGGAGGAAGGGAGGGAGGAAGGAAGTAAGGAAGGAGTCGTCTCCTCGAGGCCCTCTGCAACGAGACTGATGAAAGTGGACATTAATATTCTTTTGAGAGACACACAGATATAAAAGAGAGAAGAAGAAGAAGAAGAAGAAGAAGAAGAAGAAGAAGAAGAAGAAGAAGAAGAAGAAGATGAAGAAGACGAAGAGAGACACAGATGAAGATAAAGCAATAAGAGAGAAAACGCCAGCAAAAAGAAAAATCGACCCGTCTTTCATAAAAGCAGAACTGCTTCAGGCTGAAGACACACACACACACACACACACACACACACACACACACACACACACACTGTATCA
>NW_027176240.1:30000-57500 GCF_023055335.1 Clinocottus analis | reverse complement strand
CGGCACGAATGAGCCAGTTCATGTCAGCGACGTGTCGGGGAGCTACTTCAGTTAGCTACGAGGCGAGTCAACGCTCCACTGTAACGCTAGCTGCATGTCAGAATGTCAAAAAGCTTCACTTATAGAAATACAGCGTGGGGCTAACATGGGGCTAATGCTAACCATGCAGCGTGGGGCTACCATTGGGCTAATGCTAACCCTGCGGCGTGGAGCTACCATTGGGCTAATGCTAACCCTGCAGCGCGGGGCCCTTTCGGCTCAGTGCAGTCTACTTTCTGCAGTATCAGCGCTGCTGATCGCCAAAGATGTTTCCAATGAACTTAATTAGCCGCGTTGCTAATGCCCCGCGATGACCCCGGACGACCTCTGGGGGCCGCCAGCGGGTTGCTCATCATCCGGCTCGGGCCGACACTCGTCTTCTCTTGTTGACTTTATGTTTGTGTCTTTTATTGCTCGTTATAATCCGACAAACGTTTCAGTCTCGCTCGCTGCGTGCGGCGCCACCTGGTGGTTCTTACACAAGAAGACATTGAGGAGGATGAACCTGCACTCCAATCATTAAGCATGGGGATTGTTTATCATCCCTTATTTTATCGTTTCATTTCAATAAAGACAAAATCAACATCCAGGTCTCTTCATTTCCAGCAGAACGACGGGCAGGGTTTAGTCTAAAGCTAGAGTTTAAAAATAAGACACGCTCTCCAGTTTCACTCACTCAGTGGAGAAAAGAGGCTTTATGAATTATGATTATTATAATAATACAAGATGACTGGAATCTGAAAGGCACTCCACAGCTGTTCCACCTGCAAACACACACACACACACACACACACACACACACACACACACACACACACATCAAACAGAAGGCAATCATTTTTAATTAAACATAAGCTGTTCCAGCTATTTGTACTCTCATGTAATGCACAGATACATAATCACGCACATGGAGACACACATCCAGACTTTGAAGTATTTTTACTAAAAAACAGACGGAGAAAATGTGTATGACGCGTCCACACTAACACACACACACACACACACACGCACACACGCCCGTGATGAAGACGTCAGCTCCTACGAAGAGGAAGACGTTCATTCTGTGAAGGTAGTTTGGTGGCATGTCAGGACTGAGCGTATGACGGCTCGGCTTCATCGCGTCCTCGTGACGGCATGGACATGTGGACTTCATCATCTTCGTCTTCGTCTTCATCAGTCGTTCACTGGCTGGTGGCGGCACGAGGAGCAGAGGCAGCGTCTTGCGAGCTGAACTCTCACTCAGAGGATTCTGACCTCCTGTTTGTTTGTTTTTTGGTGTTAAAATCTCTCCAGAGTCGCTGAGCCCGCGTGTCTGAGTCTGATGAGAGCGCCGACCTTCACTTAATCTGCTGCCGTCGCCTCTGAGCATCAACGCCGCTAAGCTGCGTGTGTGTGCGTGTGTGTGTGTGTGTGTGTGTGTGTGTGTGTGTGTGTGTGTGTGTGTGTGTGTGTGACAGAGGGAGACAAGAGGGATGACCAGGTGATCTCAGCAGCTCGGTGACAGCTGGAGGGATGGAAGCTGGAGATCCTGAAAGCACCTTCCTGTGGTTGTCACTCTCTCTCACTCTCTGTCTCTCTCTGTCTCTCTCTCTCACTCTCTCTCACTCTCTGTCTCTCTCTCTCTCTTTCTCCGTGTCTCTCTCTCCCCCTTTCCTCCCTCGGGAGCTGTGTCTAACGAGTAGTCGCCAAGGTCACCAATCCTCCCGTCCAATCAGGATGCTTCTGAGCGTCTCCGTCGTCCTCGGCTCGTTGGACCTGCAGCTCATGGAGGCCGCTGTGATGCATCGCTGTGAGAGTCAGGTGACGATGGAGATCGTTCCGTTAGCGATACTGGAAGTCACGGGTTCTAGTTCCACGAGCACAGCCAATCAGAGCTCCAGCTCACACACACTGCAGCCAATCAGAGCTCCAGCTCACACACACTGCAGCCAATCAGAGCTCCAGCTCACACACACTGCAGCCAATCAGAGCTCCAGCTCACACACACTGCAGCCAATCAGAGCTCCAGCTCACACACACTGCAGCCAATCAGAGCTCCAGCTCACACACACTGCAGCCAATCAGAGCTCCAGCGCAGTGGTCCTCAACCTTTTTTGCCTCACGGACCGGTTTTGTGTAAGACAATATATTTCAGTGTGTGATGTAAACAAATGACTTAATAAAAAAAGACATAAAAAAAAGACGGAATAAAATGACATCATTAAAATGACTAAAAAAAATGTAAGAAATAAATGACGTGAAAAAAATGACGCGAAAAAAATGACGTAAAAAATATTTAAGAAAAAAATGACGTTAAAAAATGACGTTAAATTTTTTTAAAATAAAAATCATAATAAAAATGATGTCATAAAAATTATGTCATAAATATGACGTCATATTTATGACGTAGTGATAAATGTGACGTCATAAAAATGTCCTAATAATAAATATGAGGTAATAAAATGTTGCTCTCGGCATGAAGATATTCATGAAGATAGAACCCACGTACAGTGAAGTGAACAATAATAACCGCACACACACACACACACGCACACACACACGCACACACACGCACACACACGCACACACACACACACACGCACACACACACACGCACACACGCACACACACACACACCCTGCTGCTCAGTCTTCACTGGGCTCTGTATTGCCATCACGGCGTTAGCGCATCAGCGTGTCAGTAAGTGCGTTCGTTGAGGTCAACACTGGACCTCAGTGATGGAACAGAAATGTCACATGAAGCCGCCGCATGCTAACAGCCTGCAAGCAGGCAGCTGAAGCAAACTGAACAATTATGTTGAAATTATTGTTTTGAAACGCTGCACAGTCCAATATCGCGTCCTGCACAGAATGATGTAATTTAGTGCTGATTATCGAGAAGCTAAAGTCTGTGTTTACTTCCAACAGAGTTAATTAGCTGAAAGAGGATATTCTGCTCGACGCGCAGAAGGTCAGCTGAAGACGCAGAACGGGACATTTGTCGAGAATAGAATCCAGTATGGAAAATAAAGTTCATGCCTCTTTTTCTGTCATTTTTTACACATCACAAAGGGCAGAATTTTACCCAAATAACAGCAATCCTGTCTGACAACATGACGCTTACATACAACCAAAGACGCACTCTCAATTACGTTTTGAGGGTTTTCTCTTTTTCTTTTCCACAAAACACGAAATAAACACAATTACTTGGTTATGTTTGGTAAAAAGACTTGTTTACAATGTTTACTGAGGGAATACATCAAGAGAGAAGTAGAGTCACTTATATAGACTTCTATACAACCAGAGGAGTCGCCCCCTGGTGGTCAGGAGAGAGAATGCAGCTTTAACACATGAAGCATAGACTTCTATACAACCAGAGGAGTCGCCCCCTGGTGGTCAGGAGAGAGAATGCAGCTTTAACACATGACGCATAGACTTCTATACAACCAGAGGAGTCGCCCCCTGGTGGTCAGGAGAGAGAATGCAGCTTTAACACATGAAGCATAGACTTCTATACAACCAGAGGAGTCGCCCCCTGGTGGTCAGGAGAGAGAATGCAGCTCTAACACATGAAGCATAGACTTCTATACAACCAGAGGAGTCGCCCCCTGGTGGTCAGGAGAGAGAATGCAGCTCTAACACATGAAGCATAGACTTCATTTTTCAGTGTTTGTTGTCCATAGAACATATTTGTGATACGTCAAAAATAAACGTTATCCTTGATAAATAGTCTTACATACTTGATGACGCAGGTGAGTTTTATGGAAAGTGATATTTCGGAGTCCAGGTTCCTACCGACTGAGCTCATGAGATGTTTGTCTCCAGGCAGCAAAGTCTCTTCTAACACAAGACAAGCGTGACAGATACTCTATGCATGGAGGTATTTTTAGCTCCCCGACATGACAAACACACAACCAGACGTTCAGGTGAAGCCGTGAGAATGTCAGGTGGACGAACCTGAACACAGAAACATGTTTTCACGAGGCTGTAACTCCAGATTGTTGAGGACATGTTCAACCTGACGATGCCTCTGGTCTCTCTCTCTCTCTCTCTCTCTCTCTCTCTCTCTCTCTCTCTCTCTCTCTCTCTCTCTCTCTCTCTCTCCTCTGGGACCTTCGGGTTCAACCATGTGATGTTTATCTTGATCGCATGAGGAACAGGTTTCCTGTATTGCCGTTTCGGACCGGATTAGAAGGGTCAAAGGTCATCTGACGAGCGTCTTCAAAGGGACTGCTCGATATTGCAGAAAGCCTGAAGGCCAGTTCTCCTGACAGCCCTCATGGTTGAGCTCAGGCGAGCCTTAAGGACCCTACGAGTTGGACCCAACACACTTCTAACAAGGTGTGAGTATGTCCACTGCTTCATCAGAGGTAACATGAATAAAACTCAGCCTTCATAAGTGCATCGTCCCTCCACACGACATCTGAAGCCGTACGCATTAGCGACAGCCTGGATAGAAATGTCAGCCAACTGTCAGCGGCGGTGACAAAGGAAGAGGACAGATCCGTGCTGATGGAAGGAGAGGAGGCAGGAACCCAACATGTGCACTGCCAGAGCGTTAAATCTGCATCACAACATCCTTTAGTCTCTGGTCTCTGTAAACCAGCCAATGAAGCAAATGTATCATAAAGAACCTAAATAAAGTGCTTCATTAGTTTGCCCTCAGAAACGTCTCTGTTGGTTTCTCCTGCAGCCCAAACCGGCCGCGCAGTCTTTTACACATGAGCGCCTTAATTTAATTGCATTGTTTCAGCATCCTCCCCCGATTATGCTTTTGAATTAGCGGAGTATGATTGTCCTCATTCATTTCCCCGCGTCGGCTCCCAAGACACAAGCTTGACCTTGGGTGGGCGAGTAGCTTTGGTTCAGCAGATGAAGGCGTGTTTTGGTTGTGCGTTGGGATGTCGTGTGCAACACACCACCTCTGGCTGCGGATTAACAGATTACAGATGTATACACACATGTGTATTCATGTACATAGTCCAACTGCAGTTTGAGAGAGAGGCTCTATGAAGGGAATGGAGAAACAAATGAACTCTCCAATTATCTGCTCGTTAAAAGTAGCAAAACACACTTTTCAGAACTTGTTCTCCAACACAACAACAACAACAACACTCCAGCCAGTTTGGACCGGTTCCCATCCAGAGCCACTGGATCCACAGAGGAGGCCGTATCTACACCTGCTTCACCCAGCTCTCTGGGTTTGAGTCCCTCGCTCTGCACCTGGTAGTCTGACCCCAGCACCTCCTCCTACGCTCTGGTGTTGAACCCCGGAGTCCCTCAGGGCTGCGTGCTCGGTCCCCTCCGGTTCACCCTGCACACCCACGACTGCAGGAGACGTCCTATCGAGAGGAAACATCTCCATCCTGGGGAGGAATCATCTCCATCTTGGTTGAAGAAACATCTCCATCCTGAGGAGGAAACATCTCCGTCCTGGGGAGGAAACATCTCCATCCTGAGGAGGAAACATCTCCATCTTGGGGAGGAAACATCGCCATCCTGAGGAGGAAACATCTCCATCTTGGGGAGGAAACATCTCCATCCTGAGGAGGAAACATCTCCGTCCTGGGGAGGAATCATCTCCATCCTGAGGAGGAAACATCTCCATCCTGAGGAGGAAACATCTCCATCCTGGGGAGGAAACATCTCCATCATGCGGTATTTCTTGAGCCCACTCAGGAGCAGCGATAGAAAGCCTTCTGACTGGAAACATTACAAATTGTCGTGAGGTGTTCAGGGTCCAGAACGTCTCCTGAGCATCAGGATGTTGGTGAGGAGAAGAAGAAGAAGAAGAAGAAGAAGAAGAAGAAGAAGAAGAAGAAGAAGAAGAAGAAGAAGAAGAAGAAAAGAGCTCCAGGAGGACCAGCTGCTGGCTCCAGAGCAGCTTCCTTCGTCTGGCTGTGAGACTCACAATAATTCACCCTCCAGCACATTGTGAGAACATGAAAGTTGTCGCTGTGCAGCTCCGTCGCATGACAAAAGGAAACCTTGTGAGCTGGTGACTAACGACGGATTCTTTTCTCTCCTGAGTCACCTGTCAAACCTCCAAACACGCTGCTGCAGGAGCGAATATCTCACACAGAGAAACCGAATCCAAGATTCAAAATGTGGTTGTGCAGGTTGTGTAGACGTCTGCATGTGGTTGTGTAGACGTCTGCCTGTGGTTGTGTAGACGTCTGCATGTGGTTGTGTAGACGTCTGCGTGTGGTTGTGTAGACGTCTGCGTGTGGTTGTGTAGACCTCTGCGTGTGGTTGTGTAGACCTCTGCGTGTGGTTGTGTAGACCTCTGCGTGTGGTTGTGTAGACCTCTGCGTGTGGTTGTGTAGACCTCTGCGTGTGGTTGTGTAGACCTCTGCGTGTGGTTGTGTAGAGGCCTGCGTGTGGTTGTGTAGACCTCTGCGTGTGGTTGTGTAGACGTCTGCGTGTGGTTGTGTAGAGGCCTGCGTGTGGTTGTGTAGACCTCTGCGTGTGGTTGTGTAGACCTCTGCGTGTGGTTGTGTAGACCTCTGCGTGTGGTTGTGTAGAGGCCTGCGTGTGGTTGTGTAGACCTCTGCGTGTGGTTGTGTAGACGTCTGCGTGTGGTTGTGTAGAGGCCTGCGTGTGGTTGTGTAGACCTCTGCGTGTGGTTGTGTAGACGTCTGCGTGTGGTTGTGTAGAGGCCTGCGTGTGGTTGTGTAGACCTCTGCGTGTGGTTGTGTAGACGTCTGCGTGTGGTTGTGTAGACCTCTGCGGGTGGTTGTGTAGACGTCTGCGTGTGGTTGTGTAGACCTCTGCGGGTGGTTGTGTAGACGTCTGCGTGTGGTTGTGTAGACGCCTGCGTGTGGTTGTGTAGACGTCTGCAGACGTCTGCGTGTGGTTGTGTAGACGCCTGCGTGTGGTTGTGTAGACCTCTGTGTGTGGTTGTGTAGACGTCTGCAGACCTCTGTGTGTGGTTGTGTAGAGGCCTGCGTGTGGTTGTGTAGACCTCTGTGTGTGGTTGTGTAGACATCTGTGTGTGGTTGTGTAGACGTCTGCGTGTGGTTGTGTAGACGTCTATGTGTGGTTGTGTAGACGTCTGTGTGTGGTTGTGTAGACGTCTGCGTGTGGTTGTGTAGACGTCTATGTGTGGTTGTGTAGACGTCTGTGTGTGGTTGTGTAGACGTCTGCGTGTGGTTGTGTAGACGTCTGCGTGTGGTTGTGTAGACGTCTGTGTGTGGTTGTGTAGACGTCTGCGTGTGGTTGTGTAGACGTCTGCGTGTGGTTGTGTAGACCTCTGTGTGTGGTTGTGTAGACCTCTGTGTGTGGTTGTGTAGACGTCTGTGTGTGGTTGTGTAGACCTCTGTGTGTGGTTGTGTAGACGTCGTAAACCTGCTAACTAGTAAACCTGAGAATAAAGTGTTTCGTAAGTTGGTGGAAGTTGTTCATTAATGTTGTGATAATTAACTGAGGAGGCGTGAAAATGATTTTAATCAGTGATTAATTTCCATGAGCGCTGATGACAGACACTCTTTGTGTCATTATTTCTTGCAACTGTTCTTCCTGAATGAATAATGAATGAATAGTTTAGCATTTCTGCAAATAATTGTCACTGTCATTATTCATGTTTATTGATAAATGGCATTTTTGTAACTGTTAGTTTGGAAATCATTTGTCATATTTTTGTATATATATATATATATATATATATATATATATATATATATATATATATATATATATATATATATATACATGCAACTCAACAGGTGTGTTGGTGAACAGGAGCTCAGTGATGATTGACAGGTCTTTATGTAAGCGTCTCACATTGGCAGGTTGCATAACTCCACTCAGTGTTTCACAGATTCTCTCTACGCTGCTTCTCTGAGACGCCTCGTGTTTCACTGACGGGCAGAGTAGTGTCCTAGCATCCTAGTATCCTAGTATTCTAGTATTCTAGTATCCGAGTATTCTCGTATCCTAGTATCCTAGCATCCTAGTATTCTAGTATTCTCGTATCCTAGTATCCTAGTATTCTAGTATCCTAGTATCCTAGCATCCTAGTATTCTAGTATCCGAGTATTCTCGTATCCTAGTATCCTAGCATCCTAGTATTCTAGTATTCTAGTATCCTAGTATCCTAGTATTCTAGTATACTAGTATTCTAGTATCCTAGTATTCTAGTATCCTAGTATCCTAGTATCCTAATATTCTAGTATTCTAGTATTCTCGTATCCTAGTATCCTAGTATTCTAGTATTCTCGTATCCTAGTATCCTAGTATCCTAGTATCCTAGTATTCTAGTATACTAGTATACTAGTATTCTAGTATCCTAGTATTCTAGTATTCTAGTATTCTAGTATCCTAATATTCTAGTATTCTAGTATTCTCGTATCCTAGTATCCTAGTATCCTAGTATCCTAGTATTCTCGTATCCTAGTATCCTAGTATCCTAGTATTCTAGTATTCTAGTATCCTAGTATTCTAGTATCCTAGTATCCTAGTATTCTAGTATTCTCGTATCCTAGTATCCTAGTATTCTAGTATGCTAGTATTCTAGTATTCTAGTATTCTAGTATCCTAGTTTACTAGTATTCTAGTATCCTAGTATTCTAGTATCCTAGTATACTAGTATTCTAGTATCCTAGTATTCTAGTATCCTAGTATGCTAGTATCCTAGTATGCTAGTATCCTAGTATCCTAGTATCCTAATATTCTAGTATTCTAGTATTCTCGTATCCTAGTATCCTAGTATTCTAGTATTCTAGTATCCTAATATTCTAGTATTCTAGTATTCTCGTATCCTAGTATCCTAGTATCCTAGTATTCTCGTATCCTAGTATCCTAGTATCCTAGTATCCTAGTATTCTCGTATCCTAGTATTCTAGTATCCTAGTATCCTAGTATCCTAGTATCCTAGTATTCTCGTATCCTAGTATCCTAGTATCCTAGTATCCTAGTATTCTAGTGGTCGTGAGGTGAGGGGGCGGGGCTTCACACATAACCTTTAACTAACGGAACATCTGATCCTCTGTCAGGAGACCTGTGTCTGGGTAATGAGGACACACACAGACATACACACACACACACACACACAGACACACACACACAGACACACACACACAGACACACACAGACACACACACAGTGCAGCCTGTGATAATGAGCTACACCTTCTCTCTGTCATGTTCCGTTATATCTCTTGTCACCAGTGTGTGCTGCAGTGCGTGTGTGAGTGTGTGTGTACGTGTGTGTGAGTGTGAGTGTATATGTGTGTGTGTGTGTGTGTGTGTGTGTGTGAGTGTGTGTGTACGTGTGTTTGAGTGTATATATATGTGTGTGTATGTGTACCTGTGTATGTGTGTGTGTGAGTGTGTATATATGTGTGTGTGTCCTCCCTGGAGCTCCCTCCTGTTTCTCCTCCTGAGTGACAGTTTTGTCTCACAGAACATGTTTATGATCCATTATGTAAATAAATATGAACATAAACAAGAAAACTGATGATCAGAAGATCACTTCAGGATCACCTGACCAATGAGCTGCTCTCATGAGGAGACAGATCACCTGACCAATGAGCTGCTCTCATGAGGAGACAGATCACCTGCTGACCAATGAGCTGCTCTCATGAGGAGACAGATCACCTGCTGACCAATGAGCTGCTCTCATGAGGAGACAGATCACCTGCTGACCAATGAGCTGCTCTCATGAGGAGACAGATCACCTGACCAATGAGCTGCTCTCATGAGGAAACAGATCACCTGCTGACCAATGAGCTGCTCTCATGAGGAGACAGATCACCTGCTGACCAATGAGCTGCTCTCATGAGGAGACAGATCACCTGCTGACCAATGAGCTGCCGCTGAGCTTCATCCTGATGCTGTGGAAGAGAATGAATATGAAATGAAGGAATGAAGCGGGTCGAGTTGTTCTAGTTCAGGAGAACTTGTACAGAACGTCGCTCACACGGCGTTCCCCTTCAGACGCGTCGCTGCTCATCAATTATCCCACAATGCAATTTGAGCCGCAAGAAAAAAACAAGAAAAGGTGGATAATAAGACAGAGAGAGAGAGATAGAGACACTTCATCAGGTGGGCTGCTCCCTCTCTTTATTCTTTACATTTAAGAGTGATGTCACAGTGATGTCACAGTGATGTCACAGTGATGTCACAGTGATGTCACTTTTACAGCAGGAGCTCTCCAGCTGTTGCTGTTTTTTCTGACAGTTTCTCTCTTCTGTCAATGAACTCTGTCAGGAGCCTCTGGAGGAGGGCGTGGCTCGTTAGCGTCAAGGCTAATTATTGAAGCTAACGCACGTCCGTGTTAAATCACCACGCCCACATTTGCAGAGAAACAGGAGAAGGTGAGAGATGGAGGATGAGAATCATGTAAATGCAACAGTGAGCAGTACGAGGCAAGATAATTGAAATAAATTGGTCCTATTTCATGTTTTTTTGGCAGAAACATATTTGGCGTTGAAGCTCCTGCAGAAAAACACCAGATCAAACCAAACTGAGCAGTTTATTACTGGCCGAGCAAAACACACGAGAAACAGGTTTTTTGGCTTCACTCAGGACATTTTGTGACGACCGGCAGTACAAATATTTCCAGGATGTTGTTTGAGGCATAGAAGCATAGACTTCTATACAACCAGAGGAGTCGCCCCCTGGTGGTCAGGAGAGAGAATGCAGCTTTAACACATGAAGCATAGACTTCTATACAACCAGAGGAGTCGCCCCCTGGTGGTCAGGAGAGAGAATGCAGCTTTAACACATGAAGCATAGACTTCTATACAACCAGAGGAGTCGCCCCCTGGTGGTCAGGAGAGAGAATGCAGCTTTAACACATGAAGCATAGACTTCTATACAACCAGAGTAGTGTGCGTCTGTGTGCGTCTGTGTGTGTCTGTGTGTCGGTCTTCGCTCTGGCTGTCTGTGTGCGGTGTGAGCGTTACAAACAGCTGATCAGTCTGCATGGTGTGTAAATGTTGTCATAGTGTTACAACAAGCGTGTGTGTGTGTGTGTGTGTGTGTGTGTGTGTGTGTGTGTGTGTGTGTGTGTGTGTGTGTGTGACCTTGCTGGTGTGTGATGACATTGTTCATCACTTCCACACACACAGTAATGAAGTTGCTAACTCTTTTAGCAGTGTTAGCGCAGTGGGATGTGATGTGTGTCTGCGCCTGCGGTCCGACGTCGAAGCTTTAAGTTATGAAACGAATCATTTGAGGATGATGATGTTTGAAGCGCGGCGAGCTGGAGGGTCACATGACCCCGTCAGCTGCTCCGGCCCAGAGGACGCTCTGTGCAGCTCCTAGCTACACATGCAGAGTTTACACTCATGAACATACGTGAACATACGTGTACCTCTGGTGAACGAATGGAGCGCTCCTCTCCTGTTTGTGCCCAGCAGCAGTCAACGAGGTGGAGACGCTCTTCCTCTCTGTGACGGACACATGAGCTAAGCCCCGCCCCCTAGACCGCGGAGCCCACACTGTCACTCAAAGTCTTTCTAATGTACAACAATTGAGAGATTCTGGATGGATTGAGGAGACACACACACACACACACACACACATGCACACACACACACACACACACACACACACACACACACACACACACACACACACACACACACACAGTCAGCCCTAGGCCACAGCCCATATTTAGTGTGTGTCCACAATTAATTTACCACTTTTGTTCAAATTATTTAATTCAATTTATTTCATCATTGAAATGGAAACATCGTCACTAATTATGCTGAACATCTTCCTCCTCTCCCTCCTCTTCCTCCTCTTCTCTTTATCTTCCTCTTCTCTTTATTTCTGTCATTCGTTACAGAGAAGCATCTGCATCTGACAGACACAGCTGGAATGGAAATCACACACACACACACACACACACACACACACACACACACACACACACACACACACACTCACACACACACACTCACACACACACACACACACACACACACACACACACACACACACACACACACACACACACACACACACACACTGTCGCTGCATGCTGACCCTTTGGGAGTTGCACCGTGATGTTTGCAGACAACTTGATGCTTTAAATGAGCCATCAGGGAGTGAAACGTGCACATTAACACGTGCACATTAACGCTCATCATCACAGACACACACGCACACACACACGCACACACACACAGTGCACACGCCCACACACTGTTAACAGAAAGACATATTTGATGGTAGTAGAGTCGTACTAGTACTCTATGATTATAACATGCAGTTTGGAGGATTCTTGTTCAGCAGAGTGCACGAGCAGTGCACGAGCAGTGCACGAGCAGTGCACGAGGAAGCGTGTGCACACTTACAACTATCACGATAAATCTCTCACGAGGATGAAAGAACAAGAACACACAACCATCTGACAGCCACCAGAGCCCTGAAGGAACGGGGTGACAGTTACACACACACACACACACACACACACACACACACACACACACACACACACACACACACACACACGCTGAGGGGTGATTAGGGTCATTGACAGCGTGCAAGCAAAGCCCTTTCTTGTTCGTCCCTCATCTCTCTCTCTCTCTCTCTCTCTCTCTCTCTCTCTCTCTCCCTCCCTCTCTCTCTCTCTCTCTCTCTCTCTCCCTCCCTCTCTCTCTCTCTCTCTCTCTCTCTCTCTCTCTCTCTCTCTCCCTCTCTCTCTCTCTCGCTCTCTCTCTCTTTCTCTCGCCCATCTCTTCCTGTCCTACATCGTCACCCTGAGGTGCTCGGGCTCGCTGACGGGGGCCCCTGAGGGCCAAAAGCCTGTCGGACAATGACAACTGACAGCTGACAGCCAGTCCCAATGGCATGGACACACACACACACACACACACACACACACACACACACACACACACACACACACACACACACACACACACACACACACACACACACATATCGTTTTCCTTCTCGGTTACACTGCCATCGTCTCTTTTCTCTGCCTTCGTCATCCTTTGACTTCCTCCTCTTTCTCTGGTTTAGACGTCTGCATAGAAGCATTTACTTCTATACAACCAGAGGAGTGGTGGTCAGGTGGTGAGGAGAGAGAATGCAGCTTTAACACATGAAGCATAGACTTCTATACAACCAGAGGAGTCGCCCCCTGGTGGTCAGGAGAGAGAATGCAGCTTTAACACATGAACATAGACTTCTATACAACCAGAGGAGTCGCCCCCTGGTGGTCAGGAGAGAGAATGCAGCTTTAACACATGAACATAGACTTCTATACAACCAGAGGAGTCGCCCCCTGGTGGTCAGGAGAGAGAATGCAGCTTCAACACAAGAAGCATAGACTTCTATACAACCAGAGGAGTCGCCCCCTGGTGGTCAGGAGAGAGAATGCAGCTTTAACACAAGAAGCATAGACTTCTATACAACCAGAGGAGTGGCCCCCTGGTGGTCAGGAGAGAGAATGCAGCTTCAACACAAGAAGCATAGACTTCTATACAACCAGAGGAGTCGCCCCCTGGTGGTCAGGAGAGAGAATGCAGCTTCAACACATGAAGCATAGACTTCTATACAACCAGAGGAGTCGCCCCCTGGTGGTCAGTTTCCTTCTCGTTACTTAGTGGCTGGATAATAAAGACCTGCACAGTAAGCGGTCCTTACACTAACTCTTGATGCATTATGAATGATTCATAACCGGCCACTTTTAGACGAAGGCTGTCAAAATGTATTGATGTTGTGTAGTTCAACAGACACACACACACACACACAGACACACACACACACACACACACACACACACACACACACACACACATACACACACACACACACACACACACACACACACACACACACACACACACACACACACACACACTCAGTAATTATGGAGCTATTTCAAAAGACTTCTTCCTCCGTTGGGTTGAACTTTTGAACCGTACATTTCTTCAACTGTTTGTGTTTGATTTGAGTTTCTCACGATGACGCAGACACCAACATCCACCTGATGTTCAGCAGGTGTTCATCACATGTTCTTCAGATGTTCCTCAGATGTCATTCATCCTCTCAGGGTGAGCCGTGTCTTCCTGGTTGACGCGCCGGCGCTGCAGGCAGGAAGTCACGGAGTCGCATCCCATAAACGCAGCTATTAGCGTGTGAGTCATCACGTGACGGAGGCGTGCTGCCGCGAGCCCCGACCCCACGCTGTGCTGGCAACGTCTGATCTGCACCCACGCTGCTCTTCTTCTTCTTCTTCTTCTTCTTCTTCTTCTTCTTCTTCTTCTTCTTCTTCTTCTTCTTCTTCTTCTTCTTCTTCTATATTTTACTGTATTTCATTTCACTTTAGCTCCAGAGTATTTAGAAACATAAGAATAGATACAAAGATCATTCAAATCAGGGAAACACAAAAAAAAAAAAATTGGAGACCCATATATTGGTGGCCATCTTGAAAAATAGCCGCCATCTTGGATTTAAAAACAAAAATATTTATATTTTTGTTTGGCCAATCAGGCAGATGGGAATAGACACCAAGATCAATCAAATCAAGGGAAATACAAACCGTTTTATAAATGAAACAAAAATGTCGAGACCCAATTGGCGGCCATCTTGCAAAATAGCCGCCATCTTGGATTTTTGAATGCCCAATTAGGCAGATTTGACCGTATACTCCACCAAATGTCGCGCTTGTCTCATAATTTGCATGATTGTTGTTAAACAATGTGTTTAGCTGCCCAGTGGGGGTTCAGCAGCAACACCATCACTCTGAATATGAACCAGCAGGTTTCTTCATCCAGACTCATCTTCACGTTTGGACCAATCATCTCCTCTTCCTGTTCCCTGCACTGCTTCACCACGCTGTGGACGCTGCGCTCTGCATCCACAGGTTTGGATTCAAAGAGCAGCTCAAGCATTCAGGAAGACTCGCTGCAGTCACTCCGCACAACGCATGAATTATTCATTCCTGCTCTTCACCCGATTCGACCGAGCTGCCAAGTTCCAGGTCGCGACCTCAGCCGGTCGCTGACGGCCCGGAAAAGATCCTCCGATCGAGAACCATCGATGAGCCATTAGCTCTTCAAATAGCTCGCGGCACAAGAACACGACCCGCCCTGGAGCCCGGTGTCCGGCCCTGAAGACTCCTCAAGAGTGATGAAGAGCTCAAGAGTGATGAAGAGCTCAAGAGTGATGAAGAGCTACATCGTTGCTGCCAGAAGGTCTTTTACGCTCAGCTGTTACTTTCAGAATTATAAAGGTCCTGGTTGGTGACAGAAACCCAAAAGATCTAAAGCTAATGCTTCACATTGAGCTGACATCCATAGCAGAGACCCCAGAGACACAACAACAGCTAGCAATGCAGAGTCAAGTGTCTTGCTCAAGGACACAACGGCAATGACGAGCAGAGCCGGGGCTCGAACCACCGATCCTCTTATTGAAGGATGATAACCACTGAGCCACAGTCGCCCATAGAAAACATGATATGATGAGACTCTGGGAGCCGACCCCGCCCCCTGTGAGGCCTTGACCTGACCCCGCCCCCTGTGAGGTCACGAGTTGACCCCGCCCCCTGTGAGGCCTTGACCTGACCCCGCCCCCTGTGAGGTCACGAGTTGACCCCGCGCCTTGTGAGGTCACGGCTTGACCCCGCCTCCTGTGAGGCCACGGCTTGACCCCGCCCACTGAGGCGTGGCCACAGAGGGGCGTGGCCACAGAGGGGCGTGGCCACAGAGGGGCGTGGCCACAGAGCTCTGCAGCTTTGCACTCAGACGCTGTGCAGCACTCCGGCGCCCACGCAGCCGTCCTGAGAGAAAGACTTGTTTACATCAGGACGTGACGACGGCTGCGTTTCCATGGAGAGCAGCAGCGAGCTGGAGGAGAGTCATCCTGTTGTGTTGTTGTTGTGTTGTTGTTGTTGTGTTCGTTGACACAACACTGAGGCTGCTGTGTGTAAATGCTGCAGCTGAAGGTGGGAGGCTCCTGGAAACACCGTGCACACGTATCAGAGCAGAGTGTGTGGAAGCCTTCCACGAGCCCACACACACACACACACACACACACACACACACACACACACATCACAAGGCGGTGATGGCCTTTTTAAAGCAATGTAACGCATGTTTTAATGTTCCAGTTCAATGAACAATCTCATTTTCTGACATGCGACTAGCTGCCTGATGTCATGCTCTGTTAACTGTGTGTGTGTGTGTGTGTGTGTGTGTGTGTGTGTGTGTGTGTGTGTGTGTGTTCTTACAGTAAAACCCTGTGGTTCCCAGCAGGTCCGTGTTCTCAGCCTCATGATGACTGTTTTATGACGTTGAGGGTAAAAATAAATAGAAACGACATAAATAATATGAATAAAGACAAATAAACATTGTTAGTTTCTTCTGGAGGTTTAACGTGTTCACTAACGTGTTCACTAACATGTTCACTGGTTGACGTCATGAAGGAAAAAGGAGACGCATCCTGTCAAAGCTGTGATTCATAAGCAGGATATTAATATTCAGGAGATGTTCAATTCCACAGCAACGCGTCACGTTCAGAGCGCAGGACGTCCCGACCGGAGGAGCTCTCACGTCTGCACACACACACACACACACACACACACACACACACACACACACACACACACACACACATCACACTGTGTGTGTGTGTGTGTGTGTGTGTGTGTGTGAGTGTGTGTGTGTGTGTGTGTGTGTGTGTGTGTGTGTGTGTGAGTGTGTGTGTGTGTGTGTGTGTGTGTGTGTGTGTGTGTGTGTGTACTTACTGACTTTGATAAAACATGGAAATAAAAATAAGTAAATAAAGTCTTTCATGTCTGCTCCAGTTTGTTCTCTCATGCTATCTGAACCATCCGCACACACACACACACACACACACACACACACACACACACACACACACACACACACACACACACACACACACACACACACACACACACTTTACTGCTGGCTCTTTATCTCACATGCACACCTGCAACCTGCTGATTTTCAGCAGAGAAGAAGAAAAGTAGTTTAAATTTCTTTTAACAGAAAGTTGTAGAATCAAAGGTGAGGATTAAAATCCATGAAGACTCGCCCTTTAATTCATCATCCTCTCTCTCTCTCTCTCTCTCTCTCTCTCTCTCTCTCTCTCTCTCTCTCTCTCTCTCTCTCTCTCTCTCTCTTTACCTCTCTCTCTCTCTCTCTCTCTACCTCTCTCTCTCTCTCTCTCTCTTTACCTCTCTCTCTCTCTCTCTCTCTCTCTCTCTCTCTCTCTCTCTCTCTCTCTCTCTCTCTCTCTCTTTCAAAAGGTACAGGGAAAGTATTAAAAAAAAACAAGTTAACTTTTTTAATGCTGCGCTCTCTCTTTTCACTTGTCTGCTTTTAAAAGTGGGGCAACGCGACAGAAATACTGCAAAACAGAGGGGGAGGGGCTTGTGGGGGGATTGTGAGGGGATGGAGGGATAGAGGGATGGAGGGATGGAGGGATGGAGGAGGAGGAGGAGGAGGAGGAGGACGAGAAACAAAAGGATTGAAAAGAAGACAAATGGTTAGTGAAGTCAACCTCATTCGACGGTCTCATTTCCTCTTAGCAGCTTGTTAACCCCCTGCTGCCTAATTATAGGGAACGTGCACACACGTGCACACACGTGCACACACGTGCACAGCAGCACCGCGCTGCAGGACACTGAATATCTATATAAATATGCTCTTATTATAGGAAATGGATGGCTCGGCTTCTTCAAAGCACTTCTAATTTGCCTTTCATTCACACACACACACACACACACACACACACACACACACACACACACACACACTCTGTAATGTGAACACGTGGCCGTGCGCACAGGAAGAGGGATCGAACCCCCGGCCCCATCGGTCTGGATGTCAATCATATAACGATGATCTGGGTGGGTTGTGGTTTCAGAGAAATCGTAGTTCTTCTGAAACCATGCCGCGCCAGACGGCTCTCTATACTTCATTACCCATGAGCCATTGCGTCGTTGGCGAAGTCAGCTCTTTACTCTTCAATCAGGTATTTACTGTAGCCCTGATGTATTTGTTCAAAGTGACACATAAGACTCATAAGAGGAGTTTGCAGCTCGTGACCTGATAGTGAAACTAAACCTGGAGCAGTTGAGTCGCCGCCGCTCCAGCGAGGACGTGTTTCTTCTCCAGGTGCGCCTCTCAAAGTGCTGAGCGGGCAGAACCCTGAATAGAAAGTAACTGGACCATCCGGCTGCAGCTGCAGCGTCTCCTGCCATCTCGTCCTGCGTGACGTTTCCAGGCGACGTATTCTATAATTTAGCGTGTTCTGTAATTCTGCCGTTGTGCTAAAAGGTGAAGCAGCAGTTGAAACGGGGACAGGAAGCTTTCCAACGTTTTCTGTTCGGTTCCTTCTCGGGTCCAGAGGAACGTCGGCGGCTCCTCCTCTGCAAGCTAGCTCCTCTTCTGCATGCTAGCTCCTCCTCTGCATGCTAGCTCCTCCTCTGCATGCTAGCTCCTCCTCTGCATGCTAGCTCCTCTTCTGCATGCTAGCTCCTCCTCTGCATGCTAGCTCCTCCTCTGCATGCTAGCTCCTCTTCTGCATGCTCGCTCCTCTGCTGCATGCTAGCTCCTCCTCTGCATGCTAGCTCCTCCTCCTCCTCTCTTCACGCCTCAGCGTTTCTCCAACACACACGCTTCATGCATCACTCTCTCGCTACGCTAACAGGCGAGGGGAACAGCAGCGACGCCCCCTGTTGATGGATTCAACCCGCTGGTTCAACCAGGTCGTGCTGTTGGGCAAGGTTAAGTTAGCTAAGGTAGTTAATGTAGCTAACGTAGCTAAGGTAGCCAACATAGCTAAGGTAGCTAACGTAGATAATGTAGCTAAGGTAGCCAACATAGCTAAGGTAGCTAACGTAGATAATGTAGCTAAAGTAGCTAATGTAGCTAAGGTAGCTAACATAGTTAAGGTAGCTAACGGAATGTTACCGGTGTGCTATCTGGAGGTAAAAACCTACAAAAAGCACTAAGTTATAAATATATATATAGTATTACTTAGAATATAAAATACTAAGATATCCCACAAAACCGTGTTGTATGTTGTCCACGTAGCTACGTAGCTACGTAGCCACGCAGCCAAACGATGAGGCCTGACTCAGTACTTTTAGTAGCGTTGCTTTCCCGGAAACTGACACAAGTTACAGTGTTGGACGGTACTGGTGTCGGAAGCATTGAAGCTGTTACACAAGGTGTGTGTGTGTGTGTGTGTGTGTGTGTGTGTGTGTGTGTGTGTTCCCTATAAGTGGGCTCTTGTTCCTTCTCTAATATCTGCCATCAGATGCAGATGAAAGCTCGAGTGCTCCTCCACCGATCGGCTGGGAATAAATCCATTTGTTGGAGCGCACGGGTACTTGAGGGGTGAGGACCACAGAGGCAGCACCTCTCATTATGGAACGCGGCCCATCAGCAGCTCGGGGAAGTGGTCGTGACCCTTACTCTGGCTGCGAGACGCTGGACGCTTTTTTTTTTTTTTGCAGCGTGAAGCAATTTTCATCTCCTGATGGTCTGTCGCTGCTCTGAGTCGATTGACTTCAAGACAGAACGTCTCAGACTGATATCCTGTCACGCCTCTGAGCAACAACCCGGCCTCAGTGCGGAGGGCAGAGACAAATAGTGATTTCATCCCGCCGCTCTCTTCTGACTGTACTTTACAAACCCGCAGCGTAACAGCCGTGGTTAGTGGGTAGGAGTCAGCGAGTGGACATAAACAGGATCAATCTGACCCGTCTGAGCCTTTCGTGACGATCTGGACTCCATCTGGACATCGTCCGCCCTCCAGGTGTTCAGCGCCACATAAGTGAGAAGATTTGGACGCTTCAGAACGTTCGAAGCATCCGGAGCTAACTTCTCTTCAGAGGAAACGTAATGCTGCGTTCACATCAAAAGAGTTGCAAACAAGTCGTGGTTATTTCAATGGTGGATGGCGAAAAATGGCAACTGTTTTTACAGAGTAAAGCCACGCCCCCTTTTCACCACGAAAAAGAGAATAAAGTGAATCTACCACTTCAAGTCCAGCGAGTAAACTCAGGCGAAAAAGCGTTGAGAAAATTCATAACTCTTTTGATGCGAACGCAGCAGAACATTTAAGACACCCGAGAGGACGTTGCATCAACGCTCACCTGTTTGCTCCAGCGAGGGAGTTTTATGCCCAATCGGTGGACTGGAAGGCTCAGCGGCCGGCGGTGGGAGGCTGTGTTGAGATTCATTGGTGCAAAAAGCTCCGTAAAGCGTCCACGGATATGTTTTCATTTGTCTTTAGACTAAAGTTGGAGTGGGCGGTGTTTTAAAACGGTGTTGAGCTGAATTAAAAACGACTCCTCAAGCAAAACTAATCTTAAATAATTTATTCTGCTTGTAAGTACCGAACCCGAAAACATCTTCTGCTCATCGAATCATTTCCTGTGTGAGCAGTAATGGATGAACAAAGACAATACGATATGTCAATCAGGTGTGGCCCCGCCCTAAAGCTTACCCTCCTTTAAGGTCTGTTTGACTCTAAAGGAAACCATGAATTTTATAGTTTTTCTCTTTTTTTTTATTTGGATTATTTGGACGATCAAATAGACAATTTTGTTCGTTCAAAACTGAATCAAAGTTCTGGGCCCTTAAAAGAGCAAATAAACATAACTCGGGTATAATAACGCAACATAAACAGACCTCTGATGGACAGAAGCAAGAAAGTAGGTTTCAGCATCAGCTTCCACCAGGTCCTGGTCCAGGTCCAGGTCCTGATCTAGATCCCTATCCAGGCTCCTCAGAGGGAAGTCCAGGTTCTGGTGGAGTTCTCCAGGTGGACATGTTGTAGAAATGAGCTTTCTGCTTTTAAAAGAAAGAGGCTCAACATGTCAGCAGCATCCATACAGACATCTATATAAATGTTTATTCTTTTAATCAAACTATTGTCTCTCATTCATTTGAGTCATTTAAGGTTTACTGTATGCTTTGAATCCTCATTGTTAGTTTAAATACTACATTTTATCACTTTTTACTGTTCACACACATTTCACACCATGTTTGCTCATAGAAATGTGGTTTAAAATGATAGAAATGTGTTATAAAATCATAGAAATGTGTTTTAAAATCATAGAAATGTGTTTTAAAATCATAGAAATGTGTTTTAAAATGATAGAAACGTGGTGTACAGTCATGGCAATGCATTGGTCAGAATGTGTTTAGACGTCTCAGAGGCTCACGCAGGTTTCACAGGAGCTCTGGAACGAGGAGACGTGGCGTCTGCTGGATGTCCACTCCAGATGATTGGGACAATTAGGCTCCCACGTCCAGCTGCTCTGGTGGAGTCTGGAGGAGTTCAGTTCTGCTCTGAGAGTCTGAATGTGTTAAAAGCTAAATGATCCTCATGAACATCCGGATCAGACGGAGGAACCACAATGAAACCACAGAGTTCTAGCTGCAGGAAAAAAGATGACCGAAGGTGAATAACTCGGCGTCTCATGAGCATCGATGGGCCTCCTGACCGGTGGAGCAGATACCTGAAGGTGAAGGTGAAGCTTGGATGCTGCATGAGAGCAACCTGGTGAAGACACTTTTACATCCTGATGGATTAGAGTGAAGGTTCCTGGGCGATGCTCATGGGTGAGGCTGCTGAGCAGCACGGCCCTTCATGGACATTCATCATGACAACACGTTTGACAACACATGGTGTGTTGTCGGTTGCATGAGCGGTAGAGTACCTCTGTGTATTTATACTCCTCAGAGTGTGTACTCTGCCTGCTGCGGGGATGTTTACCTCGACCTGCAGGCTTCTCCATCAGGTGACGCTGCTTTTGACGAACCCTCCTGCCGACAGGAGATGCGAGCGCGTTCATCCAGCAGCTTTCTCACAGAGAAAAATGCTTTTTGAGTGGAAAATGCTTTGAGTTCTGAACGTCTCCACGGCAACACCCACCTACCTCTGCTCTTTAAATGTCAAGCCGCTCAACAGTTCCTCCGACCGCTCATTCTGGACAAATGCATTCTCACACTTTTCACGTCTTGAGAGCTGAAGACATTTTCACAATCGCTCCTCCACTTCCTGATTAACGGGCTGCAGAGGACGAACATGAGTTATGCTGGAGAACCATTGGAGAACCATTAAAGAACCATTGGAGAACCATTAAAGAACCATTAGAGAACCATTGGACAACCATTGGAGAACCATTAAAGAACCATTGGAGAACCATTAAAGCAGCAGGAAGCAGCTTGAGCCTCTCGTGCACACGCAGGAACCTTCTGTCAGAGAAATACGTCCAGTCAGAGTCCTCTAGAGATGTGATCAATGACGGGCCTCTAGAGATGTGATCAATGACGGGCCTCTAGAGATGTGATCAATGACGGGCCTCTAGAGATGTGATCAATGACGGGCCTCTAGAGATGTGATCAATGACGGGCCTCTAGAGATGTGATCAATGACGGGCCTCTAGAGATGTGATCAATGACGGGCCTCTAGAGATGTGATCCATGCATGAGCATCAGAACCAAAGGAGACGAGAAGAATGAGGAGAGGACCATAGTTTGGACACCCATGCTCTAGATAAACCTCTAGATGAACCTCTAGATGAACCTCCAGATGAACCTCTAGATGAACCTCTAGATGAACCTCCAGATGAACCTCGAGATGAACCTTTAAATGAACCTCTAGATGAACCTCCAGATGAACCTCGAGATGAACCTTTAGATGAACCTCTAGATGAACCTCTAGATGAACCTCTAGATGAACCTCCAGATGAACCTCCAGATGAACCTCTAGATGAACCTCTAGATGAACCTCCAGATGAACCTCGAGATGAACCTTTAGATGAACCTCTAGATGAACCTCCAGATGAACCTCGAGATGAACCTTTAGATGAACCTCTAGATGAACCTCTAGATGAACCTCTAGATGAACCTCCAGATGAACCTCCAGATGAACCTCCAGATGAACCTCGAGATGAACGTCTAGATGAACCTCTAGATGAACCTCCAGATGAACCTCGAGATGAACGTCTAGATGAACCTCTAGATGAACGTCCAGATGAACCTCGAGATGAACCTTTAGATGAACCTCTAGATGAACGTCTAGATGAACCTCTAGATGAACCTCTAGATGAACCTCTAGATGAACCTCTAGATGAACCTTTAGTTGAACCTCTAGATGAACCTCTAGATGAACCTCTAGATGAACCTCTAGATGAACCTCTAGTTGAACCTTTAGATGAACCTCCAGATGAACCTCTAGATGAACCTCTAGATGAACCTCTAGATGAACCTTTAGTTGAACCTCTAGATGAACCTCTAGATGAACCTCTAGATGAACCTCTAGATGAACCTCCAGATGAACCTCCAGATGAACCTCTAGATGAACCTCTAGATGAACCTCCAGATGAACCTCGAGATGAACCTTTAGATGAACCTCTAGATGAACCTCCAGATGAACCTCGAGATGAACCTTTAGATGAACCTCTAGATGAACCTCTAGATGAACCTCTAGATGAACCTCCAGATGAACCTCCAGATGAACCTCCAGATGAACCTCGAGATGAACGTCTAGATGAACCTCTAGATGAACCTCCAGATGAACCTCGAGATGAACGTCTAGATGAACCTCTAGATGAACGTCCAGATGAACCTCGAGATGAACCTTTAGATGAACCTCTAGATGAACCTCTAGATGAACCTTTAGTTGAACCTCTAGATGAACCTCTAGATGAACCTCTAGATGAACCTCTAGATGAACCTCTAGTTGAACCTTTAGATGAACCTCCAGATGAACCTCTAGATGAACCTCTAGATGAACCTCTAGATGAACCTTTAGTTGAACCTCTAGATGAACCTCTAGATGAACCTCTAGATGAACCTCTAGATGAACCTTGAGATGAACCTCCAGATGAACCTCTAGATGAACCTCTAGATGAACCTTGAGATGAACCTCTAGATGAACCTCTAGATGAACCTCTAGATGAACCTTTAGTTGAACCTCTAGATGAACCTCTAGATGAACCTCTAGATGAACCTTTAGTTGAACCTTTAGATGAACCTCCAGATGAACCTCTAGATGAACCTCTAGATGAACCTTGAGATGAACCTTTAGATGAACCTCTAGATGAACCTCTAGATGAACCTTTAGATGAACCTCTAGATGAACCTCTAGATGAACTTCTAGATGAACCTCTAGATGAGTTATTAGTTTCTCCCTCTCACGTTCACCCAGCAGGTCGCTGGTCGCATCCCGAGTGAAACCAAAAGGAAACGTCAACTTTTTATAATTCACTTCTGTAACTTAGATAATGTACCAAACCTTTTACTGAGCTGAGAGATGTTTTACTGCCGAGGAGCTGCTCTGCCTTTTAGTTTACAATCACACACACACACACACACACACACACACACACACACACACACACACGTTTGTGTGTGACATGTGTGTTTAGGGCTTCATTGTACAGATCTTAATCTTAATGTAGTTACGACACAGAAAGCTGCAGAATAGATAAGGAAGTCTCTCAGCCGTGTGTGTGTGTGTGTGTGTGTGTGTGTGTGTGTGTGTGTGTGTGTGTGTGTGTGTGTGTGTGTGTGTGTGTGTGTGTGTGTGTGTGTGTGTGTGTGTGATTATCACTTGTGTAAATGTCAATCTTGTTTGCAGGTAATGAACACGGCTCTGGATCTTTTAGAGAGAGCGAGATAAGAGAAATAAAAAAGAGGAGAGGAAACGGAGAGATGGAGCCTGGAGAGGAAAAACAGAGTGTGTGTGCGGAGGAGAAGAACGAATGTTTGGTCAGATAAGAGCTGAGGAAAATGTGGAGGAGGGACTACTTCCTTTATAGTCCTGTTTAGTTTTTTCTCATTTCCTCCTTCCTTTGTCTGTTTTACATGTCCTCTCTCTCTCTCTTTCTTTCTCTCTCTCGCTCTCTGTCTCTTTCTCTCTCTGCTTCCTCACTGCGTCCTCACTGTTTCCTCACTGTTTCCTCACTGTTTCCTCACTGCTTCCTCACTGTTTCCTCACTGCTTCCTCACTGTTTCCTCACTGCTTCCTCACTGCTTCCTCACTGTTTCCTCACTGCTTCCTCACTGTTTCCTCACAGCTTCCTCACTGCCTCCTCACTGCTTCCTCACTGCGTCCTCACTGCTTCCTCACTGTTTCCTCACTGCTTCCTCACTGCTTCCTCACTGCTTCCTCACTGCTTCCTCACTGCTGCCTCACTGCTGCCTCACTGCTTCCTCACAGCTTCCCTCTCTGCTTCCTCTCTGCTTCCTCACTGCTTCCTCACTGTTTCCTCACTGCTTCCTCACTGCTTCCTCACTGCGTCCTCACTGTTTCCTCACTGTTTCCTCACTGCTTCCTCACTGCTTCCTCACTGCGTCCTCACTGCTTCCTCACTGCTTCCTCACTGTTTCCTCACTGTTTCCTCACTGTTTCCTCACTGCTTCCTCACTGCTTCCTCACTGCTTCCTCACTGCTTCCTCACTGTTTCCTCACTGTTTCCTCACTGCTTCCTCACTGCTTCCTCACTGCTTCCTCACTGCTTCCTCACTGTTTCCTCACTGTTTCCTCACTGTTTCCTCACTGCTTCCTCACTGCTTCCTCACTGCTTCCTCACTGCTTCCTCACTGTTTCCTCACTGCTTCCTCACTGCTTCCTCACTGTTTCCTCACTGTTTCCTCACTGCTTCCTCACTGCTTCCTCACTGCTTCCTCACTGTTTCCTCACTGCTTCCTCACTGCTTCCTCACTGCTTCCTCACTGCTTCCTCACTGTTTCCTCACTGTTTCCTCACTGCTTCCTCACTGCTTCCTCACTGCTTCCTCACTGTTTCCTCACTGTTTCCTCACTGCTTCCTCTCTGCTTCCTCACTGCTTCCTCACTGCTTCCTCACTGCTTCCTCACGTCTCGTGTACTCTGCCTCGGTGAGGCGTGCGGTTCGTGCGGCGACGCCCTGACGTGATTTCATGGCTTCTGGTCCTCGTGGTTATGAATTATTGATGCGATGGAAACTCCAAGCGTCCAAATGTTTAATCAATAATGCAGCGGTCGCTAGTTTGATTTTAAAAAGAAATAAATGGTGTTTGCATTGGTTTTGCGGATCAGCAGCCAGTGACGGGAAATATTACAATAAACACAGACATGAAATAATAATGTTGATTATTGAACTTATTGGATCTCAGATCCATCTGCACGACGCTGCAAAGGTGATGCACCTTACTGTACGCTCTGTCGTCCTATGTAGAGCTGCAGCCAGAGAGGGAGGGGGGGGGGGAGAGCGAGAGAGAGAGAGAGAGAGAGAGAGAGAGAGAGAGACAGAGAGAGAGAGAGAGAGAGAGAGAGAGAGAGAGAGAGAGAGAGAGAGAGAGAGAGAGAGAGAGAGAGAGAGAGGCCCAGGGTTATTGTTTTTCTCTCCCCTCTCAAATACCCCGTCCGTCCGTCCGTCCGTCCGTCCGTCTGTAACGGTGGCTGAGAGGAAGACATGTGCTTCTTTCCTGTGGTACAAGTACACAAGATGTATACTTGTACCACAGGACGTTGTGTATCGGCCTGTTTGATGTCCTACACACTACACACACACTACACACACTACACACACTACACACACTCTGCATCTGGTGGAGTTTACAATCTGTCCTGCAGATTTCTAATCTCCTGATGTTTCACATTATTGGTTCGCGCCCGCTGACATTTTCACTGCTTATCCAAAAAAAAAAGGAAAAGGTTCTCGAGTCGTTTGTTGAATATTCATGAGACGCAGTCGGTCGTCTTTGAGTTGAGGGGACGAGACCTACGACGTTCAGGTCGTCTAGCAGAAACCATGAAACATGAAATATGAAACATGAAACCATGAAACCATGAAACATGAAATATGAAACCACGAAACATGAAACATGAAACATGAACACTTCACAAGGACACACACCTCGTCTGTCCACCAGAAGAAAAGCATCTTCGCTGGCGTTCCCGTGTTTTTACCGCTTCCTCCCTGCTTCCTCCTTGCTTCCTCCTTGCTTCCTCCCTGCTTCCTCCCTGCTTCCTCCTTGCTTCCTCCCTGCTTCCTCCCTGCTTCCTCCCTGCCTCCTCCTCCTCCTCCTCCTCCTCCTCCTCCTCCTCCTCTTCCTCACATCTTCAGCTGTGTGTTCCTTTGCATGAAGACAACAGAACCTTCATGACTGTTGCTCACGTTGTGATTCTGGTGCTGGAAGAAGCTCCTGAGACGCCGAGCTGGACGCTGCGAACATGAAACCTCACACACACACACACACACACACACAGACACACACACACACACACACACACACACACACACACACACACAGATGAGCTGAAAGGACCGTCTTCAGTCTGCAGAGTCACGCTGCACTGATATGCTTTTATTAAAGCAAGTCATGGTTCAAACGTACGGCTGGATAATATTGTTCTGCCTCAGAGAATAAGAGAGGATGAAGAGTGTGTGTGTGTGTGTGTGTGTGTGTGTGTGTGTGTGTGTGTGTGTGTGTGTGTGTGTGTGTGTGTGTGTGTGTGTGTGTGTGTGTGTGTGTGTGCTGATG
>NW_027176240.1:5000-22500 GCF_023055335.1 Clinocottus analis | reverse complement strand
GGGGCAGAAGGTTCTTGATGTGGCTGAAGGTTCTGCGTGGAGCAGAAGGTTCTTGTTGTGGCTGAAGGTTCTTCATGGGGCAGAAGGTGTTGCTTGGAGCAGAAGGTTCTTGATGAGAGTTCTTGATGGCCATGAAACCGCTTCAGATGAACATACGTGACTGGTTGTCCAATAAAAACTGACCTCTCCTTATTCGTGTTTGACGCGAGATGGAGTCCCACCATCTCAGTGGGTCTGGGCTCGATCCGACACACACACACACACACACACACACACACACACACACACACGCGCGCACACACACACACACACACACACACACACACACACACACACACACACACACACAGCGCTGCAGTCATGAAGCTGCAACAACCACTATGTGGTGAATAAGTCAGAGGAAGCAGGGTTAGCACGGCTCAGTGCATCGCTACAACTCCACTTATAGATTTATGGTTGCAGCGTTCATCTTCATGTCCATCATAACACACGATGTAATGAGTTAATTGATTCCGGCCGCGTGGTTCTGCTGCAGGTGAAGACGCCGAGCGTGAGACACGAGCTAATTAGATTCACATCACCCGCTAAGTGATTCAGACCTTTACTCTGCATGTATGAGAGTAGCATGTTGTCTCCGGTCTGACGTTATGAAGTAATGACAGGTCATAGGTTCTTATTTCAGCCATGGGTTCACATTCCACACACTGCATGTTTCCACACATGCAGCAGAACAAGTCCTTCTGCTTCTTCCTGCACGGTGGACCAGTTCCTCCTGTTGACAGTCAACAGGAGACACGAGGAGATGCTTCTGATAAGCAGTGAGACGCTGAGGGGAAGCTACCTGCTAGCAGCTAGCAGCTAACAGCTAGCAGCTAACAGCTACCAGCTACCAGCTAAAAGCTAGCAGCTAACAGCTACCAGCTAACAGCTAACAGCTTACAGCTAACAGCTACCAGCTACCAGCTAGCAGCTAACGGCTACCAGCTAACAGCTAACGGCTTACAGCTACCAGCTAACAGCTAACAACTACCAGCTACCAGCTAACAGCTACCAGCTAACAGCTACCAGCTACCAGCTACCAGCTAACAGCTACCAGCTAACAGCTAACAGCTACTAGCTAGCCTCCTGAGGATGTTTATCATAGAAATCAAAAAGCAGATTGACAGCAGGTCATACATTACATCATGTGTACTACATTACATCATGTGTACTACATTGCATCATGTACTACTACATTACATTATGTGTACTACTACATTACATCATGTACTACTACGTTACAACATGTACTACTACATTACATCATGTGTACTATTAAATTACAACATCTACTACTACATTACATCATGTGTACTACTACATTACAACTAGTGTACTACATTTCAACATGTGTACTACTACATTTCAATGTGTGTACTACTACATTACAATGTGTGTACTACTACATTACAATGTGTTTATTTAACAGAAGTACTTGGTTAAGGAGATTGTGGTTTAGGTTAAATAACATTGTTCATTACATAAAGTAACTACGTTTGTCACATTAAATAACTATTTGTTACATTAAATAACTATTTGTTGCATTAAATAACTATTTGTTGCATTAAATAACTATTTGTTACATTAAATAACTATTTGTTGCATTAAATAACTATTTGTTGCATTAAATAACTATTTGTTGCATTAAATAACTATTTGTTGCATTAAATCAGTCGGCGTGTTCCGTGGAGTAGAAACTTTGTAGCATAACTCTCGTATTTGGCAACATTAAGTTCCAAAGTTTTGTAACAGAAGTGAAGTCAAACTGGTTCTCCTGGCTGGAAACCTGAGTGACATGTTTGACCTTTGACCCCCGGACCTCTTCCCTCTACCCTGACCCTTATCACCCTCTTCACCATCTTCTTCACCCTCTTCACCATCTTCAATCTCTTCACCTTCTTCTTCACCATCTTCACCATCTTCACCCTCTTCACCCTCTTCTTCACCCTCCTCTTTTCCCTCTTCACCCTCTTCCTCACACTATTTTCCCTCTTCACCCTCTTCCTCCTCTTCCCCTGAGTGACATGACCTCCTGAGAGGAAGCCCCATGCAGCCCTGCTCATGTTTCAGCAGTTAGCTCAGCGTGCAGCAGCTCGTATAATAACATAAACACCATGTATATCTTGTCCGTCATGGATCTGCTGATGAGGAAACGAGCCACTACGCTCCTTGAAGGTAACACTAAAATCACAGCTACACAAACACATCATTGTCATGGTGACGGGGGTGAAAGTATTGTTGGAGGGCCAGAAGATGGACGGCCTTGATGGGCGGTGTAGCTGCAACATGCTACATCCTAACGTACCGTCAGTGCTGCATTTCATTCCTGATGAAACCATGCGGTGCTACCTTTACCTCCATGAACCGTGTTTACAGGAAATATGAGCTAATGCTAGGAAGCAGCAGCAGTAGATGAATGCTTCTATACAACCCAGAGGCTTTATCCCTACTCTGGTGTTAGCTTTATGTTAGCATCTATTGTGTTAGCTTTATGTTAGCATCTATCGTGTTAGCTTCATGTTAGCATCTCTTGTGTTAGCTTTATGTTAGCATCTCTGGTATTAACTTTCTGTGAGCATCTCTTGTGTTAACTTTCTGTTAGCATCTCTTGTGTTAGCGTTCTGTTAGCATCTCTTGTGTTAACTGGTTGGTTTTAGCCCGTGTCTTAAATCAGCTGTAAAATACACTAAATCAATGATCTATCTCCACTCTGTTCCTCATCTCTTGGTGACCTTGTCAGGATTCCTTATCCATGAACATATTGTTGTGTTTTAATATTTTTGGTGTGGGCCTCTGGGCCTTTCCTTTAACAGGATACTCCTTTTATTTCTATTAAAACTCGTTAAAATGAACCTCAATATAATTAATTAAAATCTATAACAGGTTGTTGTGTTACCTGACTGTTACTGAGGGCTATTACAACACAACTCTTCAACACATTTTAACATTATTAACTATAGTAACATGTATATTTACTTAAAGAAAAAGGCTAAAAAGTATTTTTTTCCAGCAATAAAACTTTAATACGAACACAAAATGAAAAGCAGAACACGTCATAACACAACATTTAGATTTGCAACCAATCGACCAAATCTCATGTTCATAACTAACTCAAAGGTCATCGCTTCCACCAGAGCGTTTCATCATTTAGTAAAACATGTTTTATTTATTTGAAATAAATGTTCCTGACAAAGTCAAAAAGCCTTGCTGCAGTAAACACATTCATGTGCTTCTTTCATGCATTTCAAACCTTAAACAGGTGCAGAGCCGACACAAGAGGAAGGTTAACAACACACCTGTGTGAAGCTCTGGAGGTTCATGTCGGTGTCGTGGTGGTTAACCTCCAAGAAGCTAACGCGCTCAGTGATGCAACATGGACCCAGACACGGTTACGTGCTATGCATAGAGGAGCAGTAGCATTGAGTAGTAGCATAGAGTAGCATCCTAGAGTAGCAGTAGTAGAGGCATAAAGTAGCAGTAGCATTAGTAGTGGCATAGAGTAGCAGTAGCATAGAGTAGCAGTAGCATTAGTAGTGGCATAGAGTAGCAGTAGCATAGAGTAGCAGTACATAGAGTAGTAGCATAGAGTAGCAGTAGCATAGAGTAGCAGTAGTAGAGGCATAAAGTAGCATTAGTAGTGGGATAGAGTAGCAGTAGCATAGAGTAGCAGTAGCATTAGTAGTGGCATAGAGTAGCAGTAGCATAGAGTAGCAGTAGCATTAGTAGTGGGATAGAGTAGTAGTAGTAGTATAGAGTAGCATAGAGTAGCAGTAGCATTAGTAGTAGTAGCATAGAGTAGATGAAAACACGAGTACACAGTAATCCAGTGAAGTGTAAATGTGTCTCAGAGTCTCTTCTCTGACAGAAGCTGTGAAAGACGACATGTTGTTGTATCATCATCTTCTTGGTCCAGAGCAACATCAGCAGAGCAGCAGGTTTAGCTCTCGTCGCTCTGTTTTGTTCTCCTCCAGCAGCCTGATAAAGAAAAAGCAACGAGAAGCAAAACGTCAAAGTTTCCGTCTGTTAAACCAAAACAATGAGCTGAAAGAGGGTAAACTGCTGAGCTGGTTCCTTGCTCATAACTTTAGTAACGACTGAAAGCACTGTGGTGCTAACGGTCCGTTCCTCCACATGACTCCGTAGTTCTGGTTCCTAAACGTAGCTGAGTCTCCTGTGAGGACGGAGCTTTTATTTTGAAAAGAAAATCTCATGTAGCGTGTACATTGGGACTTCAGTATGAAAACACAGAACACAGCAGATGGAGCGTCCGTCAGATATGATATGAACCACTGCAGAGGAGCCGAGGACTCCGCTGAGAGTCACCGTGACCTTTCACCCTCTTTTTGTTATTTGACGCCAAGAACACAAGTTGCATAACAAACAAACTTATTCCACACAAATAAGAGACTCATTTGAAGCTCGATCGCCACCTGTTGCTCCGCCCTAACGGAGCAGAAACCCAAACCCACTAAACCTCAAATCTAAATAAACCTACGGTGGAGGTTTATTTTGAAAGGACGCGTCCCGCAGAGCCGTGGGCTGTTGTGAGGAGGAGAGCTCTGGAGGGAAGAGGCGGAACCGCTCTGGAGGCGTTGGCGCGATGCCAGCGGCGTGAAGACACGCTTTTTGAACGCTGAGAAGAAGAAACCATATTCCTCCAGATTACAGCAGCCGGCCTGCAAGCAGGAAGCGTGTTCACTGAAGGATGATGACTCGGCTGCTTCTTCCCTCCTGAATGAAAGCAGCACTCCAGATAACGCCAGTGATTTATCCCACCAGCAACTTCTCGAAGGATTTTTTCTTTTGTACTTCTACATCCAGTTCGTTGCTCATCCCTCATCGTTACAGGGCGGCTGTTGCTGGTTCAGTTGCATAAACCTAACTGTTGCTGGTTCAGTTGCGTCAACCTAACTGTTGCTGGTTTAGTTGCTTCAACCTAACTGTTGCTGGTTTAGTTGCTTCAACCTACCTGTTGCTGGTTTAGTTGCATAAACCTAACTGTTGCTGGTTTAGTTGCTTCAACCTAACTGTTGCTGGTTTAGTTGCTTAAACCTAACTGTTGCTGGTTTAGTTGCATAAACCTAACTGTTGCTGGTTTAGTTGCTTCAACCTAACTCTTGCTGGTTTAGTTGCTTAACCTAACTGTTACTGGTTTAGTTGCTTCAACCTAACTGTTGCTGGTTTAGTTGCTTCAACCTAACTGTTGCTGGTTTAGTTGCTTAACCTAACTGTTGCTGGTTTAGTTGCTTAACCTAACTGTTGCTGGTTTAGTTGCTTCAACCTAACTGTTGCTGGTTTAGTTGCTTAACCTAACTGTAGGAAGTTATTTTAAGCTCAACTCTCACCCTAACAAAGTGGTTTAGTTGCCTTCACAACCTTTTTCTTTTCAACATATTGACGTTCTAGAACAATAAAGTTGCGCTGACGGCCACAAAGTAAAATATTACATTTCGTGGCTATTTGGCAACTTGCCGTGAGACGTTGCTGTGTTGTCCGTCTCTTCCCTGCAGACAATCTCAGCTCTCAGCCTTTCTCTTTACATTCACTCCTCTCCTTGTGGCCTCGTCTCCTCTCCTCTCGTCTCCTCGTCTCCTGCTGCCTCACGCTGCTTAAACATTCTGTGTTGACTCGTCACGTGTGAGGTTCCCTTCAGGATCAAGTCTCTGAACATCAGCGCTTCATGCAGGAGGTTGTGTCCTCGCCCGTCTCTCCCTCTCTCCGGCTGCTGGTGCAATCCGCTGCCTGCTCGGCACCCTTGGGTGCCGCCTTCAGAGGCTCCCGAGGAATGACAGTTTTGGGGCAGAGCGGGAGCATCTTGGCTGCATGCGGCAGAAGGTTGTGGCGTTCTTTACTTCACGTGGTGCGCTGAGCAGATCCAGAGGCCCAGTGTGAGTCTTTGAGGTCTTAACTCCAGGAGGATACTCTGAAACCTGATAGTCAAGGTTCAGAATCCCAAATAAAAGCCACCGTATCAAATCCCTTCCCAGCATGCTCTGCATTGTGACAGGAGGAAGTCCTGGTCCCGGGTTGAATTCCCAAACCCGCTGGGATTCAACCAGAATACTCGGAAGCGGCCCTTTGCAGGCGCGCCGCTCGTTCTGTTCCACTTCCTCATCCTTTGAAATGTTGCTCATCCAGTTCGGCGTCCCGGCCGTCAGAGAGGATGCAGAGTCCACCTGAGTCTGGAGTGATTCCAGAGGAACACATGAAGAGCAATGAAGGCTGCGACAGTTCAAACGGTCTCAAGATAAGAAGAGATACTCCTTTATTAGTCCCTCCTAAAGGCAGCGGTACTGCACCGTGCACACAGTCTGGTGTCCGACACATTAAATATGCATCTACTGTGTGTGCTGGTGAAACAAACTGCTCATACGTATATTCTATGTAATGTACCGGAGCGTCAGAGGTTCTTGTCAGACCGTTTCCGGTCTTTACATGAGAGAAGTTAACCGAACGGTTCCTGTGAGTCTGTAAACTTTGTGGTGTTGCATCTGAAGCGATGCAGCATGTTCCAGATCAGGCTGCTGGTTCTCCTGCGCCGCACGTCTTCATACCAGCTGCTGACGCACACAAAGAACTCAACGCAGACGAACAAATTGGCTGTTTTTGCGACCCGTGGTGAATCTTATTAGACTGCACCTGGCGCCGCGTCTCTGTTTAATAACTTTAATATCTTCTTTCCTGATGCCTCTCTGTGGAGGGAGGCCGTGATCATGAGGCCCAGCGTTACACATCATCTCTACGTCCAGGATGTGATGTTTCAAATGACTCGGTTCCTACGTTCCTCTGTGCCGCCCCACACTTCAAATGTCACATTTCATTTGGAAAGAAAGGAGATGGAAAGTTCATTTGTAACATGAATGAAATGCATCCATGAGAGCAGCAACAGTCTGACCACGTGACGGACTTCATGCTGTCAATCAAGACCAGAGGAGGGGGAGGGGGCGGAGCCAACAGCTGTCAACCAGAGGCCACGCCCCCACCGAGGAGCTGCTGGTTTATACTGAACTCTAACTAATGGTTTAATGCTTAACTTGATTTAGTTGTGTAACTCTATCTGTTGGTTTAGTTGTGTAACTCTATCTGTTGATTTAGTCGTGTAACTCTATCTGTTGGTTTAGTTGTGTAACTCTATCTGTTGGTTTAGTTGTGTAACTCTATCTGTAGGTTTAGTTGTGTAACTCTATCTGCTGGTTTAGTTGTGTAACTCTATCCGTTGGTTTAGTTTTGTAACTCTATCTGCTGGTTTAGTTGTGTAACTCTATCTGTTGGTTTGGTTGTGTAACTCTATCTGTTGGTTTAGTTGTGTAACTCTATCTGTTGGTTTAGTTGTGTAACTCTATCTGTTGGTCAGCACCCTGGCCGCTCTGTGCAGAGCGGCAGACACACACAGGGTTGTAGCCGCTGGCTAGAGAGATCTTTCGCCATCATCTTGTAAAAAATGACATCCTTAAGTGAAAAGCAGCAAATGCCAAAGCACACTGAATTATTGATCGCTCTGGAACGCCCCACAAAGACCCACAAAGACCCACAAAAGACCCACAAAAGACCCACAAAAGACCCGGCGGACGCACATGTAGGCAAAGAGCTTCTGGATCGCATTAGCGGAGCGGAAAGGGTTTGTGCACTCAACTCTAGGTTAATTAAATAATTAAATAGATGTGTAATTTTATTTAGGAATTGATTTTCTTGACGTTAGAGCCCACTCACACACACACACACACACACACACACACTCACACACACACACACACACACACAGCCGTCAAACCCAAATATTTACTGCACAGTACACCATCGCTGGACTAATTACGCATTACACACTCACTGATTCATGTCAACGGCACCACACACACACACACACACACACACACACACACACACACACACACACACAGAGTGTAACACACTGAATGAACACCCGCTCATTCACTGCGTCCCCTGCGCTGATCATTTGCTTTAAACAGCGTCTCCGGGGCCTCGCTGCGTGTGCTTCAGGGCGCGTGGGGATTTACAGCTTCGTCCAGTCTTGTGGAAGCAGAAAGGCCTCGATGTCGCTATCGATGCCGCGCGTCGTGCTGCGTGGAACGAGCGTTGGACTATTCATTCATGGCCGCGAAACGGACGCTGGCGCGCTCGGAAAATGGGAGGAGCCGGTTTGAGGACGAGCCGATCGGGTCTCCGCTCGTCTGATTGATCCGTGATTTATCAGGATTAACCGCTGGCGAGCCGCTCGAAACGAGACGCCGTCGCCGGTTCGATTGTCGTCTAACGAACGCACTGAAGAGACGACGACTTCTGGAACGTCACTTCAAATCAAACCAAGATTCCTTTTCCTCAACCTGAGAAGTTTACGTGAGACTCAGTTGATGAAACGAGCAGAAACTGACACTCGTGGCTGTACTTTCATTCACTTTGGCGTCCAGAAGGGAAGCGCAGAGACGTCTGAAAGTCCAATAGAGCTTTGAATGATCGAACTCCCAGAAGCCTCCTGGTGCTCTGTGTTGGTGTAGATAACAAAACATGAACATGTGACACAATGAGCTCTTCATTGAAGGGAAACTCATCAATCAACTCATCAATTTATAGGTTTTTTTCCAGCAGCTTTTCTGATCTCATCTGCCAGTTTAAAAAATAAAAGCAAAATGTAAACACAGAATCTCCTTCAAGTGGCGGCAGCTCGGCTTCAAAGCGCTCCGACCACAGAGAGTTCAATAAGTTCAATAAGCCGGCGCTATCGGACGGAGACTCTGAGACGCACACAGATCTGACCTTCCACAACTTTAGTTCATAGTGTTACACACATGCAGACACACACACACACACACACAGCCACAAAACAACACTGATATGTTTTGCTGCAACACGCCTGTTGCATCCATGTTCCTTTAGAGTTGTTCACGAGGTTTGGAGACCGTAGAGTCTCATCTGCAGTGCATGCTGGTTAAATAAAACCCTTTGAATCCAGACATGTCTGACCAGAACTCTCTGTTCCCTCTGAAGGTTCAACGTCCTCGTCGATCGTCGCCCTCCCGGTTCCGGTTCGGTCGTCAGCATGGGTCGCCGGGCTCCCTCCTGCGCCCTGCGGCTCGCCGTCGTCGCCCTGGTCCTCCTGCTGGAGCTCCGCCCCTCGGCGGCCGGCGCCCCGCCCGAGGAGACCCCGGGCGACTCCGTGTCCGTGGTGTCCACCAATAAGACCGAGTGCGGCAAGCCCGAGGCGTGCACCAAGGGCGTGGTGCTGCCCATCTGGGAGCCCCAGAACCCCTCGTTCGGCGACAAGGTGGCCCGGGCGACCGTGTACTTCGTGGCGCTGGTGTACATGTTCCTGGGCGTGTCCATCATCGCGGACCGCTTCATGGCGTCCATCGAGGTCATCACGTCGCAGGAGAAGGAGATCACCATCAAGAAGCCCAACGGGGAGACCACCACCACCACCGTGCGCATCTGGAACGAGACCGTGTCCAACCTCACCCTCATGGCGCTGGGCTCCTCGGCGCCCGAGATCCTGCTGTCGGTCATCGAGGTCATAGGTCACAGGTTCCACGCCGGCACGCTGGGCCCGGCCACCATCGTGGGCTCGGCGGCCTTCAACATGTTCGTCATCATCGGGCTGTGCGTGTACGTCGTGCCGGACGGCGAGACGAGGAAGGTGAAGCACCTGCGCGTCTTCTTCGTCACGGCCACCTGGAGCATCTTCGCCTACATCTGGCTCTACCTCATCCTGTCCGTCATCTCGCCCGGCGTGGTGCAGGTGTGGGAGGGGCTGCTCACCTTCTTCTTCTTCCCCATCTGCGTGCTGTTCGCCTGGGTGGCCGACCGCCGCCTGCTGTTCTACAAGTACGTGTACAAGCGCTACCGCACCGGCAAGCAGCGCGGCATGATCATCGAGACCGAGGGCGACCGGCCGCTGCCCTCCAAGGTGAGCACAGGATGGAAGTAGATACCTGCGTCCAGGTTTAACAAAACCAACGGCTGGGTTTAGACAATAAAACCTAAAGACTTAAAGAATAAAGAACATAAAGATTGGGCTCGAAATAGATACGTGCATCCAGGTTTAGCAACAGGTTTAACAAAACCAACAGCTAGGTTTAGTTAACAAAACACAATAAAGCACAATGAAGCACAATAAAACACAATGAAGCACAATGAAACACAATAAAACACAATGAAACACAATAAAACACAATACAGCACCTCTCCGTGGTGCCGCTGGTCTTCTGGTTGAACAGTTTTTCTGGACTTCATGAAGCCTGTTGAAGAAGTTCTTGTTCCTAAATGACTTTGTGCCGCTGCTCGAACCATCGGAGGCGTTTTGTGGCTGTTTCACAAACAGCTGAAACATAATAAACATCAGAAGAGACGCTTCTCTCATTTGTCACATTCAGAACAAATGTTTTCATGAGCAGCAGAAATAATGGACCAACGTTGTATTAAATATTAAATATTCATCCAGAGCAAAATAACATCTGAAATTGCATAATTTATTTTCACATAATGTAAATATCGCAGCAACACAGCTGAATCTAACGTGGTTAAACATTTATAACACTTTAACCCCTTCAGTGGAACATGTGAAACAATGTGATAAACAGCTGCTTGTGGAAGGCGCATCATCCAGAAGACTTAATGAACTTAATGAAGTCCTCGACCAGACTAATGACTCTAAATCAGTAAAACATCACTGCAGACGCTCAGATGCTTCTGATTATGTTTTTCATTTCCTGCTTTCACTCCTCTCTGCTGTGTGTGACGCGTTCATGAAGAGTCCGCTGCCAAAAACTGGAGCAGTTTCTCTCCGTTAATTATTAAGAAGCTCCATTAATACTCCAAGAGCACTTTCATCTCAACTTCTGGCCCAAAGAAATCAAATGAATCAAAAGTGTCCGAGAGGAACGACGAATAATTCACTCGCTCGAAATCACCGCCGTGATTCCAGTTAAACGACATTTCATCAATGAATAACACGTCTAATAGGTCTAATAACAAGTCTAATAACAAGTCTAATAACACGTTAATAACAAGTTAATAAGTCTAATAACAAGTCTAATAACACGTTAATAAGTCTAATAACAAGTCTAATAACAAGTCTAATAACAGGTTAATAAGTCTAATACAAATTCTAATAACAATAACAAGTTTAATAACAAGTTAATAACAAGCCTAATAACAAGTTAATAACAACTCTTATAACAAGGACAAGTCTAATGTTCTCCATTAAAATCTTCTTCTGGGATCTGCTTCTAGAATAATTAAATAATTTGTCGTAATTTGTAGTTTTTGGTTATTTGAAGCCAAGCGGCCATCTTTTCCTGGAGCTACTGAAGTGGTTTTGTTGCCTTAACGCTGAGTTTCCTGTGGAACAGGAAGTGGAGCCGGTCTCCACAGGAAGTGGAGACCACAGAGGAACAAAAACCTTTCTGCTGAGCCTCAAGCCGCCGCCGCCGAGCGCTAACTCTTACCTTTCCCGTTTCCAAGGTGGACATCGAGATGGACGGGAAGATGCTGAACTCTCACGGCGTGGACTTCCTGGACGGGCCGCTGGGTTTGGACATCGACGAGAAGGACCTGGACGAGGACGAGACCCGCAGAGACATGGCCAAGATCCTGAAGGAGCTGAAGCAGAAACACCCCGACAAGGAGGTGAGTCCAGATTAACAAGGAGGTGAGTCCAGATTAACAAGGAGGTGAGTCCAGATTAACAAGGAGGTGAGTCCAGATTAACAAGGAGGAGAGTCCAGATTAACAAGGAGGTGAGTCCACCTGACCAGAAGGTGAGTCCACCTCGAGGAGATGTGATTCTGCTTCGTTGGCAACGGAAGCAACGCTTCATCTTTAAAATGCTCCAGAAGAACATGAAGCACCTGTTAGTGTTCGATAAACATTTGCAGAAAGAAAACGCCTGAATAAAACCTAAAATACATTGCAAGCTGTACTTGAACCATTTGGAGTAAATTCATGGTTTTGGTATCTGTTGAAAGAAAACACTCTGAAGCTTTTCCCTCAACAGTCTCAATCACTTTAAGTGCTGCTGACACTGAGTTATATAAGTTTGAAAATAATAAATATAAGATTTTTATTTCCGCCTGAACATTTATTGGCAAATATATGCCTGCAGATGACTATAAATGGGATTTATGAACTAAACAACACAATGGAACCTAATTTTCCATTTTGAGAATAAAAATATTCATTATATATGTAATATATATATATATATATATATATATATATATATATATATATATATATGTAATATATATATATATATATATATATATATATATATATATATATATATATATATATATATATATATATTAAAAAGGCGTAACGTCTTGCAAACATATAAAGGTACTATTTATATTTACTATAAGTGTTGCTGACACAGAGAAAATAAAATATAAATGCATTTTCATACTTATTCAATGACAAACTGGCTGTGCAGCTTCACTCTGCTCTGAAGCCTCTTTGGGCCTGTTTTGCGTAGCCCCGCCCCCACTCGTTTATATGCAGAACTTCCGCCAGCTCATTGGCTATCCGAAACGCCTGTAGCACGTGACAGGCTTGTCCCATATATGGAAGAAGAGGCAGACCCTGTTCCTCTTCGCTGACTCTCGTTGGCTAAAGTAGCTCGTCAGTCAGGACGTGAAGCTCCTATTGGCTCAGGTGAGGGTTCGTTGGAAAGGTTACGCTTCAGCCGCCATTTTGAGTCCGTGTTGACGTCTGTGCTCCAGATGAGACGCGAGTTACAGCCAGAAACACGGCGATATGGTTTCATATCTCCAGCTTATATGACGCTATGCAACACCTGTCCGTGGATATTTATGGTGAAATCACGTGTTTTTGACTTTTTTTAAAAAGAAATTATTGAACCTTTTTGCAACGTAAGAAGACAGTTTTTGTTGGACAGTTATGGATATATGGATCATAGATGAGGCTTCATCGGTGAGTTGCCTTCATTTGCATATCGTTTATGGTTGGTTAGAAGCACCGGAACCGGAACTTTCCGGAGCACTCGCGCACTCCTAAATGACGTTTACAATGTACTAGTTGTGGGTGCAAATCCCTGCAGCGGGATGGCGGCTCACTGACAGGTTTTTAAAGATGGCGGGTCGCCTCGTTCGGTCCAGAGTTCGTCACCTTTCAGAGTCTGGCAGACTGTTTCAGTCCAACCAGGCCTTCATCTGAGCTCTGGAGGGTTGGAGTTGACATGAAGAGGCTGGTTTGAGTTTTATATTCACAGTTTAGACCAGTAGCGTCCCGAGGCTAAGACATCCGGGGCTTTCAACCTCCATTTTTAATTTTATTTTTAAAGATCATATCCTCAAACTACGGTTATCTCATGTGGATGCTTGGATAAAACACTGTTTTTGGACAGGTTTGAGTAACAACTATAAATATTATTTTTAAATACTACTTTGGCTTTGGGCTAACAGCTCCAGGTCGCTCATGACGTCATTCACCCAAAACAGCAGCGTCATGGGAGCACAACAAGATGTCACAAAGAAGATTTCAATGTTTTCCCAACAAAGGTGGTCAGGAATCAAAGAGCTCATGGGAATCTAAATTATGTAAAAATGTATAATTTCTAAAAGAGTTGCAGCTGAACTACTAGAGGGAAGTAGCTGCTAGCTGAGATTAGATAGAAAAACACTTCCTGTTATTATTAGCATCTGTCTGTAAATGCAGTGTGAGAGAATTGTGTACCTACAAATAATGAAGCTTCTTCTGGAGGGAAAGTAGCTCAAGTTAATGTGAGGTTACGACGTCCAACCATCTTGTTTATTGTCTTTTCCATGAAATGCCTCAGTTCAGTCCAGAGGAGCAGGTGCCTGTAGGGCATGTGGAGCGTGTATCTGCTTCACTTTCCAAGGCTAAGTGTGTCAAACCCCCAGAGACGCCTCTGCTCCTCTGCTCCTCGGCTCCTCGGCTCCTCGGTGGAGCTCGTGGAGCTCGATGTCTCGGGGTTTCCGGGTCTCTGGTGCGTTTTGAAGGTGAACCCGATTGTTTGGCAGACCCCTTCACGCTGCGTCCGTGTGCTTCCTCGTCTCACCAGGTGGAACAGCTCATCGAGCTCGCCAACTACCAAGTCCTGAGCCAGCAGCAGAAGAGCCGCGCCTTCTACCGCTGCCAGGCCACCCGGCTGATGACCGGCGCCGGCAACATCCTGAAGAAGCACGCCGCCGACCAGGCGCGAAAGGCCGTCAGCATGCACGAGGTCCGCTCCGACGTGGGCGACAGCGACCCCGTCTCCAGGATCTTCTTCGAGCCCTGCTCCTACCAGTGCCTGGAGAACTGCGGCACGGTGGCGGTGAACGTGGTGCGCCGCGGCGGCGACCTGGGCAAGACGCTGGCCGTGGACTACCGGACGGAGGACGGCACGGCCAACGCCGGGTCGGACTACGAGTTCACGGAGGGCGTGGTGGTCTTCAAGGCCGGCGAGACCGTGAAGGAGATCCGCGTGGGCATCATCGACGACGACATCTTCGAAGAGGACGAGAACTTCCTGATCCACCTCTCCAACGTGAAGGTGCTGACGGCCGACGGCGAGGAGCCGCCCGAGGACGGCGGCGGCGAGTCGGCCAACCACGTGGAGGCCGTGGCGTGCCTCGGCCTGCCCGCCACGGCCACGGTCACCATCTTCGACGACGACCACGCCGGCATCTTCACGTTCGAGGAGCCGGTTTACCACGTGAGCGAGAGCGTCGGCACCATGGAGGTGAAGGTGCTGCGGACGTCGGGCGCCCGCGGCGTGGTCACGCTGCCGTACAAGACGGTGGAGGGGACGGCGCGCGGCAGCGGCGAGGACTTCGAGGACGTTCACGGCGTCCTGGAATTCCAGAACGACGAGATCTTGTGAGTGAACGCCAGCTTGTTCGTTTGTGTTGATCTGCGACGCTGCAAATGATGATGATGATGATGATGTGAGAAAGCGAAGGTGCGAGTGTGAGGTGGCGGTCACGATGAGCGGCGAGGTGGATCCGCCGATCGGGGACCAAGTCAACAACCCCCCCCCGTCTGTATTCTACTTTCTACTCGCTGCTCTCGACTCTTCCCCTCACCTGTCTTCTTTTTGCTGCTTCTTCTTCTTCTTCTGTGGTTCGGTGTCTCCTGCGCTGTGTGCGGTGCAGAGTCAGCACAACAGGTGGCGCTGTATGGTTTTTCGAGTGTCAGGGCTTGTAAATAATAGAAGTGTTTAAGTTTCCCACCAAGTGCTTGAAGAAGCTGGGAGTCAGCGGCGAGGCCGGAGCGTCTGTGAGGAAACACAAAGGCTGGAAAGAGAGAAACGCCGTTCCTGAAGGCTTCACGCCGTGTGAGAGCGTCCCCAGCAGCCGCTCCCGGGTGCTGGGATTTTATTTTTGTCTGTCATCTCTGTGTGAAAAGGACTTGAAGCTCCATTTAAGGATCCCTGCCGTGTAATGCGGCGGCATCGGCCCTCGTTGTGTGTCTGCCGGGGTGCAGGATGCTCTGCGTCTGCTCCGGACAGCTCTTGGCTCCAAACCCCCAAAAAAACCTCAAAAAAACCTCTCGGCTCTGTTCTTTAAATATTTCTTGCTGATCGTGGACGGTGGATACGCTGCGTGTGCTCGGCAGCAGCTGGCAGTTTGATCCACTGACTCCTGCGTTGACTCATTAGCGGACTCACGTGTGTGTGTGTGTGTGTGTGTGTCGGTCGAAAGCTGTCATGTGTCTTTAAAGCTGAGTGAATATCTCGTCGGGATTCTTTTCAACAAAGAAAATATCCTCATTTTGTGTGACGTCTTCATTGGGGGATGATTTGTACCAAACAAAGATGTTTGTGTGTCGAATACGACAACAATATTTCATTTTACAAAGAGGTCTTTTAGGACACAGGTTGCTCACAGGTGCATGTTCTATTGGTGTGATCTTCACCTCAGTAGTTTGGACCCTGCGGGCGTCCTGGTGATGTCATCGCGTGTCTGTGCCGCTGCACAGAATGATCGACAACGTCGCACAAAGGCCTCAATGTGCAAAAGACTGAAGTTACGATCGAGCTGTGTGTTCATGAATGGATCTTTGGGCTGCACGCCGTCTCTTCTCCTTGTCTCGTGTTGTCGATATCAATATATTCCCGTCGCTCGCGGTCGTCTCTGCAGCGCCGCGTATGGATTTCTGTCTTTTGTGATTTTCAATTGCGCGTTTTTTTCTTCTTTTTATTGAGCGACGTCAAGTTGGACGCCTTCTGCCGGAGCGGTTTGTGGAGGTGTGATTTCCTCGGCGTCTCTTTCGGGTTTCAGGCTGAAGAGCCGCTGGTTGAGACGCGAGAGCAGCAGAGAGCTCTGGTCTGTCTTCTCGCGGCTTCGCCTCGGGAACGCAGCGCCGCCTCGCGTGGAAACGCCACGACCGCTTGGAGGGCCGAGGGGTCGCCATGACGCGCCGACGGATGAGGGGACGGGGAAACTCGCTCTGCTGTTTTCTTCTGCTTCTGGTCCGATTTGAAGCAGATGTCTGCAGGCGAGTGCCGCCGCGGGCCGGCTGCATACTTTCCATAGCTCGTGGCGCTCGCAGCCAGAACTGAGTGGGTTTTAATAACACTTTGTCCACAGCAAGTGATGGACTGTCCTTCCGGCTATCATGGGAACGCTCAGTGTGTGTGTACGTGTGTGTACGTGTGTGTACGTGTGTGTACGTGTGTGTACGTGTGTGTACGTGTGTGTACGTGTGTGCGTTTCCTCGGAGATGGCTGTAAACTATAGCACTCGTCTCTGAAGAGAAACATGGAGGAAGAGGCCATTTTGTAAGCAGAGAATCACAAGTTCGACTCCCACTCAGCGTCCTTCAATGCTCGCCAGGGAATAAAGCATCGCTGCCAAGCAGGGACCCGATGAATGATGAGGTCTCTCTGCACCATAACCATGAGAATAATAAGAATACAACACTGGACTGGGGAGAGATGAGTCAAATCCACACAGGACTTTCACCCAGGAGACCGCTGTCCAAGTTCAGCATGAGAGCAGAAGTAAAAGTTGATTTTGATTTGATACAATTTCTTAAATTCTCTTTTTAAAGTCACTTTCATATAAAACATATCCGTGTGTTTTACATCCAAAATGGCAGAAAAGTGTCATCTCTCTATGTAATGAGGCAACATTGTCCCACAGCACAAGTGTACAGAGATGTTATGGCCCCAAAGCTGAGGACTTGACACTTCATTTTGGATTTCTTCACATCTGTGAAAACATAACTTTACTCGTGTGGTCGACCTGTTTTGGTGTCGCTGCGTTGCGTTGCTGCGTCGCTGCGTTGTCGCGTCGTCGCGCTACGTCGTCGCGCTACGTCGTCGCGCTACGTCGTCGCGCTACGAACTTCATTCCTTGACGATCTTTAATATTTCAAAATGGTTTCCGTGACATAAACAGCAGCGTAGCCTGATGAGCGATACAGACCCCAGTGGCACGTGGTGGTTTGTTTCTGAAGCTAAAGCTAGCTGCAGTGTTGT
>NW_027176239.1:0-146804 GCF_023055335.1 Clinocottus analis | reverse complement strand
CTGGAACGCGATCCCGTCCGGGCCGATCGAATGGGCTCTGGCCGCGACCGTGCCGGCCTGGGACGATTCCGCTCCCGCTCGAGAAGCCAGGCGGCGGGTGATGTTTCCGCAGAGGGCGGACCAAGCGCCGCCGCCGCTGCTGAGAGCGTGGAGAGTCGCGTCCGACGGCGTCGATCGAGAGAGGGACCGGGACCGGGCCTTTGACGATTCCGCGATTGCCCGAGGGGCGGGCGCCGCCCCCGACGCCGCCCCCGACGCCGCCCCAGCCGCGACGGGCTCGCCGGGCTCCGTGGATCGCACGGCGCCGGGGGACGCTCGCCGGTGCGCCGAGCTCGACCCCGAGCGTCTCGAGCCGGGCGCGCTCCCCCCCGGCGACACGTTTCTGGATCGGCACGCTTACTACGCCCGGGGAGGGCGCGCCTACCCGAAGGCGACGTACACCGGGGAGCGTCTGAAGATCGAGATCGGACGAGAGAGGTTCCGAGGAGGGTTCGTCGCGCACCCGGACGCCGTCGCGGCCCCCGGGGCGGGCCCCCGCCGGAATCTCGCTACGCCGACGCCGACGCCGACGCCGACGGACGGGATGTACGTGACGCTGGACGCGCGTCCGTGGTGTTACGTGTGCGGGCGCGCGCCCCAGAACCACAGCTCGCGGTGCTACCGGAGAACGAAAGAGCTCGCGGGGGAGCTCAAACAGTACGTCGGTCGTCTGCGTTTCGAACCGTGATCCTGCGGCGGACACATTTGTGCGCGTGTGTGTTTGTGTGTGCGTGTGTGTTTGTGTGTGTGTGTGTGTGTGTGTGTGTGTGTGTGTGTGTGTTCTGTGTCGTTGCTTGTAACACTGGTGATGACTAAATAAATGTAAGACAAAAACAATACAACGCAACTGTCTTGTCATGTCTTTATTTGTATCATTTATTTATTTATTACATTTAGCATACGGGATGACTTGTAATACAACGTAAAACTCGGGTCGTTTCGACCCGAGGACGAGGCCGGGAGCTCGGCTATACACTCGGGTCATTCTGACCCCGGGGGACGGGGCCGGGAGCTCGACGATACACTCGGGTCATTCTGACCCCGGGGGACGGGGGCCGGGAGCTCGACGATACACTCGGGTCATTCTGACCCAGAGGGACGGGGACGGGAGCTCGGCTATACACTCGGGTCATTCTGACCCCCGAGGACGGGGGCCGGGAGCTCGGCGATACACTTGGGTCATTCTGACCCCGGGGGACGGGGGCCGGGAGCTCGGCTATAAACGTGGGTCAGTCTGACCCCGAGGACAGGGGCCGGGAGCTCCGCGATACACTCGGGTCATTCTGACCCAGGGGGGACGGGGGACGGGAGCTCGGCTATACACTATACACTCGGGTCATTCTGACCCCGGGGGACGGGGGCCGGGAGCTCAGCGATACACTCGGGTCATTCTGACCCCGAGGACAGGGGCCGGGAGCTCGGCTGTACACTCGGGTCATTCTGACCCCGGGGGACGGGGGCCGGGAGCTCGGCTATACACTCGGGTCATTCTGACCCCGGGGGACGGGGGCCGGGAGCTCGGATATACACTCGGGTCATTCTGACCCCGAGGACAGGGGCCGGGAGCTCGACGATACACTCGGGTCATTCTGACCCAGAGGGACGGGGACGGGAGCTCGGCTATACACTCGGGTCATTCTGACCCCGGGGGACGGGGGCCGGGAGCTCCGCGATACACTCGGGTCATTCTGACCCAGAGGGACAGGGGCCGGGAGCTCGACGATACACTTGGGTCATTCTGACCCAGAGGGACGGGGACGGGAGCTCGGCTATACTCTTGGGTCATTCTGACCCCGGGGGACGGGGGCCGGGAGCTCGGCTATAAACGTGGGTCAGTCTGACCCCGAGGACAGGGGCCGGGAGCTCCGCGATACACTTGGGTCATTCTGACCCAGGGGGACGGGGGACGGGAGCTCGGCTATACACTATACACTCGGGTCATTCTGACCCCGGGGGACGGGGGCCGGGAGCTCAGCGATACACTTGGGTCATTCTGACCCCGAGGGACGGGGACGGGAGCTCGGCTATACACTCGGGTCATTCTGACCCAGAGGGACGGGGGACGGGAGCTCGGCTATACACTCGGGTCATTCTGACCCCGGGGGACGGGGGCCGGGAGCTCAGCGATACACTTGGGTCATTCTGACCCCGAGGACAGGGGCCGGGAGCTCGACGATACACTCGGGTCATTCTGACCCAGAGGGACGGGAGCCGGGAGCTCGACGATACACTCGGGTCATTCTGACCCAGAGGGACGGGGGACGGGAGCTCGGCTATACACTCGGGTCATTCTGACCCCGGGGGACGGGGGCCGGGAGCTCGGCGATACACTCGGGTCATTCTGACCCCGAGGACAGGGGCCGGGAGCTCGACGATACACTCGGGTCATTCTGACCCCGAGGACGGGGGCCGGGAGCTCGACGATACACTCGGGTCATTCTGACCCAGAGGGACGGGAGCCGGGAGCTCGACGATACACTCGGGTCATTCTGACCCAGAGGGACGGGGGACGGGAGCTCGGCTATACACTCGGGTCATTCTGACCCCGAGGACAGGGGCCGGGAGCTCGACGATACACTCGGGTCATTCTGACCCAGAGGGACGGGGACGGGAGCTCGGCTATACACTCGGGTCATTCTGACCCAGAGGGACGGGGGACGGGAGCTCGGCTATACACTATACACTCGGGTCATTCTGACCCCGGGGGACGGGGGCCGGGAGCTCAGCGATACACTTGGGTCATTCTGACCCCGAGGACAGGGGCCGGGAGCTCGGCGATACACTCGGGTCATTCTGACCCCGGGGGACGGGGGCCGGGAGCTCGGCTATACACTCGGGTCATTCTGACCCAGGGGGACGGGGGCCGGGAGCTCGACGATACACTTGGGTCATTCTGACCCCGGGGGACGGGGGCCGGGAGCTCGGCGATACACTCGGGTCATTCTGACCCCGAGGGACGGGGACGGGAGCTCGGCTATACACTCGGGTCATTCTGACCCAGGGGGACGGGGGACGGGAGCTCGACGATACACTCGGGTCATTCTGACCCAGAGGGACGGGAGGCCGGGAGCTCGATGATACACTCGGGTCATTCTGACCCAGAGGGACGGGGGGGACGGAGCTCGGCTATACACTCGGGTCATTCTGACCCCCGAGGACGGGGGCCGGGAGCTCAGCGATACACTTGGGTCATTCTGACCCCGAGGACAGGGGCCGGGAGCTCGACGATACACTCGGGTCATTCTGACCCAGAGGGACGGGAGCCGGGAGCTCGACGATCAACTCGGGTCATTCTGACCCCCGAGGACGAGGGCCGGGAGCTCGGCTATATACGCGGGTCATTCTGACCCGAGGGACGGGGGCCGGGAGCTCGGCTATATACGCGGGTCATTCTGACCCCGGGGGACGGGGGGCCGGGAGCTCGGCGATCGACGCGGGTCATTCTGACCCGAGGGACGAAGTCGGTGGCTCGCTCGAACTCGAGGGTCGAACAGACCCCAGGGCGACGGCGAGGGCTCGGTGGAAAGACGCGGGTCGTTTTGACCCGAGGACGACGGGCTTTAGGGATTCACACGTACATGCACGCATGCATGCGTACGTATACACTGGCAGTGTGTCATTTTGTGACCCTGAGACCGCTATACACACAAATACATAAACACTCGAACGTGGGTCTTTTTGACCCAGAAGGTAACAGGAGGGTTATTGACACAACAGCGAGGCCTGCTGTTGGAAAACAGTACGGCATGCACGGAAACGCTCACATTTGAGAACGGCAACCCTCACACATTGCTTCTCCGGGCTGTGGAACCTCACAACACATTTCTTTGACGGGGCACAACGTATTGTTTGACCGTGCACATTGCCTGTGAAAGAATGGCTACTGGTTAGAACCGTTAGGTCTGTGAGCCTCTCGGTGTGTGTTTGTCAATGTGATTTCTATTATCTTTCCCGATACCGTTACTCTCCTGTCCTTTTCATCTGGAAATAGGTGGTGTGCAGTGTGATCGTCTGGCGCGTGTGTGGTGTTCCTGCAAATATTACTTTCTCGCTTTGTACTTGTATTTCGAGCCAGGCCTCGCAATGGCAAAAAAGAAAAAAGAAACCTTCTGTTGATCCCACACTCACAGAGTGTGTTGATCGGTGGTATTGCTTGTCCCGGTATACCTTGCACCCGTCACTACACTTTTAAGAGTCGCAGCTGCAGGACTGGACACGACACTGAAATGAGAGGACACGGACGTGTTTGTGATCTGTTCAGTTTCTCGTTTATTGTGTTTCCGTTGACGCAGAGATGTACAGGGACGTCATCTGAATCTGCCACGTCGATCGCAGGTCAGGCCAGTCTCCCCCGGCGGTTGTTTGTTTCCAGAGGCTGCTCGATGTCTAACCCGGGTGGGTGTACTGTGATGTCGAGCATGTTCTTTAGACTGCTCTTGTGGTGACATCCCTTTGCCCGTCTTTTCTTTTTCCTACTCTTGTCCCTCACCTTCCTGTAAATGGCAGCGGGTCTCGAGAGTCGACGACTCGCTGCGTTGCTGCAGGTTGCACGTGTCTCACGGGATGTTCGTACAAGCTTTGCACCGTCGGGTCAATGTAGCACGCGACCATGGCTAATAGGGCCTCGAGATGGTGGTAGTGCGTCAGCTCCACGTGCATAGGTCTAATGAAGGGACCATCCTTGTTGGGTCCTATCATCACATCAACTCCGTTGAGGCTGACTGATTTCACGTTGACGCTGTTTAGGGTTTCTTTCTCGTGATCTGTCAGGGTCCTGTCCTTCAAGAGGAGGCAGTCGTACCACGCGTCCATGGAAGAACCGGTGGATTCGGCGGTGAGACGGTGTGAGGGGGAGGGGCAGATGGCGGTTTACGACAACGCAGTTCCGCCTTCGGTTGGTGAGAGCTCGGAGGGACGTGGCCGACGAAAGATCACATGTAAAACTACTATATAAATAGCTCATTCCCTTTCAGCTCACAGTTCACTCAGAGGCTGCTCGCAGACTGGGAGGTGGTCAAAGAATTCAAGAGGACAACACTGGAAGCGGCAGCGATTTCGAGGCCCGTTCCAGATTCCAGATTCCTTACTCCGTACTCCTGGATACTACTGCCACTCCTGGATACTACTGCCACTGCAAACAAGGGCCATTTGCGAATAGATAACCTCACTTATTTTTTTTTTGTGTCGCTGCGGAGAGAGAGAGAGGAGGCTAGTAACCCAGGTTTCTGGAAAAGGTCAAACGCAAATACGGGTGGCAGGAGGTAATCTTGCGGGGCCAAAGATGACACCTCCACAACAACGGCGGCGGCAAAGACAGCTCCCACGGCATTCGTTCCGACGCCCAGGACTTTGCTGCGTGCGCGTCCCGACGTTGTTTCTTCTTGCCGCATCTACACTCATTGTCCTTCCAGTGCTTTGGGCTGCGATCCACTACTACGGATCACTGGACACCGAAATGCCCCCCGGTTTAAGCGACGCGACATCGCCAATCTATGACAACGAGACACTTCTGACCAAGATCGCCGAAACGCCCCCCGGTTTAAGCGACGCGACATCGCCAATCTATGACAACGGGACACTTCTGACCAAGAACGCCGAAACGCCCCCCGGTTTAAGCGACGCCACATCGCCAATCTATGACAACGGGACACTTCTGACCGAGAACGCCGAAACGCCCCCCGGTTTAAGCGACGCCACATCGCCAATCTATGACAACGGGACACTTCTGACCGAGAACGCCGAAACGCCCCCCGGTTTAAGCGACGCGACATCGCCAGTCTATGACAACGGGACACTTCTGACCAAGATACGATCGCGTCGATCCTTTCGCATTGCGGGAACGAACAACGCCACAGGAATGTCACCACAGGAAATGCAGATGGATGCTGAAACCGTGAAGTCTCGTAACGCCTGGTATTTGTACGCTGACCTCACAGCTAGGCAACACACAGCATCCTCCTGCGTAGTCTGCATGACTGCAAATCCACTCTTGTTGATAGTCCCATCGCCTTTGTCTTTCGCCTCGTGCGTAGCCGGTTGTGATACTTGTGCTGCATCGTGTCTCCAATTCCTCGCAAACTCTGATTTCGACCGTAATACGGTGGCTGTAATGTGTCGGCCATTTGATTTCAGCGAACTTCCCACCACCACGTTGAACCCTCCACAAACGAAGCTCGTAGATTACTCCAGAGAATATGAATGTTTCTACAAGTCAGAAGGTACAAGACGTCTGGGTAATTTTACCGGTACGTGTTCCACAACTTGGTTGGTTACGACGCAAGTTGTAACACATGCGGATGTTATAGATGGAGCGCCTACAGACATCAAACCATTGGGACGAGCCTTTTGGAAGCAGGACAAACACATAGCAGATATCTTTTGGCAGTGTGGGGGTGATGTACTCAGTCACCTTCCGGCAGAGTGGACGGGGCTGTGTACCAGAGTGATGTTAGTTCAACCGACTAACATTCTGTCCGATTACACGGACGGAGAACTTCGTCAGAAACTCTTGCACAGGCTTAAGCGGTCAAAACCGTCCTTGCCTGAAGACGAGGTCCACGTAGATGCTATTGGGGTGCCGAGGGGGGTTTCTGATGAATTCAAGGCCAGAACCGCGATTGCCGGAATTTGGCCAGCCACGAACCCCCTTTTCGGTGTGTCAATGGAGACGTCCAAAAACGCAAAGTGGATAAATCACATATACTATAATCAACAGCGGCTGATTAGCGTCTCTCCAGACGCATTTGAAGCTGCGGGAGATCAGACGAAAGTTACTTCCTTGACGCAATTGCAAAACAGGATGGCGTTGGATATGTTGTTGGCAGAAAAAAGAGGGGTTTGTGCCATGTTTGCCGATACATGTTGTACCTTTGTGCCTAACGACACAGCACCCGTAGGCGCCTTTACCGGAGCGCTTGCTCAGCTGCGCTCTCTGTCCGCTGAGTTCAAGTCCGGTGTGGGAATCGATGCTTCCGTTCGGGACTGGGTGAGCGAATCCACCGTGAAGGGTTTAGCCTTATTTTTGATACTACTGGGTTTCCTGGGTTGGTGTGTTGTCCCATTGCTCCTACGTCGCATAACGCGTACCGTAAACAAAAAGATCTCGGCCCAAATGACCCTGATAAAAGTATTAACGGCAAGCCAGTACGACCGTTTTGAGGCTTGCATTGGCACCTGGCATCGTGAACAACAAAAGAACAGCACGTTAACTACCGCAGAGGAATCTGTTTACATGGACTTACAAGAAGTCACTCTTTGAGAAACAGAGGCAGAGTGTGACGTTTGTGTGTGTGTTTACCCTGTGTACCGCTGCCTACCCCCCCCCCCCCCCCTCCCGCCCGTCTGCTGGTCCTGACAAAGATGTGACAGCTCAGCAGCCGCGTATCGGACGATACGCTTCCTATGAACCCAAACCTGTGCATGTTATGTCCCTTGGTTGATATTCACCTTTCTTGTATTCTGTTGCACGTGTGTCAATAAAGAGAGACCTGACTCTGAGACATAGTTTCCTGCTTGTTCTTTATTCACATACGAATGCCGTGCACAAATTACATGTATTGCTGCGGCAACAAGTGAGAACACTTACAAGTTGGGGATCCCCCCCCCCCCCCCCCTCTGTACCCCCCAACACACACACACACACACACACACACAGGAGCACACAGTATGCCATTTCAAGAAGCTGGTTCCCCTGACGCGTCCGGTGTATCAACGATTCAAAGATAAAAGACGGGGACAAGTGTACAATTTCTAAAGGAGATCTCGGGTGCACGCTACCAAAGGACATACCACTTTTCGTGTTCAGATGCAGCAACTGACAGGAACACCCTAACCCAAAAGACACATTTAGATTCCTCGACCATCAATCACAAGCGTACAATGTAAGACGTTGAGGCCCACGCTGTCTACAGCCTACAGGATAGTAGTTCGTCGGGTACGTTCCTCGGCTCTGACCGTGGAGACGTGAAGCTGGTTACATGAAACCGGATTGCGAATTGTAAGGGTTGATGCTTCTGCTCGTATAATCACGAGCGGGCGAGGTCCCAACCTCCGACGTCTCTCTCGGAATATCAACTAGGATGCTTTCGTATTTCCCCTTCAGGACCGTCGAAGTCAGCACCATGGTCACCACGTACATGATGTAGATTATAATGTTGAACACGGCGATGGCGCACTCCACGTTGTGCAACCTCTGCGCGTCGCGGATCAGAGGTCGGTACAGCAGCTCCATGCAGCCTGCGATCACGGACATGAACAGCTCAGTGTTCATCATGACGAGACACACCAGGACTGTCCTGGTGCTCTTGGTCGACTCGTAATTCCTATAGTGGCCCTCGGACGTGTCCATTTTCCGTTTGCTCTTGGCGGCAAAGTAGCTGAGCACTATGCTCACGACCATGGCCAGGCACCCAAGTATGATCAGGGCTATCCCCGCGTGGATGTAGGCGTACTCGTACTCGGGTCTGTCCTCGGAAGAAGGCGACGACGCTGCCGTGGTCCGAGTCCTACGCTTGTTGTCAATGAAATACAGAATGTTGTTGGGGATGGTCAGAAAGCCCACGATGAGAGAGGTGATGACAGCGATGGCCGCTCCCAGCTTACCCCTGAAACGGGCCGCGTTCAGCACGACGCCGTTAGGGACGGCTGACATTCTGTTGTTAAAGAGATCCTTGCTCTTGTGTATCAGAGACTCGAAGCCTCCCAGGGTCATTTTCTTGCGGTTCATGTCTATCTGTCTGTCGAAGGCAATCCCTCCCCTTCGTCCCCCCCCCCCCCCCCGGTTCAGCAGCGCGGCGTCCTTCCTCACTTCCTCACGTTGTAACACCAGGAGCTGACTTGTCTCAAACGATCCTCCTCCACACCCTCCCGCCCCCGCCACTTCAAGTGCTCCGGCTATCGCGGCAGCCTACCACCAGAGAACATTTAATACAATGAAGCTCCGGGACCCCGTGATCGAGTTCCGTTGTTCACGCGGTGAGCTGTGCGCAAGGTCTACGGCCGACCATCGGTGGTACAAGGTTCAGGGCATCACCAAAACCCTAAGCTCTATCGTGTGCCGCAGGAAGCGCTCGTCCGGTCACAATATGATAAGCATGGATTTGTTCTCGAGGATCGTCAAGGACCTGAACGCGAACCCGGACAGCTCGCTCGATTGGTTGCCCGAGTACGTGAGAAACCTGAACGTGCCCGAGGCCAAGGGGTCTGCGTTCAGGGGTGCGCTGCTGCAACTGCTCAGGTCCAAAGCGTTGACTCTGGAAGCTTGCAGACGCCTGTGGGACAGGAGCCGCCTGTCCACCAGCATAGGCACCGCGGTAGACGCGCAGTGCAAGGGTGTGTTCAACAGAAAGAAGAAGATGTGTGACGTTGGTCCCGTGTCCCGCCTCGTTCTCACGCAGCTCACGGCGCTGCATTTGACTCCCGTTTGCGCGGGCCTCAGAGTGGCCGCCGTCCCCTCGCCAGATAGGTTCAGCGAGCCCGGTGACTACACGTACCACAACGGCTGTACGCAAGGCTGCGAGTCGATCCGCGAAACATGGGGCTTCTTCACCGAGGTGGACCTGGTGGCCCACGACACCGTAAGGGATAACATTGCGTTGCTGGAGCTCAAGACCAGGAACAACGACATCCTGGACCAGGCGACCCTGTGGCGATACAACACGCAGCTGTGGCTGACATGGCTGATGTTCTCGCTCACGTACCCGAGCATGGCAGAGAGGTCCTCGGCGTACCTGGTGATAATCAGACCGGGGACCAACCGGGTCACCATACGGAGTTGTTTAAGGCCCACAATATCAAAGAGTCTACGCAACAAGTTCCAGTGGCTCAAGTGTTTCTGTCCCCAGGTGCTCAACTGTCTGGCCCCTGCGTGTGTGAACATGAGGGTAGAAACTCAGCCCGCCTCCACGTCGAGGAGAGCGGCACCGAGGTTAGACTCTAGGGACTTGTGTTACAGGAACATGCTTTTCAACCGGGAGAAATTAAAGATCAAGGAGGCGACTGCGGAGGTCTCGACGACCGGGGATTCGAACGTCGACGTTCCCCCACGGCCCAGGCCTCGTTCATCCGCCCAGGGCTCGTTCAACCGACCGTAGTCTCTTTACCGCTCTTACCAACAACAACAACAACAACAACGGCAACAACAAAACAAAACAATACTCCGACGGGCTATATATACACGATGGGGTTCCGCTAGCCTTTGCACACACACACACACACACTCACACACAGACCACAGACCTCCACTCGACAGAGTCGATCGGGCGACACTTGGACCAACATGGGGTTGAAACACAAGGCCATCCACGCGATGCTCGCAAACCCTCACCTGGCTCCGTTCGAGTTGACCGAGAGACCGTACCAGCGACAGGACTGGACCCTGATAGACCATCTCACGGTCATTCACAAAGTCCATGAAAGCGACTACATTGAGGACGACCACCGGTCGTCCATAGTGAACATGGCCAGAACGCTGGCTAGTGGCTACATCTCGGAGAACGCAGGCAGCCGGTGTGTAGTGCTCGTAAAGGATGGCGCTCAGGCTCAGAAGCCGGCCGTGAGGGAGATCAGACAAAACCGACCCCCTGTACCGCACATAGAGTTCTGTAGGCGTAATCTGTGCGCCATAGAATACACGATGATGAAGCTGTTGGCCGACATGGGTATGAAAAACAAGTTGTTTCTCGTGACCGGAGCCAACGGAGACTCCTCCGAGGACGCGCTCCTCGCGGTGCCTTCGGCAGATAACACGGTGTCGTTCCACCGGCGGTACCTGGAGTACCTGGAGTGCCGGGATGACATTCTGTTCGCGAACACGCTCGCAGATCTGCCACCTCCAGAGGAGGAGCTGTCTGACGCGGATCCCGATTACGCTGACGGCTTGTCGATAGACAGACCCGAGGGCGTCGACGGCGTCTTCGTGGCGACCTTTGCAGACCCCGAGACTAGCCAAGTGTCCGTCTTGGGGGACGCGTGCCTGCGGTGTGCGAGTGTGGAGGCCGACACGCTGCTGATTGAGTTGGCAAACGTTCTGAAAGGCAGTGTGACCGTGTGCAGCGGAGACTCCGACCTCGTGGCAGTGCTGACGGCCTGCGGTCGCGAGGGCATTACTCTGCGGATAGACAACAAGAGCTACCGCGAGGGTCGGGACATGCACATGTCTACATTCGGGGAGCTGCTGTTTGACACTCCCGGGAACCGCCGCCCAGAGCTGTCGCCCGGCGGGCTGGCTTCGAGTGAGGATAGGTTCCGAGTGCTGTGCGACACCGCCGAGCGAGACGAACAGCTGCTGCAGACGACTCGAGATCGTCACGTCTCATTCGAGGACACTCTGGATGTACACGGCAGGGTCGACTTTAAGGAAGCCGTGGCTCGGTACCTGTGCCGAGGCGGGATCAGGGGGTCTCTCTACGCAGTGTTTCTGTCTAGGTTTGTAGACTCCAACAGCCGGAGCGTGTTGGACGGACTGGAGCTCGCTGTGCACTCTGCCGGGAAAGACACGGTCCGCTACATCTTCGAAACATTGTGCCCCGCGTCCGACGACGGTCCGTCGTCTGTGTCGGAGTGGGAAAAGCCCCCGTTTGCCGGTGAGAAAAGAAAGGCATTGTGTCTGGAGGATCGGGTGCCTGAGGTCGACCTCGACGACGGGGCGGATTGTGAGGCAAACCTGAACAAAGAACGCGAAAAGTTCCTCAGCGGCCTCAAGCGAATGAGCAAGGCGTACAAGGACGGGATGGTGCCGAGGGGCAGTCACGGGCGGTTTTTGAGGTTGAGCCGGACGGGGCGACACTTTTTCATGCACGCCAAAGGAGATGTGATCCGAGACGGGAAGGTGCGAACGGAAAGGCTGTTCTTCATGGCGCTGTGTGGGACCGATTACAACGTAGTGCCGACGGGACTGGGGGTCAAGAGATTGATGACCGGAGTCGTGACCAACCGCGAGCTCTTTTCCTCGTGGTGCCAAGACCTGAAGAGTCTGCTCTGGGGCGTGAGTGGCGCTTCACCTCAACGAGACTGCGACTATTACAACATGGGTATGAAACTGGCCCGTTTCACAAAGGTCCCAGCCAAGACTCGTTCTAAGTACTGGACCGAGGCGACTTGCGGCTTAATGTGCAAGACCATGAAATACGTCTGCGAACTGTGGAACCTGAAGAGGCCAAAACCCGGTCCCGAGTACGGTTTCTCTGTGCGTGAAGGTGTGGTCAGCTTTGACTGCGAGGACTCGCTGCTCGTCGTCGATGAAATGTAACCTGTGCGGTCGCGAATGGAATCTTGAAACAGGCGACCGCTTTTTCTATGTATTCGGGCCCGGTTACACACGTACCATTTCTAGGGACTTGTGATCTGTACAATGTGTGTGTGTGTGTGTGTGTGTGTGTGTGTGTGTGTGTGTGTGTGTGTGTGTGTTATGTTCAATAAACTCTATAAACTAGTTTCACTGTCTCTGAGAGTGTTTTTGTCTAAGGCCTCGGTTGTCCATTACGCTCGTGAAGAGTACAAAATGAATAACTTAACTTACGGTGTCCTCATAGACAACCATACCTTTCTCCCCAAGCGGGCCTACGTTTCACTTTCGTATATATATACATATATATATATATATATATATATACATATATATATGTCTTTGTTAGACCGTGTGCTGTTCATGTATTTTTTTGTTGTTGTTTTTATCCACGCAGCATTAAACTGTGTGTGTGTGTGTGTGTGTGTTTGCGAAACACCTCCAGGTGTTATATCACCTTCGTAAAAAGTGTAAGGGTTTCCGGACAACCATGCCTTACACACGCAGCGGCGGTTCATCTCTGTGTAGAAAGAGGACCCGAGAAGAGTCATCCGGTCAGGGCGATGACCGTTCTCACGAAAAGATGATAGCAAACCTGAAGCGCGAAATCCTGGAACTCAAAGGGGCACTGGATCTGGAGCGCGAGCATAGACTTGAGGCTCTCCGCGAGAGCTGCGCGTCGTGTTCGGCATGCCTGCACAGGGAAGAGGAAGACGCAGAAGTGGTGGGGAAATTTGCTAACGGAGCGGCCGGGATTGCCCCGAGCGAGGCCCACAGGCACACGCTATACGAACTCGAGTTGTGTAAAAAGGAGGTGGGCGATACAAGAGAGGCTCTCCGGGAAGCCTGCGAAGAGCAAGAAGCCTTGAGGGTCAAGCTGTCCGAGAGCCAGACCCCCGCGCTGGCCGAGCGTAGGGAAGCGATCGCTGGAACGCAGAGTGAAGACTCACACCCTCACTTGGACTGGGTAGGAAGACATTACCTCGCTGTGTCGCTGCCCGAGGATTACATGTTCAAACCCGGTCAGTCTGTCACTCCGGTCGGCGTGTTGCAGAAGCTGTTTGAGATGAGGGTGCGCGACAGACAGGCTATGGGGTTCAGCGTGCTGTTAGAGAATATAAACATCATGCTCTCTCAACTGGAGCCAGAATGGTACGCCAGACACTTTGGGTTCCGCAGAGTCCACGTGCACGGCAACAGATACAAGTCTACGGACAGGGTGGACACCGAGGACTTTGCGTGGCTGTTGTTTGAGTACGGAGCGCACGCTCCTCTGATCGAAGTGCTAGTGGGGCTACTGAACGTTCAAAACAGCACGGGAAAAGGAGGCGTCACGATCGCAGCGCTGTACACGAGCAGGAACATGTACAGTGCGTACGTGACACTGTTCAGAGACACGGTGTCGAGGGCAGCGGAGGTTTTCATGCGCGTCCGCGAGAGAGCTCAGAGCGTGCGGAAGGCACAAGGTGCGGTTTACGTGCCTCTCACCGCAGGCCTGGGTGTCAATCAGAGCGACTCTCAAGAAGGTTCACATTCTGTCAGGAACAGAGTCTTGCTCTCTGTACTGGAAGGAATCGACGCTCCCCCGCACATAAGCAGCGCGCCGGCAAGCGCCGAGGTAGACAGAGTGTCTTGGGACGACCCGCTTCGTTTGGAGCAGTCCCTCTCTGCGTTCATGAAACGACGAGGTCTTCGGGGTCAGGGTAAAGGGGAGGTGTCCTCGCAGGACGTCCAGATTGGACGGGAACACCTCCGCTTTAGGACGGTGACACCGCTTGAAATGTCCGGGCCTCTTGAAAAGCGGGTGCTGTTCGATTCACCTCATTCAAATAATCTATAGCTCTCCTGTGCAGCACTCACTGCACAAGGAGAAGAGTAGCGGTGGGGCAAGGACGGGGAGCGGGGGAGGGGGGAGACGGGCAACATACGCGATCATGAACGGGTCCACCGAGCGATGTAGGGAGTGGCTACCGCGAGGCGAGTCTGGAAGCAAGAGACGGTGTGTCGAAGTGGAGGAGGAAGACGAGGAGAAGGCAGAGAAAGAAGGGGATCTGAGAACCAAAGCAATGTTGGCAATGTCTAGATACTGCCAGGAACAATGGGTCAGGACAATTGTAAAACTGCACATGTTCCGAGGCGAGAGTACGAAACTGGCTCTGCTGAGCGGGGACGCCGGCTGCGGCAAATCGTACGCTATATCTCTGCTGGAGAGAAAGCTGCGCAGCATGAACATCAGCGTCGTTGTGAGTGCCATGACCAACAAGGCAGCCGGCACTCTGATGGAATCCTGCTCGCTGGACCGAGTCTACACATTTCACAAAATGATGGGGTTCAAAAAGGAACTGTTGGACGACAGGCTTTCACTCGAGGACTTTACGCTGCGGTACAGCAAGGCATACTTGACCGAGATTTCTCGTTTCAATGCGCTGCACCGGTCCGACCTACCCCTGCCGCGGAGCCGGGCGAACGCGCAGCACTCGTGTCGAAAGCTGAGGCCGGAGTCTTGTGCGTTGTGCAGTAGAATATTCGAGCAGCTGAAGGTGCCTCAGAGACCCGCGGAAATGGCCCCCATGGAGAATGCGCCGCCATTCCTGGGTGCGAATGTGCTGATCGTAGACGAGTACGGTCTGATGAACGTCGGACTGCTCGAGAGGATGTTGTGCTGCCTGGCTCTCTTCTACGGACCCGGCAAGGGTCCTTTGGTAGTCTTCTCGGGCAGCGTGTCGCAATTGCAGCCCGTGGGATCTAATCAGCGCATTTGGGGATCCGAGCGCTTCGAGGGGCTCCTCTCTTCGTCGACTGCGCTCTTTGTCAACAGGCGACAGTTCGAGGACCCGGGTTACGCGGAGGCCCTGACGTACCTTCAGTTCAACACGGTCACGGAAGAGTCTCTGCGGATCTTCGAGAGCCAGGTGTCTGTTCGCGAGTCGGACGTCATGGACCCCGGCTGCGAACCCGAGAAGCTGCGAATCTTCCACCAAGACAAACAGCAGATTGCATACACCTCGGCGTACATGAACAAGGTGACGGACGAGAAGGTACGCGTGGGGGAACGGTTTCTCAGCGTGACTCAGAACAGAGCGTCGTCCTCCGGACCGAAGGCCTGGTACGAAGTGCTGAAGCAGGCGGCTCAGATGCTGCCCAAGCTCTTTTCGGTGCCCCCGTACCGCAAAGGGATCCGCACCACGGAAAGGGACTATTTGAAGGTGGACAAGCTGTGGGTAGGTTGCAGGGTGCGAATGATCAGGCACGCCGACATCAACGGCATACAGGTTGTGAACAACAAGACACCGTGGTCCTCGCCTGCCTTGCTGGGCACGCGAAGGGAGAAGCGACAGCAGCTCCCCGCCATCGCAGACACGGAAGGCGTAGTGCAAGACATTTGCTTCCAGCGAGAGAGCCGGTTCAACGTATTCTACGTGAAGGGGGCTCGGACCGGAACGCTGTACAAGGTCGCTCCGTCCAAGTGGAACTACTTGAACTGGACCGTGACCACGCACCCGCTGGTCTGTCTGTTGGCCATGAACACGTACGACTGCCAGGGCTGCACTGTGCAAGGACAAGTGCTATACCACCCGCCGAGACATTTCTCCATGTCACCCATAAAGCCCTCGGTGTACGTTGTGCTCTCTCGAGTGGTGAAAAGAGAAAATCTACAGATGACAAACTGCAACTTTGCTGAGCGGATCGGCCCTGTCGACTTTTACAACGAGAGACTTGTGGCTTATCGCAAGAGGGTGGAGATGAACTATTCGTCTTGACGAGCGTACGACACCGGCCTCTGTTCAGACTCGCACTCGGGAATGGACATTGTGTGTGTGTGTGTGCGTGTGTGTGTACCAATACACTTTGTTTTTATAATAAAGGAAATTACCCCGACATTTCTGACATGGTCTGTGATTTGTCCACTGATGCACTGGGGGGACATGCCTTTGGTAATTGTCTGTAGAGGGTGAGGAAAGTGTTTACCGGGATCTCTAAAAGTGTGAACCCTGAGCTAGTTTGCATTTCGTAACAGTCTTCACTCGGTCCCTCGGGTTGAAATTCACAGCTATCTGAATACACGACACGGAGAACAACGTACTTCTGTTCAGGTTTCTTTATTTGTTCGTGCACACACACACACACACACACACACACACACACACACACGTGTGTTACATCGACAGGCATAGAAGAAAGACATAGACGCTCACAGGAAACAAAGTCATAACAACTAAGACGGTGATTGAGGGAGCAATCTAGGATGTTGCTCTACATACTTCCAGAGGGTATTTATCCAACATATTCAACAGGGGTGAACGTGCAAAAGGAAGCCTTTATCGGTATATCACACAGGCTATTTCTTGCGAACGGGAAAGCAACTCAAGGGGTGTCCTCGACCTTGTCTGACGCACGATTGCACTTCTCTCTTGGATGTCCCCCGATGCTCAATGTATCGGCTCTGAAAGATCTCTGACGATGACGAGTCAGATTTGCCAGCTCGCAGTTCAAAGATTGAAAGATTGTCCAGAAACCTCGTTTGGTTAGTTTTTTGTTTTTTGTTTTGTGGTGGGGGAGAGGAGGGAGAGAGGGGGACCCTCCGCTCCCATTCAAAGTCTCCCGTCAAAGTCATCAGAATCACTTGCCGAAGTCGGTGTCTGCACACGTGGCACTTGTTCAGAATCCACTCAGGTCTCAGCTTGATCGGTCCGTCTGCTGTTGTTGGGTTTAACAACGCAGACGGGTTTCTCTTTGAGTATTGTCATCTTTTGATCATCGGGTTCAGATGAGATCGTAGTTTCATCAGAATCAAAATCAGAATCAGTCCAATCGGGGCCGGAGAATTCAGTCAGGTCGATAACTTCGCCGGGTGTCTCTCGGTCTTGTAGTTCCTCTTCTGGAGGTTCGATGTGACGTCTTCCTCTTTTACGAGACAGTCTGTTTTTGTTCTGAGCCATGTTACTGCTTCGGGGTCCAGGTGTCAGAGTGACTTTCTGGCTCACAGGCACCTCTTTAAATACTCCCTCCCCAATCCCCAAACTGACAGTTCCTGTCCGGCCAAACGCCTTTTCTCCGACAAAGCTGTCTCTCTCAGACCTTGATCTCCCCCCAACACACTCGCCCCACGCCTCCCACGGAGGACGCACCGCCGTTCTTGGGAGTGAATGTGAGGCAGGTCAAGGGATCTCCATCGGTTCGGCAGAGTGCTTGCTGTCCACCGTGTCAAGTGTCTGATCACACTTCTTTCTTTGTTTTTCATGACGCTCAAGGTATCGCCTCTGAATGATCTCTGACGACGATAAGCCACATTCTTCAGCTCGCAGTTCAAAGGTTGTCCAGAAACCTCGGTTGGCCAAAGGTGGAGAAGTCTCTGCTGCCACTGCTGCCTCTGAGCTCTCGGATGGATTCATGACGACACTGACAATCTAGGTTTGTCAGGGCTACACGTGGAGTGGGGTGATATGGTTAGTGGTACAGTATGCACCTCTTTATGTGCACGTAAGACAGGTTGGTTTGAACCTACGCAATGTTTAGAGTCACACACAAAGCAAGGCGATGAGCTGGGCCGCTGCGTGGCACGAGCTAACGTTGGAGGAGTTGATATGCTTCACGCCGTCCAGGTCTCTCACGGAACTTACCGAAGAGTACGACAAGAAACCTAACCGAGTGCAGCTGTTGATGGACGGTCGCAGTTGGAGGAGCGAACCGGACCCGAGTCTCGTACCACCTCGGGCCTGTGCACAGGACGATCTCGGTTCGTACATCATTCTAAGGTGGTGTCCTTGGTTTTCGCGGACGTTTGGCGTGCTTTCGGACGCCGATCTTAACATGCTTACGATCAGGGTGCTCAGGCTCAACAGTGAAGCGTCCCCTATCCTTCTAGAGCTACTCACTGCAACTTTGCTCGTCCTCAAGCGGCCCAACGTACCGTACGCCCCGACCTGTCGAGATCCGTCTCAGGTAGAGAGGTTCCTATTTCGCCCTTGATCGATTCTCTGTGCTAGCGCAGCCGGCAATCGGGTGCAACCGGACATCCGCCGTCGGCTATGTCGTCCACCAGAGTACACCGACCGATTCGCACGTACACACACAATCTGAGCGAGCGTAGGATCGGTACCACCGACGTCCCTTACGGGTGCTACAAATACGAGTCGGCCAAGAACTACTTACCAGGTGGACTGTTGCACTTTGTCAAAGGCGCGGATTCGTACGTGCCGACGCTACACGGGCTGAGCGCTGACTTCATAAGGGACTTAAAAGACGTCGCGGTCTGCACCGTCGGTAGCTCTATTGCGAATAGACCGTTCCTGAACACCCCGCACCTGTACGAAGTGGAGCTGACCAACACGGGATACGAGTCCCTGAAGCAGGGCGACCGTTTCACGGTGCAGCTCCCCAACCGAGAGGACGTGGCCGCGCAGCGGCAAGTGGAAGTTGATCTGGGTTACGACAGGTCTGTGAACAGCGGCATCTGGGGAGGACTGCTGGCTACCAGAAGAGTGAACTGCGAGAACGGCGGCGACCCCGTGGAGGAGGTGATACAGGCTATGAGGCACGAACACGACTTTGACGTGTTTCAATTGATTTCACCTTACACACCCCAGAGTATACTATCGATGATGACACTGGTGGCCAACGGGGCTGGATACCACCACGTGACCGACGTGACGAGAGCCTACGCAGCCGCGGCTGTCAACGAGGACTTTGACGCCGCGACCATCAGCAACATTGTGGAGAACGAGGGAGCCAAAAGGTTTCTGAGGACCGTTGTCCGTCACGCCATGAACATCGTGGAAAGTGTGCAAGGCTTCGCGGGAGGACAGGTGGTACGAGCCTGCAGTGGCTATAACATCAGCGCAATCAAGACTGGTGATAGATTCATGGCCCAGCTCAATGTGAACAGATGGCTTTTGTGAGCTGCTACGTTGTGAATAGAGAGACCTGTCAGAGATCGCCCACTGTTTGGCTGGGTGTACACCTTTCCACCGTTTCTTGTGTTACCGTGTTCGGGATGTGTGACCATTTGTACAATTGTGTTTGAGCCGTAATAAAGACAGCGACGTGGAAGGAAACTCTTCACGGGGCACGTGTCTTCTTCCGCAAAACATTAGCGTCTTCTAAGCACAGGGTTGTTATAACCAGAGAGGCAAAGGTGACCGATTTGAATTTCCTTTTCGAGTAGAGCCCACGGTTCTCGAACGTCAGATCGGACCTTGTGCTCCCGTTCAAGGTCTGTTGGAAATCGAGAACCGCAGAGATGTCCTACTGTTTCGCCACTTGTGTACCTTTCCACTGCATATCGTTTTTACCCCGATCGGGGGTCTGCGACCATTTGTACATTTGTGTGTTGAACCGTAATAAAGGGTGCGTGTAAAAAACTAAACGAAATTAAGATAACACAAGTACACGTCTTCTTCCACACGTCTTTATTCTCTGCACGGTAAATGGATGTTAGGATACAGAACAAAGGTTATGATCAGAGGAGCAAATGTAACATCAGACCAAATTGTCTCTCTTTGTCGAGTGTGGCCCAGGGTTCTCAAATATCTTCTTGGACCTCTTGATCGCTTTCAAATTATCCTTGTCGTGTGCGAAATGGTGACCTGCGGGTTTGACACGGTGAGCTTTAGCACACGAGATCTGAAAAACGGTAGACGTTTCTACGGAGGATTTGAGTCTGTCGAATGCGGGTTCAGTGCCACCGGCGGCCTCGTCTCCTCCTGCAGGCTGGTCTCTCGCAGTCTGGTCCCTCGCGGCTTGGGCGCTGTTGTTCCCGACGGGGTCGTTAGCCACAGTGCTCTCTTCTTTCCCAAACGGAATGGCCATCCACCATTGATCAAACCGCGGCACGCAAGTAATCCTGGGGCTCGTCGCGCATCCCACCTCGAGCCACCGGCTTTTGGCGAGTCGAGATTCACACGGGTTTTCTCGCAGTCTTTCATCGGGCGTCACGTTCAAAAGGCTAATCCACCAGCTGTCCTTCTTGCGACGGGCCATCGTTGCTCACAAGGGTCTCGGCCGCCTCACGTGTCACTCGACGAAGGCGCTGGTATGGAAAAACAGTCTGGCGAACCACAGGCAGATGTTCAATAGGACCAGTGTGCACAGGAGTACAGTAATACACGTATCCACGCGTCTCTCCATTGAAGCGGAGTGTTTTGCGCTCGAGCTGCCTCTGCGCCGCCTTCGACCTGTTTCTTTGGCGGGGACCTAGGTGAGGAGAACGGCCCCTTTCTTTAGTGAGAAAGAAAGCGTCGGTCAACGTGACATCATCTGACCCGTTCTCATAGCTCCCCAGTAGAGAACGTGAACGGGCGTACCGAAGAACAGAGGTGATGTGTACGAGAGGGGGACGAGAGCGAGATGGGCCGTGTTGTAGAGGACCGAGAATCCCGTCAGACTGCACCAAAAGACCGAACCCGGGTTGTATTGGTCTCGTGGATTGAATGGTGTCTGCTCACCGTGTCCAAACGCTTGCTTGCTGTGGCGCGACTCGGCGCCGTCGGACCCGTCGGACAGCCTCTCCTCCTTGCGCAGAGCGAGTACCTCGCCTTTACTGGTGGTAGAGAGGGCAGAGTATTGCAGCTGCCTGGTCCTCTCGAGTAGAGTGTCCAGTTCCAGGATAGCGTACGACGCGAGAGACTTGACAGCCGCGATCAAGAAGATCATCTTGTACCCGACGAGCCATATCTCGTTCACCCTTGTCAGATCCTCCCGTGCCAGGTTGTACGAGAGGTAAACGATGGAAACGCAGCGAAGGCACAACCGAGTCCCTTGGCGGGATGACATGAGTTCAATTGGGTCGAACTAGTCTGACGAAGCCGATCGCGTTAATCCAGACAAAGACGAACGTGGTCCATTTTAGAATCGGGAACAGAGACGGACCTCGTTTGCCGGAGCATTCCGTCGACGGGACGGCGACCTCCGTTTCGCCGCAGTATTTGTAGTACAGCCAGGTGCAAATGTAGGTGGCTGAGAAGAAGACGAACATGGCGAGTTTCTGGGAGACGGACACACCCAACATCGGGTCTGCGATTGCGCCGCTGTCGCCGCACGCGCTTTGTCTCCTGTGCGAGCTCAGGATTGTATGAACCGATCCGGAGATTAAGGCGATGCACACCGTGAGAGACCACATGGCTCCAAGCAGACCCCAAGCAAACGCGTTCCACAGTCTGCACATGTGCACAAAGAGAGTCGCGGAGACGAGCGCGATCGAGATGACCTTGAGTATGTTGAAAATGAAAATCCTGACACGTTGCACTTGCGCACAGGTCCGATTGAGCCAGCACACTGCAGGAGGTAGGTACAGGGGGTGAACGTTTGTCGTCGTCATCGTCCTGTTTAGAGAAACACACAGGATCAAGTCCTGGTCGGGAAGACATTTCCTGGGCAACATGTCCAGCGGATAGAGATGGGGCTATCGAGAGCAACCGCGGTGTCTTTATTTTGAACGTGTGTAAAGAAAAAGAAATAAAGACAAAGGACAAAAAAGAAAAGTACCCCGTCGCGCTCGCGGTCAACAAACCAATCTAGCCGAGTCACCCGTGTCGCCGGCCAAGCTCGTGCTCTCAAACTGTGAAACGGTCTCCCGTCCGATGGCGGTCATCCTGTTGAACACGCCGCGGTTATAATAACGCCACTCGCAAAACCCGTTGCACCTGAAGGTGTTCCCGGCCTCCGTTCCCACATGCACGTAGTAGCAGCTCTGGCTGTTTTGCAGGTGGTCAAAGAGTTCCTCTTCGTCGGCAGCCCAGATGAGACCTAGCGTTGCACCGGATTCGTCCCCCAGACTGGTGACACTGTTTCCCGTGGCGGGCACGGCCTTTGCTACCAGGTACAATTTCACGGCGCGCGGGGCGCCCTTGCCCGGGACTGTGACGTTCTCCACCTCGCCCGTGTGATGCACCGCGCCCGACGTCGACGCGATGGAGCCCACCAGCTGCACGACTCGCTTGACCAGGGACGGTTTCGACACAACGCAGTGTAACACAAACCACAAGTGGTCACTGATTACGGGCACGTTCTCGAGGGCCAAGTCCGTCACGTTGGACATCACGGTCAGGCGTCGCTTGCGCTGGGTCCCAGGGGCGTCCGAGTCGTCTCCCCTGATCATATCGCGGAACTGTTGGAGCGATTTATTCCACTCGGAGACGAACGTGTGGATCGGGATGGCGGGGATGCACAGCTCCTCCGAGCCGGCGTAGCTGTTTATACAGGTCTTTGCCATCAGAGAGCTGCCCTTTGCGACGTACGTGTTGTACAGGTCCACGATCGAGGAGTAGTCTTCCGATTGACCAAAGACGGACATGAGTCTGACACACACGTCCCCGACTCGAGGACCGCCTTTGTTTGAGTCGATCAATTGAGACTGCACGTGCCTGAAGTCGAGATTACCCAGGGCTAGGTTATTCCATTGGCCCTTGTGCCCGTTCAACCCCGAAGGCAAGACATCGTCGTCGCCGTTGTCGTCGCTCACCAGGCGCGTCCGATTCAATCGCCGGGCCACTCTCACGGGTGGTTCGTTGAGCATGAAACACATTGACTTCTGCGAGATCATAGTCGCCTGTCAGTGGAGTCTCCGCGATCGAGCGTCGGGATTGTTAGGGGCTTGCTCGCATACCGAAACATAAAAACAGTTAATCCCTCCCATGTCTCCTTCCCCCCCGTTAGAAATGACAAAACGGCGGCTTGTGTGTTTTGCAAGATTTTATTTCGCGCACTCGACACACATAGCACATACACACAAAGACAGGCAGGTTCAGGTGAGGACGCTCTACCTCTTTGAGACGACAGCGGAGACAGAATCTGCCAGGGCCGTCGTGGTCGTCGGGATTGTTAGGGGCTTGCTCGCATACCGAAACATAAAAACAGTTAATCCCCCCCCCCCCCCCCCTCCATATCTCCTTCCCCCCCGTTAGAAATGACAATACGGCGGCTTGTGTGTTTTGCAAGATTTTATTTCGCGCACTCGACACACGTAGCACATACACACAGGCAGGTTCAGGTGAGGACGCTCTACCTCTTTGAGACGACAGCGGAGACAAAATCTGCCAGGGCCGTCGTGGTCGAGCTGGCCGTACCCGAGGGTGCCGAGTATCCGGCTTGCTGTTTGTTCGTCACAGTTGGGCTGAACTGCCGTGCGGGCTGTTCCTGGTTGGAGGCGGCGGACGCGGGTTCTCCGGCATCCGTGTCCATTGGGATCACTTGGCAGCTCTCTTCACCGGAGCCTTTGTCGCCGCCCTTTGTGACACGTTTCGAAAGTTCACGTAATTCGTTCATCAACGTCGCGATGTCCTCGGGACTTTGACCACCGCCGGCCTGTTTGAGCACGCGCTTGTACGGGGTGCCTCTCGCTAGACTCTGCAAGGTATCCATATTGGATTGGTTAGACGAGGACTCTTGTTGTGACACCGAGCTGCGCTGCTGTTCTAGTATCGCGTCTCGTACGCTGGCCTTGATCGAATCGAGCATCCTGTCTTGCTCTTTCTGAGAGACTGCCCGTCTTTCAGACTCCTCCTTGTTGTACTCGATCGCTATCCTCCTCCTTTCGGCCTCCGTCAGAGTCCCGCGCTGAAACGATTTGTCGCCAGGAGTCGATACGCCTCTCGGGTTGTGGAGAACCTGATCCCCGAAGAACACTTGCTCGGTCTGCTGCCGGTGCTGCTGAGGATTCCACGGATGTTGCATGTGCTGTAAAAGTGTGGGGGCCAACTGCGTGAGACTCTGTAGAGCTTGTAGCTGTGTTTGCGACTGCTGCTGCTGCTGCTGCTGTTGTTGCTGCAGAGGCAGAGGCAGAGGCAGAGGCTGCTGCTGCTGCTGCTGCTGCTGCTGCAAAAGCTTAATCAGATTACTGATTTGAGTCTGTGAAACGGACATTGTGTCTTCCATCTGTTCAGGTTTAGGATCTAGAGTAGCTCCTGAGGTTCCTGTCAAACCGGTGTTAGTGCGTCCGCCAGCACAGAGTCTAGTTTTTACCCCGGTGCGTCTGGTAAAATCCCTAGCTCCTTGCACCGTGAACAGCGTGTCCGGATCGTCAGGACATTTGAGTCTCTGAGTTAGTACGCTGTTTTGGACCTTGATGGCCTCTAGTACGTCCTTTAGCACTCGCACCTCGGCGGCTTGGTCTAGCACGGCCTTCCTCAGGGATGTAACAGTCTCCGCGAGAGAGCCCTCATCCGAGGAATCCGACGGCGGTTCGACCCGGGCAACCTCGGAGCTCTCCTGCAGATTGAGGCCCGCGTCGAGGACCGAGTCCTTTAGGGTCGAAAAGCCCATCCTGGTCATGGTCTGGGTCAGATCCCCAGCTGTCACCAAGGTGCAAAAGCAGCCCGGCCTCATGGGCACGGATACCAAACTGCACTCCTCTGTGATGGGTCCGCTCTTGTTATCCCCCACCGTGCCTAAGCTGAAGCCCATACTGATCTCTGGCTTCACGACGCAGTTGGTGTACTCGCTGTCGTCGCACGCGACACAGCAGTACAGGAAGGTTTTGTCGACGGTCCTGCTGTGAACGTGCCAGTAACACTTGACCCGACCGATGTCCTTCTTGTCTTTGTGTAGGTACACGGCCTTGCCGGGTTGGGGGTGACACGCTCCCGAGTACGACATGTCGTTGCCCACGATGAACTCTTTCCGGGACTCTGGGTACACTTCACCCTGCGCCACTCCAAACACGCTGCACAAACCCACGAGGAACCTGCCACTCCCGCCGCACGAACCGATACCGGCGAGAGCCTCGATGTAATCGTTCTCGTCGGTTCCGTAGCACTCTGTACAGAAGATTGGCACAAATAGAGACCGGTCCGAACGCAGAGGCCCTTCGGGGTACTCGCATTTGTCGGCATATGCGACGAGAGTCATGCTGGTCATGTTCACAACGGCTCTCTTGTTGTCATCGCTCGATACTTTCACAAACGCGCACTGGTCTTTGGAGCAGAACAAGGGTCCTACCCTGGACCCTTGGATCCCCAGAGGGGTTACGCTTTTCGAGGACATCGCAAGTCTACGACTCTACCGCTGCGGAGAAGACACGAGCACCCGGAGGGGCGGGGGGGGGGGGGGGGGGGGGGGGCGAGGTTGCCTACGCTAGTGCGACCCCGACTCGGAACGGTCCACCTTTGTGTTGAAGATGAGGTTGTCTCCCCAGACAAACTTGTCGTCAAACTCCAACAAAGTCTCGAGTGCCAGACTAGATATGTGCGTCACGTTCTCCACCGTGCAATAGGGATGTGTGCCGGCGAACGGTAAGCTGCGACTGTCCCCGTCTGTCTGGCTGTACTTGAGCTCGGATATCAGGTCGGAGAGCTTCGCGGCGTCCGCCAACGTGAGTTGGAACAGCGCCCGTAAGTACGCCCTAGTCTTGATGTCGTCAAAGTCACTCTCTCGAACAGGCGTCGACGAAGCCCTTTTGCACCATTTACAATGTACGCTGTTCACGATGGCAATTAGATGCTTGACACTTGTACGGAATAGGCAGTGGTTGCCCTGACGCAAGTCGCAGCACAGTCCGATAAATCCTCCGCACACTGTGAATCTGTCACACTCGATAAATCCAGACACAGCGTTGGACGGGTCTGCGTTCATACCCGCGTCTGACGATGAGCGAGCACGACCCTGTGACGCCTTCCCGTTCGTCGGATTCACCTTCTTCCGTTCGGTGGCCTTCATCGCGCAGAGTCGTTCGAGCCGGCCACCCCGAGAGAGGACCCGGGAATGTGAGGGTGCGGACCGAGCGGGGCGACGCGAACAAACGATCGACCGGCACGGGCCGAAACGCTGGCACGAGACGAGGACACGATCGGGTTTCGGAGGGAGAGACGCGAGCAACCGTTTCCATTAGTAACACGGTCCGCGATGGGCCTGCGGGAGCCTGCGAGGATCTAAACCCGGACTCCCGTGCTGCGTCAACGCGGGGTTATTCCTCCGCGATGGCGGCGGACGCTATATTCCACACGTTTCCCGAGCCCGGGGAGCAACAGGACCGGGAGGTGTTCAGGATCAGCGAGACCGATCGGTTCATACAAAAACAATACCCGATGCTCTTCCTCAACCTTAACGCCCGGGAGCAACCGTCCGTGATCGACGTGCAGTATGATAACGAGGGCACCGGCTGTGCCCTGTGCGGTCTTGACCGAAACACTTTGGATTCCCTCAAAGTGCTCAAGCCTCACCAGGTGAAGGTCTACCTCGAGTCCTACAACCACAGATTCACAGAGGAGCAAGTCAACGTTCATCTGGCCCACACCGCGAGGGATGAAGATGTCATCGGGGTGATACAGAATATGTCCGTGGACCTGATCAGCAAATCTTACTCGCTGGCAAACAGCTCTTCCCTTCGCATCATGAACAGGATCGGAACGCACATGGGTAGACCGTTTCTCGTGCCGGACCGGGATGTGGCTAAGGTTCACAACGACGCGGTTAAACAGTTCATCGGTCTCGCGTCTACATGTCAGGCGTTGATAAAGTGCAAGCACAGTGATAACGAAAGAGGCGCCGCGGATAATCCCCTGTTGTAACAGACTGTATCCACCAAAAGCAAAACAAAATAAATAAAGGGAAAACAGAAAAAAAGAAATGCAAGTATTATAGAACCCAACGGGCTTGTGTATAAAGTCTCTTTTTTTTGTTGTTGTTGTTGTTGGTGGTGGTGGTGGTGGTGGTGGTCTAGGCCAGCGAATAGCGTGTTGTATTTTACGCGGATCCCCTTTACCACCCCATATCCACACCCATGAGACTCCTGATAGCCCTGGCGCTGTCATGGCTACCGTACCTGACGGGCTTCCCGGTCGACAAAAACGACCCCTACGGCTACGCTCCTTACGTTTGGATCAAGGTCGGCGCGTGCAGCACCCAGACCGGCTGGTGTCATGGCCAAAGCCTCAGCGGCTTCGCTTTGACTGTAGACTACTACAACCGCACGAGTGACATGTGCACGCACTACTGCCCGGGGAAGCCCCACGCTCACTGGAGACCTTTCCGAGATTTAGCGGGCGATCTCGCCAAGGAAGAGACCGAAGGCTATATGCTCGGCGCGTACGTTCGGCGGTTGGACAGGTCGTCGTGTCTCGCGGTCCCCGGACTTTTCAAGTGTTCGGACCGCGTCGTAGCTAACGCCCCCTTGAACAAGATATCGATTCTGCAGCACGCCAGCCCTCGCAACAGAAACTATTACTTTGGCGAGGACCCGGCTGTCGATTGCGGACCCGATCCTCAGTGTGCGGCTTTCAAGCTGCTGAGGAGGACGCTGCACGCACCGGCCGAGAGTAGAACGTGGCCCGAGACCGAAGATGTTCTGACGATCAGAAACTCCCAGTACGCCTGTCTGCTCTCCTACCTGGGCCTCGGGGACGTAGAGACCATCGGTACCTGTTATGCGCAACTAGGGGACAACTGTTTCACCTCCGAAGGTAACAGGTTCTGCGTAGGCGACTCCAAAGCCCCTCGGGTGGGCATAACCAACGCAGACAGTGCCGCCTCGGCCCCTATTGCCATGTGCGAGGTCTCGAGCACCGCGAGTCTAAGGGGTCGGGATCCGGCCTACGTGCCCACCGCTGCAGAGGTCAGGGACTTTCTCATACCCTCCTCGTGCGACGCCGCCGTTCTCTCCTTGGACAGAGCCGTGTACAGGTCCAACTATCTCTCGGTCGCGCTCGACGTAGCCACCTTCCACACGGTGGCCGAGGCGGGCCACGTGATCACGAAAGTGCCGTTCGACGAGTGCCTCGTTCCGGTCACGTCCGCGCACAGAAACTTCCGGGAGGTCGTCAAAACCGTAGCCGCGACTCTAGCCAAGGTGCAACTGTCCACGCACTCGGCAGCCATCATGCTGGATGCCACTGACTGGGGCGCGACAGAGTGTTCTCGCGCGCGGTGGCTGGACGCAAACTTCACCAGGGCCGCGGCGGATCTCGCCTCGGCTCTGATCGGAGCAGGGGTGTCGAAACTCTTCCTCAGGTTGCCCAAAGCCCGCCACCTCCTGGCCGACGTCGACTTCTCGCAGCTCGGCGCGTTCGAGGCTTTCGTGACACCCGAGGGGTCGGCGGACATGAGTCGAGTTGGACACTGTCAGAACATGTGGACGTCCGGGAGCGAGGACGACCCGTCCAAAGGGGTCATGTCGTACCTCTTGTCTCTGCTAAGGAAAGGAGTCAGGGCCAACAGGTTAATCTTCACGCTGTCTCTCACGGGGGGGCTCAAGATCAGCCCGCTCGAACGCAGAGACTCTCAACAGCTCGAGATCACCAGTGAGCTGGAGCTGTCGCTGGCCGACATGGAAACCAACACCGTGTTAAAGTGCGAAGACGACCTCAACACCAAGTGCTGCTCCGGGTCCAGTCTCAACATTTGGGCGAGGGACGTCGTGGTGAACATCACCGTGACCTCGACCTCGTTCGAGGTGCTCAAGCGGTTTCCCGAGCTGGTGGCGGTCGCGTTCGGCATCAACCAGTTCGTCGTCGCCCCGGTCGATTCGGATTTCAGACGGGGCTTTCGATCAGACACCCCCGCGATACTAGGCATCACGTCGGCCATTCACAGGCTCAGGGACTGGAAGAGGCAGCAGACGGCGTCGGGCGTACCTACCGTCGCAGCGGGGTCGCACGCGAGAAGCAGGCGCTCCGCCTGGAATGTTGGCAACGCGGGGCTGTTGACGTCGGAGGACGACGTCGTCGTAGACGTCCCCCAAACCCAATACAAGGACCCGGCCTCCGGCGCCAAGAACTGCCTGGACCCCCAGTACAACATAGGCCTGAGTAACACGATCGTGTGTCCCGGGCTCATTGCCGCTCATGGGGCGGTGGGCGTATTCAAGGAGCCTCACAAGGAAATGTACAGCACCAGCTACGATAAAATCTACATAGTCAATTTGCACAAGCTCGAGTCGTGCACCCCGGGGGAACCTACCAGGAAGGCGGCGGTCTCCACGAAGCCGCCTCAAATCGCAGTCAACGTCAACACCCTCGTCCCGACCACGGACCGAAACCACTACATGTTAGGCATCCTGGATTCCGAACAGGTTGTGGAGTACGTGCCTCCCGTGAACAAGGTGTGCGGTGCGCACAACACCGGGGAGAGCGCGCACAGCATGAACGTTGTCTCGGTGGACAACGGTTACACGGTCGACAAACCGGCGGTCGAAGCCGAACACTGGTTGATAGTGAAACCGGTCGAAACGCTGTATTTCGTCTCAAACTTCACTCCGGGCATAGACTACATCAACCTGAACGTCAGCTGCGTGAACTACGACGTGAGTGCCCTCAAACCCTGTCTGATTGCCATATGTGGAGGCGACAACAGTTGCAGGAAGGACTACGGCAGGCTCTGTAACTCGGCGCACGAGATCATCAACGACGCTCGCAGGGCCGGAGAGTTTATGAGGGACGGTCTGGAGGAGTTGGCCCTGCAAGAGAAGAAGGCCAGGGTGTACGAATTGCCCGACAGCGCGCCCTTCCCCTGGCTGGACAAACCGCGGGGAGGTCGCGCCAGACGCAAGAGGTTTATCGGTGGGTTGTTGACCGGGGCGGCGGCGTTGGCACTCGCGTGGCACGTTTCCGACAGGGTGGACGCCTTGGAGGATCAAATGGACTCCTTGAAGAACTCGTACGTCTCGGTGTCACGACAGTTGGTCGAGGTGAGCAACAAGCTCAACGCCAACATAGCCCTGATCGACGGTAGGATCAACGACCAGGAGACGAACCTAAAGAAGAACACCGAGATGGCCAACGGCAACTTTGCCATGTTGAGGGACACCATAATGAGAAACACGGAGGCCGCTTTGCGTGACACAAACGTCAAGTTCTCGGTCATGGCCAGTTATCAAATGTGGTACGCTCAGATGCAGAGCGTGACCCATCAGATGACGCAGGCCGCCATGTACACCAAATTCATGGCCAGAGGGGTGGAAAATTGTCTGAGGCAGATAGCGTCAAAGCGTTCAGGGAGTTGCACCAGCGGACTGACGGTCATGCAGGAGCACCCCGGCCTGTCCGAGTTCCCGACCGTCGGCACGGCCCTGTACAAGGACAGAAAGCTTTTCGTAGTACACGCTGTCCCCGGCACCGTGGAGAAGACCGTCGTCAGGGGGATAATACCACTGCCAAAAATTAGCACGGACGCGGTGCCTTGCTGGCCCGACTACACCGTGTGGAGGATAGAGGGCAGGTATTACGAACCGTCCGACTGTTACGGCAAGTACTGTCACGAGCCCGAGCCTCACGAAAGGTACCTCAGATGTGTCAAGGATCCCAACGAGTGCAAGACAATATGCGCCCCCTGTCACCGAGGTATTTGCTACCGCAATAATAAAGTCACGTGGATGGAGGGTTCAGCCGCAGTCGAGATCAGGTCTCCTCCGCTCAAACCCTTCTCCGGGCGGCACGTATCCGACGGACCGGTCGTATCCTTCTCAGATCTACTGAGAGACGCGATCCCCGGAATGCCCGAAATGGACTTGCTGCACGCCTTAAACACCAGCGTTAAGCTCATTGACATGCGGCAGGACCTGGAGAACATCACAAGAAGCATTAAAGAATTCGACATGCGCTACGACGAGATGACGGCCAGCAGGGTCGCGTTCGACTGGTGGCTCCCGGGATTCGCCGGCGGAGCGGCCCTGTGGACCTCCGTAGCTATACTATTGGTGTGGTGCACCGTGCTCTCGGGGGGAATGGGTTTCGTGTTATTCTGCGGAGCGGGCGGTGGCGGTGGCAGAAGCGTTGTGCATACAAACTATATAAAGAGGCGGTCTAAGATGTTATAGAGATGGAGGAAATTGTAAATAAAACGTGTGTATCTTGCCCATTATAATGCTTGAATAAACCCTCTGGGTCTCGACGAGTGTGTCAACGTGTTTGCGTTTGTTGTAAAACATGGGATTCTGGGTGAGGCGGGGTGGAGTGGGTGGAGACACGGCTTGGCCGGAGAAAAGGCTTTTGGCCGGACAGGAACTGCCCGTTTGGAGATTCTGGTTGGATTAACAGCCCTGTTTGGCTATAAATGCGTCCGTGGTCTTTAGTTAAGGTCAGACATTTCTATTCTGGGTGACCAACCAATCACACCTTCCATGGATCCTTTGACAGGCCTCCGTTCCGTATATCTGCCCTCGCTCACGAAACGGATGCTACAGCTGCTGCACGACTCAAAGTCTTGCACCGTCCAGTTTTTGATGAGGCGACTGAATTTGGAAAACAGAGCAAGTGCCCGGGTGCAGGAGATCCTTTTAAGGCTAAAGGATATTGGGCTTGTGACTAAATCCAAAAGGTCACCCAGATCCGATTGCCAATGGCATTGGTCAAAGGGAACTAAAACGAAGTGCATGCAAAGCAGGATCGGGATCTCGTACATGTATATCCGCGATAACCCAGGCGTGGTCTGTGCACTGAGCTTGATGAAAGTGCTCAACGTAGATCGTCGCAAGATAAGTGACATCCTGTACATCCTTTCAGGCCTCTCTGTTTTGACATATGCACAGTGTGGTCACTACGTGACTCTCACGTCCGACCCGTCGCTACCCTGGCTTCGGGTTCTGGATGATATCTGGGGTGACAGCAGCGAACCGACGTCGACTTCTCACGTCATCCAGAGTGAGCCCCGTGAGCGTCAGCTCGTGTGTTGCACCAGTGCTTGCTCGACGATGAAGTCCGCCATCGCAGACGAAGGACGGCAGCCCGTGTCGATCTCAGCGGAGTCCGACAGCAAGCAGATGGAGTCTCACGGGAACGAAGTTTGGTCAAATGGGACTACTCGTCTGACATTTGAGAGTTTTCTCTTTGACGAGGTCCGAAAGGACAACCCGGAGATCGAGTTTAATTGGACCGACACAGACAGCCTACAGTGGCGTACGGACACTGAGGACACCGCGAGAGCCGAGTCCGACGGGACGCGGAGCGAGTCTCCCGAAAACCAAGTACGGCGTGTGGACACTACGGATTTGACATTTGTGGACCTGCCGCTTGACACGCCGATGATGGACTTTCTCGAAGGCAAGGTCGATTGGATCGACACAGACAGCCTACGGTGGCGTACGGACACTGAGGACACCGCGAGAGCCGAGTCCGACGGGACGCGGAGCGAGTCTCCCGAAAACCAAGTACGGCGTGTGGACACTACGGATTTGACATTTGTGGACCTGCCGCTTGACACGCCGATGATGGACTTTCTCGAAGGCAAGGTCGATTGGATCGACACAGACAGCCTACGGTGGCGTACGGACACTGAGGACACCGGGAGAGCCGAGTCCGACGGGACGCGGAGCGAGTCTCCCGAAAACCAAGTACGGCGTGTGGACACTACGGATTTGACATTTGTGGACCTGCCGCTTGACACGCCGATGATGGACTTTCTCGAAGGCAAGGTCGATTGGATCGACACAGACAGCCTACGGTGGCGTACGGACACTGAGGACACCGCGAGAGCCGAGTCCGACGGGACGCGGAGCGAGTCTCCCGAAAACCAAGTACGGCGTGTGGACACTACGGATTTGACATTTGTGGACCTGCCGCTTGACACGCCGATGATGGACTTTCTCGAAGGCAAGGTCGATTGGATCGACACAGACAGCCTACGGTGGCGTACGGACACTGAGGACACCGCGAGAGCCGAGTCCGACGGGACGCGGAGCGAGTCTCCCGAAAACAAAGTGGGGTGCACTGGCACTACGGATCTGACGCTTGTGAACTTTCAGTCGGACGAGTTCGAGCTGGACCTCCCCGAGAGCTATCTCAACTGGATCGAGACACACAGCCTACGCGTGTTGTTCAATATGGACCTCGAAGAGTTGTTTCCATTCCAAGAATATACTACTTATCCCACAATCCAGGGCAGCACCGATATCATTAACGGTCTCGCCGCGCCTCTGTGAATTCACTGTTGTATGCCTTTGTACACCGGTTTACAAATAAAGTTTATAACTGTGATTTCAACTGCTGTGCACTTGGTCCACTTATTGTCCCACTGTGGTATCATCGCAGCCACATCATTTAGACGACGTGGAAGAACACACACGTACAAACACACACACGCACACACATATGTGATTCAATCGTTTATTAAGATTAAGCCAAACCGAATGAGGACGGAAATGTTACAAGAGTAAGCGACCGAGGCATATCCGGCTCATAATAACAACAACTCCTTTGAATGTTAGTCCTATTCCGATCAACAGGATCAGTGTTGCTCCAATGCCAACACTTCCGGCGCGGGTCACGAGTGTGCCCATCAGCGGGGTCTCCGGTTCTGCTACTCGAAAGAACTCCGCGAATCCGTTCTGAAAGAGACACGTGACTCAGAATGAGGGCAGGTTTGCTTGTTCACTGACACGTATCTTTGTCCATTGGCCATTATTGAAACTCACCCACGAGGTGTTGTCCACCAGCCACTCCTTCTGGTACGTCAGCAAGTACGCGGAGATCTCACGTCCTACCAGCTTCACGCGGGTCCCTCTGCCCCTCTCGTTCAGGTGTCGACACACCGCTGCCCCGAAACCTAGCAATCCTGCAACCCGGCCCCAGTTGGTGATCCCGTCCTCGAAGAGGCTATTGGCCACTTTGCCAATGAACATCACTTCGTCTCCTCTGTGATCCAATGAGAGTTTCTCGATCAAGCCTAAAGGAGCCCGATAAGACACCCTTTGAAACCTTTTTGAGTAGCTAACGTATTATTTATCACAGTCTCTACACCTACCGTTGTATGCACACATGTGTGTCGTCAACATGTCGCCCACGACCCTTTTCATCGTGACCAGAGCTTCGTTTTCCATCCGCGGATGCGCGGCTCCCACGCATTCTCCGAGGACACATTCTACGAGTTGCCTGGTCTCAACGTCCAACGCTCTGGCACCGGAATCGGCTTCTCGAGATGGCGGTCTGGCCACCCGGAGCTCTGTTTCGGCACTCGTAAACAACATCACCGGCGTCCTGCAGACTTTGCGACGTCTTCATTTTAAGTGTTCACAAAAGCTGTTAATGTGTTGACTGGCCACCACAAGGCTCACAGCCCCACAAGACGATTTCCGCTCGATTGAGGCTATTGTCACCAGAGGCGTTTACTCTAGCTCTGTCACTGAACGAGCAAGTCTCGAGAGTAGGCAAACTCGCCCGTATGTACCCGTAGGAAGAGAGACAGAGAGACAGAGAGACATGGACCGGACACACGTGTCTGACCGTCCCATACCGCTGAATGTGTAGCGTGACAATCGGAAGGAGGAAAGACGCTTAAGCTTTGGTTTAGGCTCACACTTTTATTGACTCGTATGGTAGAAACACACACTGCAAACTTTACAATGCAACAATACATGTCACAAACAGGTGGGTTGCGCAGCTCAACGACATCAACGTTGGGGCTACATGTCCATTGAAAACACACCGCTGATTCACGCTCGGGATCCGCAATCCCGGTCAGGTTTATAACTGCAACAATCGGCCATCGTCACAGGGCGCCACGGGAAAGAGTCACCAATGACAGAGGAGATTGAACGTTTGAAGGTCTCTAGGGCTTTATAATCCGCCTTTGTGATATAGCGGCTGAGAGCCCTTATGATGTGTTGGGCAAGGTCCTTATTGGGACCCGTGAACCTGTCCACGTTGTACGTCCTCAGCCAGGAGCGCACATCCGTGTGCTCCTTGTTTCTTTCGAATATACAGGCCAAGCCATCTACTATGCTTTCGACCATGTTAATGGCATCCATCTCACCCCCGGGAAAATACTCGGGATGATGCGGGTTCTTCTCGTAATGGTGCCTTAATCCAGGGTTGGCCACGGTTGTCATGAGAGCGTCAGTGTGAGTGTACATATTCTCGAATGGGCAGACCTTGGCTTCTTCTTCTTCCTCTTCTTCTTCGTCTGCTGCTTCTGCGTCTGCTTCGTCTTCTTCTTCGTCTTCTTCTTCGTCTTCTTCTTCTTCTTCCTCTTCTTCTTCGGTCTGGCTAGATCTGTAACATTTTTTGAACTGGCACCGGTTGGTCACGTTCACAGTCTGGGCCTCTTTTGCCATTTGTACGGCCATGATGCCTGCGAAAGCAGATGCTTCAATTGTACTGGTCTTGCTGGAGTCGTGACAAGCGATGCTCCTCACGTAGTACCGATCGGCAAGCAGGTCCAGATTGTCTATGTGACAGTGGGTGGCTTGTTCTAGAGCTCTGGCAACCACAGCCCCGATCATTGTCACAAACATGTTGTGTGACAGGAAGGCTCGATGGTGCTCTCTCACGGGGAGATTCTCCACCAGGGCTTTCTCACACGCAGGACTCCAGATGTTGGACTCTGCGGCCGAGCACAGGACATGAACCAGTTTGATCGCCGAGTATGGGGTCGTCGGGGTTTCGATGATCACATTCTTGGCGCGTGCGCTCTTTACGATTTTCTGAATGCACGCGTTCGTCTGAGCCGGACGGTAGATATATCTCTTACGCTCAGGTATCAACGGCGCTGGTGTCGGTGAGCCGGTATCCTTGGGAGAGGCTCCGGCGGTTCTGGTAGTAGGCTCAGCGGAAGCCATCGTAGTCTTCTTACGGGAGTTGTGAAATACAAGCGACGAAAGAAGCCGAAGCAAACTCCGTTAATAGATATTGAGAAGAACCCGACCGTAGGTCCTGTCGTAAGCACGAGAGAGGACATCAAGAGGGTGGCGTCGACGTGTTTCCGAGAGCCGCACCATTGGATCTGTCGTAGGATTTCTTTCGTGGGATGTTGAAAAAAAAAAAATAAAGATGTTTTCTTGTTGTCGTTTGTCTTTGGTTGCTCTCCTCATCGCGACGGTGCAGTTTGCGAAAGAGAAACTGTACACTTTGGTCACTGAACGTGAACCGCCGTCCCTTTTGCCTGACCGACTCGCGGTTGGGTGTCCTGTGTTCCAGTGTGTGTCACAGTGCAAACCGGGGGCTCACATGAATGTAGCCCTTTTCCTCACCGGCAAATCTTGTTTGACAGTGCCAGATCTCAGTCTTGTGATCGCGACAATCAACAAAGGGCAGGTTAGAGCGGAGAGGGTGACCGAAGCAGCAGCCATGAACTGGCTGCGGCCTATCGTGCGCTCGCAGTCGCTACATTGTGTCCCCTGCGATTGTGTCGCCGTGTCTGCGTACATTTTGTCAATGTACTTTCGAGCGGTGGCATTCGCGTTGATTATGTTGTTTAACAAGGTTTCCCCCCGCCTGAGCAACTCGGACGATCGAGCCGATTGGTCCCGAATGCTAGCGAGCGTCGCCTGTATGTCGAGGTCGGACAGGGAGTACACCGTTGAGAGTACTCGGGGACTCTTGGTCACCCGGACCAGGTCGTTCTTTGCATTGACGCCCCGCGCTCCGCCGAACGCGGTCCTCGGCACGTACGTGTCCGATTGGGGCCGGTAGCAGATGGGACCGAAGCACGGGTCGCCGCACGCCACGGGACACTCCAAGCTTATCTCACCGTTCTCGTTCACCTCACACGCCGACACTGTGCTATCGTCACGTTCCAGGGGTTCGCATATGCCCCTCCGGTCACACTGGGGCACCCTGTAGTTGCCCTGCACGTCGCTTACCATGGGCCTGGCCAGCCAACAAGTCCTGTTCCCTTTCGAATGGTCTATGAAGGCCATGTACCAGTAGGAGAGCACGACGGGAGTCCATCGCTCCCTCTTGGCAAACATCACGAGCTTGGAGAACAGCGATCGGCTCGCGACGGGTGTGTCCGTGTAGAAATCTGCGACGAAGTCGGGTTCGCAACCCGTCAAATCCGACCTCTGTACGCCCTGAGCACACGAGAGTATGCGCCGGTGAGCTCCCTGGAAGGCGAATGTGACGGCGTTGAGCTGGACGGCCAACGTAAACGCGCCACTCTTCCAGGCGTCCAGGAGATCTTTGAACCTGCTCGCAGCGTTGGACCTCGAGACCGGCGCCTTGACGCGAACGTCCGACGACACGCTCGGAGAACGCGCCGCTATGTTGTCCAGGGCCTCGTCGATTAAGGCCCTGTGGTGTCGCAGCACGTCCACCACTCGAAGGCCCGATTTAGATTTCTCGCCGCTGTACGACAACAGTTTGGAAACAGAGTCGTCGGACGCGCTCCAGCGCTGCTCGACGTGCGTGTCCATGAGAGCGGCCAGATCGCCGAGGGCCGCGTCGAGCGACGCCGCGGCCCTGCTGTACTGGAGCGTGGCTGTTTTCAAGGCGACGGTCGCGTCGCGCCAAGGGCCAGTGGAGCAGAGGCGATCGCAGCCTCGATGAGAGTCGGGTAGGCCTCTGCAGGACACCTGGGAACACTCGGGGTAGTCGACTTTAAACTCGGTCCAGTTCGATCCCAGAAAGAAATGGTAGGCGAGGTAGGGGCCGCCCACGTCGGGCGCGCGTATCTTCCATCTGCCGGGGTGGAGTAGCACTCTGTGATCCCGGGAGTCCCGCCGCGCGTTGCCGCCGTCTCTGCGTCCGATCGCCAGAGTCGGCGCCGAAGCGAGAATGTGACCGGGCGGTCCGCCGCCACGTGCGGCGGTCGACGCGGCTTGTTGACCGGCTCCGGCGGGGTGAATGCGCACAGCCGACAGTCCGACAAGGACACACAGGACGGGCGCGAGGTTGCCACGGCGTTTGTCCTTGCGGCGGGGGTTCATTGCAGTTTCCTGTGGCGATGTGCACCGCGTCGACTCCTCTCACACGTGGAGCAAAGCAATGCGATTGAGGCGACGCCGATTAGTACAGCGAGTGCGGCAGCGCTCAGAGACAGGGCGTGGGTGCGATCCGACGAGCGTGCCACGCGTCTAACTGTGCGCTCCGCATTCCTTGCATTCCGTTCGGCCGCAGAACCCAGTCGAGAGAACACATCCCTCAGATCCCCGAGAGACTCGTTCACCGCGCTCAAACACCGGTGGGTCTTTTGAAAGTGCGTCTTTGAGGCGGGCGTGTTGTCGGCGAGACTCGGGTCCGTGTCAGGGCAATAGAGTAACGCGACGGGTCGCGCGATCCACGCGGTCAGCGATCCCACCTTTGTCACAAACAGTTTCGTCTTGGCGATCAAGGGCTCCTCCTCGGTCTGCGCGTAGTAGCCAGGCGCGGGATTCGGGGACGACGGCCGCTCCGATCCGAGGGAGAAGGGCTTCAGGTCGCACGGGACCTCAACGCGCGTCGCCCCGTGGTCGACGTGGATTATCATTTTGACCAACAGTTTGTCGCGCGACGCCACCAGGCTCGAGATTGCAATCGGGTACCCTGTGCCTCCTCGGGGCCAACCGTTTTCCGCGTAGTCTCCCAACTCGGCACACGGGCCGGAGCCCCTGACGCACTTTACGGTCTCGGACGTCAAGTGCATTTGGTCAAGGGTGGACGCGATCCCCCGTGAGCCTCGGGGAAAGGGAGACGCCTCGCGAGTCTTCGTCGCGGTCGTGCCGGAAAGCCAGTCTTCCTCCTCCCCCGTTAGCACGGGCGCCCGGAGCCATCGACTTGTGTCCAATATACTCTGGACAACGGTGTCCCTCGATTTCCTGCTAATCGGCAGCGTCACCGACACCCTGGCGCGATGCTCGGCCGCGCTGATGTAACCGTAGCAACCGTCGCGACGGATGTCGTTTTTCTCGCTCTGTACACCAAAGGACGGTAGCCTGAGACGGTCGGTTCGTGCGATGGCAGACGGCGCATAGATGTAGATTCTGTCCCGGTCCGGATCGACGAACGCCGCCGCGCCCTTGTTATTCAAGTTGACGACCTGCGCTCCGTGCGGTACGGCCCCGACCGTCTCGATTTCTTCCCGGGCGATGAGTTCACCCGCGGCCAACGAAGCGCCGACGTTCATGTCCGAGGACAAGCCCAATCTCAGGTTTGGCATGCCGGGAACCGGTAGGAAGCTTTTGATCGACGGCGCGCCCTCGGACACGCGCTGGAAAAACATACCGCTTTCCAGTTTGTACACTCCGTCGACGTGAGAGTGGCCTCCTCCTCCTCCTCCGAAGGTCGAGTTCCTCGTGTACCGGTAATGTAAGGTCCGGAACCTGGCGGCGGCGGAGGCGATTATGCGCGAGAGCTCTGTGAACGTCGGAACGCCTCCAGAGTTGCCGAAGGTGTAGTCGAGGTATCCCAGCGAGTATCGACACACTCCCCACTTGGCCATTTCCAAGAGCACCGCGGTGAGGTCTCGCATGGAGTAACGGACCCTGTTGTCACCCGAACCGACGGGGGTTGTTCCGTGTCTGTTGGCCAAGCCCAGCCACTTGCAGCGACCTTTGGAGACGTAGTCGGCCGACGGCACCGAAACCACTATCTCCGCACGGTTGTTCGATCTCTTGCACAGCTCCTCAAAGACCGACAGTCCCGCCCTCTCCGGGTAGCGGTCGTCGCGCGGCAGCCTGATGGCAAAAGGGTCATCGGGTGCGTATTTTCCCACCCTCCAGCGACCGGGTCTCACTCGCTCGCAACCTGTTCCGGCCCGAGGAAACACGGCTACGGTGTCCAGGTTCAGAAAGGCTCCGTGTGACGACACAAGCCGGCCCATCTCTCGCAACGCGCTCTCGGCGCGTTCCTGCTCGGACGCCAAGAGGTACGACCGCGTGCGATTGTGAAACCGAGGGGGGCCGCGACGTTGAATGGCCAGCGCTCGTCCTACGCTGTCCATCCCCTTTGCCGGCTTGAGGCTGTTTGGGCAAGTGATGATGACATCTCCGTCCCGGCACGCGATGCACTTCTGGGAGGACAGGGGAGTCTCGTGACACTCCGGAACGGGCTCGTCGAAGGCACGCTCGTACACGAGGTTGTAATCCCGGTCGTGCACGGCGTGTAACATCGAACAGCTCTCCCTGTCGCTACATTCAAAGTGATTGTACTCTGTCGTGTATCCTCTGGTCCGTATGACGTCGGCTAACTTGTCCGCCGACAGCCCCGGGATCAACTCCAACTTTGACCCGTACAGGCTGCAGATTGTCGCAAAGTCGGAAGCTCGCGCGATCGAGGGGTTCACGTCGATGACCACCACTCGAGGGGACGGGTTCTCCGGCGACTGCAAGTTCAATATCCAGTCGAGGGCAGCCGCGATCTCCTCCTGCTCTGGGGCGACTCGACTGCGGTGGAGGAAGTTGAGTTTGACCCCCGTCTTACCACCCCAGGCCTGGCGGCCGATGGTTCGCAAGGTGTCGTTTGCCGCCATCGGTATGTATATCTCGGACGTCTTGAGAATGTCACCCCTCGACAAGGGCCGCACGGCTACGGGCACGTGGTGCCGCTCCCCGAGACCGAGGGGAAGGTTCTCTGTCCAGACATCAAACTCCACCAGCACGACGTCACATCGCCTCACGTCTAGAGGCGCGGACGGCGCGTCTCGCTTCGGTCCAGGCGAGGCGTCGAAAACGTTTGTCGTGACGAGACAGAAGCGTTCAGTTTTGGGTGGGACCGAACCGTACAGAACACGACCCCGGTCGCCGATCGAGATGTCCGGATCCCGTTGTTTGACTTCCAACGTCCACCGGTTGTCACTGCCACCGTCCACTCCGTTAGAGACATGAGCGAACGGGGTCCTGGTACAGGTCGGCGAACACAGGCCGTCTGGGTTGGTGTAGTCTAACAATGCGCGGGTGCAATTGCAGGCCGGGTGCCGCCTGGGTTTCCATACGCAGTTGACGTCGAGCGTGTCCGACAGGCGTCCGTGGTCTCTGGCCCGGTGCTTATCGTAGACGGTCGCAGAAACGGTCACGCGGTTGAACACGCCGCAGTCAAAGTTTTTCACGACCAAGGAGATGTCCAGCGCTTGCACAAACAGGCCGTCCGATTCTCCTTTATTCCAGTCGCGACCTCTGGCGATGCTGTATCGCCACTCGGAAGACACGACGCTCGTCTCGTTGGCTTCCACCACCGCGCCGTCCGCTAACGTGCCCGCGTACCACTGGAGCGAGGTGAGTTTGTACCTGTGCGACACGCGCATAGAGATAAGGATTCTTGTCCGCACTGTGAGTGTGCCCCGTCCCTCTACCCACCACAGATTGGGTTCCAGGAACACAATAGCACACACGAGCCCCGCGTTATCGCGAACAAAGGGTCTCACCGCCATGTCAGACGGTTGCTCGGAGGTCCGGGCGGGGGGATCCTTCCCCTGTAGCACATGTTCAATGTTGGACACGCAGGACGTCAGCTGTTCATAAGTGGTCATCTCTCCGCACAGTCTTCTGCTGTCGTAAACCGAGATTACTGGCCCGGGCTTTGCGTTCAGCTCCTCGGAATGTGATTTGAATGCCAGGTCCGGGAATGGTTTGGACGGCGGTGCACTGAACCTGCCGGCGTTGCCGCACATTGCGTCGTGCCAAGACGTGCCGGGTAATATCACGCTCAGACCCTCGGGGCAGGAGTGAGTGTGCGGTCTACAAATCTCTGTGCCCCGATGCAGCCCCACGTAATACCCACTCTTGCACGTCGTTGCGCATCGCAGTCCCTGTTTGTGGCTGTAAGGCATGGCGGGTTGCCCCAAACCACACCGGTATTCACAGAGCCCGCGACCGCTCTCCGTGCAACCGATCGTCGCGTGCGGCGTGTCGTAGACGTCGGCACAGTGGTCAACGTCGGGACGGCAGTTGCGCAGATTGTTTGCGTCCAAGTACATATCTAGTCTCCCCGTGCGGCTCGAGACCGCCAGCTCTACTATTAGCAGCAGCGTCACGGCGTGCGGCGTCATGCCCATTGCGCTCGCCAGCCGATATCAACAAAAATGAATCGGTGAACAAAATGTGTTAACTTCAAAGGAATTCACACGGACACAGGCGATTCACACGGACACAGACACATTGTATAGTGTTACATTGGAACTCGTATCTATGTGCAGTTTCCAGTGGCCCGCTAGTTCCCCGTCCGACACTTGTCAGCGTGAGCTGAATGTACTTTCAAAGTCTGTTGGTGTCTTTTATTTTTTAAAGTGATTTCAAATATTATCTGTTTTGGCGTATTTCAATAACGTAACTGCACTTATACTATACGTGGCTTTACGGAAATTATTGTTTAAGCAAATTAAAGTTTGCCCCGACCCAGGAACCCCTCGATTCAAAGACGGCAACATTAGCCACGCACCACAGAGGTTGAGGGTGGCGTGGGGGGGGGGGGGGGGGGGGGGGGTTGTTTCCATCGCCCTGTGAAATAATACACGTTGTGATATAAAGACGCTTAATCTACACACGCTTGTGTCAGTGGTTTATTTATTACGTACACGGAAAACCAGAGTCGACGACATTACACGGCGCACGCAGATGGGCTTCGCCGCCGCCGTGCGAGCAATGCACAGGCCGGGCAGATTACACGCGATCTGCACTACGCGCGCACCACGGGTTCGTAGTGGCAGGCCTTGAGTATGTAATGGCTGCAGTCCGGGTTGTGGACGGGGTATGAGTAGTCCGTGATCACAGCAGAGTGCTTCCCGTGAGCTTCGAGCATGAAGTTGACTTCATCTACGGTCAACCACCTGTCGGGCAGCATGAGACGCTCTACGAGATCCTCGATTCTGTCGATTTCGTTCAATCCCAGGTATGCCCGGATCTCTTTGTCGTCGCGTTTCCCCATCATGTATCGAGCGGTTTCACAGACCAACGTTTTGCTCACGTCGCGGTCTGCCCCGCCGCCCGCGTCTAAGCCCAGTAGCACGGCTACTGTGTGGAATCCGCAGTAATGGTCGGATGGCACTTGACGCACATTCAGATCGTTCATCCTGAGGTAGGCGCCTAACGTGCCCCCGTGACGTCGGCTCGAGGTACGTTTCTCCTGGGGTGCCTCGACGCGTAGGTCGCGGTCTTTGCCCATCGCGTACCAGACACCGCTGCTGTAGCAGACGGAACCCGGAGCCCACTGTCCGTTGTAGTGTTCGTTGACGACGTAATAGCTGGTCCCGCGGACGTTCAGATCCACGTTGACTCCAAACAGGCCGCCGACTATCGCCGCGACGGGTATGAACTCGGGTTCTTGGCAGCACGCGTCGCACAGGGCCGTTACGTCGTTGCAGACTCGAAGCAAAGTGTCGGTCCCGAGGTTGAAACATTTGACCGCCAGGTGCACCATCACCGCCAGAGCTTCGGGTGTCAAAGGTTCCACGGGCGCGGCAGCGGTGACGGTCGAGTCGGGCGTCGCTTGTGCCACGGGACCGGTCTTCGGGGGCGCAAACAGAACCCACAGCGCCTCTACGAGTGTACGGTGAGAGGTTCCCCTCGAGTCTACCCTATCCCGGGTCTTCTTCACGCACACAGTGGAGGCGATGTTTGCCATGCAAGGGCTTTTCACGACCGGGGTTGCCACCCGGCACCCGATGTCTACCGCTCGGTCCGAACGTATAGTCAGGAATGCGTTTCCTTCGCGGAAGCCCAGCTTGTCTTCGCTCTCCACCCGCAGGCCATTGCACACGCGACGACAGCCGTTTGCTTCGGGGCGTTCGCGTGCGACCGCGGGTGCCTCGGGTCCACTCGCCCGGTCGGGCCGAAGCTCAGACAAATGGACCTCGGGCGTTCCGGTTTGTTCGGGTGTCGCGGGCCCATCTCGGCGATCGTTCTCGGGCGCGTCAAAGTTGAAAAACGTCTCGTCCGACTCGTCTCTGATTGCCGTGCGTAACGTTTCGTCGAGGCCGTCGTCCTGGTCGTCGTTCAAAACCAGGACCGAGCCGCACCAGGGGTCGAACTCGCTGTCGGGTCCGCGCGGGGCCTGGGCGATCGGTCTAGCGTGAGACCTCTTTAACGTACCCTCGATGCTACTGTGCATGCCGTGCGCGAGATTCCCGAGGTACGCGAACGGAGGCTCGCGATGTTCGCCGCGCAACCCACCCCCGTGCTCCTCGGCGAACCACACGTCGCGACTCTCTATTGCGCTCCGAACGCTACCCGGGATCCGGTTCAGTTTCTTCGCGTAAGGCATCTGCGCGAGAAGCTCTGGCACGTACAGCTCGGCGAAGCGCAGGACGGTGCCCGCGTCGAACAGGTCACCGAACACTATCCGCAGAGCTCGCGCAATCTCTCTGCCGTTGTAGTCGAGGACTTTGTATCCGCGATCGCCCGAGTCCCCCGCGGTCCGTTCCAGGCTGAGGGCTGCGCATAGGTGTTTGTCAGAGTCCGAGCCGCTGCGGGCCAACCGTTTCCTCAACGTGGGCTCCGCGTACACCGTTCCCATGTACACAAGCACGTACCACGCTGCAAAGTACACCAAGCCCGCAGACGTGACCGCGCCTCGCGCTCCTTCGCTGTCGCCGCCGTCGTCGAATCCAAAGACCCGTATCCCGCAGGCCGCGAACGTTAAAGCCAGGGTGGAGCTCACGAGCCGGTCGGGCGCGCTGTCACCCTCGCTCGCAAAGCAAGGTAAAACCCCCGCGGTCAACGCTTTGATCGTCAGGTTCCTTTCGGATTGACTTATCAAACCCAACTTGGCAAGAGTGTTCACGGGACCCGCGAGGTACTTGGCGTAATGCTCACTGCTGACGTTGACAAGGCCCCCGGTGCTCATGGGCATGAAACGTTCAAACACCTCGCACTTTACGCACCTCCACCCTCTCGCGAGCACCTCGAGTGTGTACACGGGGCTAGGTGACACGGGCAGAGCCAGGGCTTTGAACAGCTGGTAACACGCCCTGGTGGCGTTGACAAACACGGGCCATATTCTACCCGAGAACTTGCGCGTGTTAGGCGCCTTCAGCGTGAGACCGTCCAGAGCCGAGGCCGCGACTCTCGGGAAGCACGACACGAGAGCGTGCGCTACGGCGTCTGCCTCTTGGGCCCTGGCTTCCGTGGCCTCGGGGGCCTCGGTCAGGACGTCGACCGCGGTCGAGATGCGAAAGTCGTCCTCCCTCGCGATCGGGTAAACGACAGGCTCCCGTTTAGGGGAGAACCTGTCGTTTCGCATCATGAACTCCAGCAGCGCCGGGCCGGGACCCGGGTCGCTGTTCTTGTACCTGTCGTCGGACATTGTGGGACGCGGGGATTCGGACGCGACCGGCAGGTGATCGTTTGCGAATATGACAACGAGAGTCTCGAGGTCGGACGGGGCTCCCTTCATCTCGGTGTACTCTTGGACCCTTATCGAGTGTATCACGGTGGACTCGGTCCAGGCGTCGAGTAATTCTTCAGAGTGTGCGCCCCGAGGCTCGTGAATTTGATACAAGAGCCAGCACAGTTGAATCACGGCTTCGTTTCGCACCAACCAATCGCGCTGCCGAGACGCCTCCACGGCGGCGCATTCCATGAGAAACACACAGGATGTCAGGATCCGGGTCTTGCACTCGACACACTTGATGTTGCTAATGCGAATCTCCGAACATCGCACCGCCTGGACCGCGGACCAAGACGTGTAACCGCACCGTCTCATCTTGTCCAGGATGAGCGCCACGACTTTGTAACTGTGCGCGTTGTTGAGTTTGACGGGACACGTCAGACCGTGTGTGAAAACCGTCGAGCCGGTACTGTTCCTGGCGACGCACTTCCAATCGTAAAACCCCTGAGCCCATCCGAGCTTCAGCTCGTTGTTCGTCTCCCCGAGTTCCTTGCGATTCTCGATCCAGTCCGAACGAAGGATTACGTGGAGCACCGGAGCGAGCATGGCCTCGCACACGAAAGGTCCGAATAGCTCTATGCCCTCGGTCATGTTTCCCTTGTTCAACAGCCACTTGTTTGCCAGATACAATAGCCCGTCGTCGTTCTTGTGCTCGAGGACTATTCTGTTCAGCTCTGGCAGATGTACGCACATCAGCCCCGCGAGCCTCAACCTCAACACGGATCTTGCGCACTCTGTCTTCTCCGATAGCCACGTGCCGTTCGGGGACACGTCTTGCAAGTGCACCGCGCCTCGCAGCGATACAATCTCGCCGTGGTTCACGTAGCGCAGAGGGGTCTTTGACGTGTACGGCTTTGCTTCTCGGGTCCGACCCGACGGCTCGGTCACTCCGGAGACCTCCACGTGCGGCACCATGCACCCGGTCATTGCTCGATCTAACGATACGCTGGGTGTGTTGTGTGTTGCGGCGCATCGTATTGCCTTCTCCTGAATCGGGAAATCTAAACAGTGGAGGCACTCTACGTCCGGTTCTGAAAGCTTGTTGCCTTTGCTGTACAGCACGTAGTCGCACCTCGAATCCATGGCGCGTCGAGACGCCCAATCGGCGACACCCGCCGGATTAGTACCGCGCACACTTTTCCATCCGCACACTGCTCCCCCCCCCCCCCCCCCCCCCCCCCCCCCCCCCTCCCCCCACACACACATACACACACACACACACACACACACACACACACACACACACACACACACACACACACACACACACACACACACAGGTTTCACGCTACGGCGCGCTCGACGTCGCGTGCCGGGATCGAGAGACCGTGTCTCTCAGCTGGGATCGCGTCTGAGCCACTTGCAACTCGAGAGAACCCTCGTTCCTGGTCATGTTCCTCACTTGCGAGAGAAGCATAGACCTCTCGTACAGCAGAGTCTTCACAGAGATTTCTCCCACGCCGACCAGAGCCGCCAGCACCGTGAGGTCACTGCGCGTATCAAAGTACAGGTCGTTCATGCGCGAATCCCAACTCCGCTCTTGAGAACCGCCGTCCAGGCGGCCGCGGATATCGTCAATCGCGGCACGGACGACCCCCTTGCGTTTCTCGAAGTCCGCGGGCGCCGAGGAGAGGTTGTAGTCTATCTTCTTCAGCGCGCGGGCGCAAGCTTCTCCGACGGCCACCGGGGTGATACGGCCCACCTTGTCCAGCATGCGAGCCACGTAGGCTTTGGCCTCGGACCAAGGCTCCCCGTGACTCACGCCCGGTCTGTCCTGAGTCAGGTTGATAAACTCCATCACCGTGATGTCCTTGGAGACCTTGGAACACATCTCTCGCCACACCTGTATGTACCGCACGTAGAGATTGGTGTAGCGCTGTAGCAGCAGCCTGATCGCCTCGCTATCGGTGTAACACGTGTTCAGGGCTTCGCAGACAGAGGCGACGGCGGACCCGTCGCGCTCTTCCCCGCCCGGCTCCGGATTCGCGGTCTCTCGCAGCCGTCCCTTTGCGGCCAGACGCACCATCTCCCGGACGAGGTTGTTGCGCCCTTGCGCAGCCCGCACCATGTAGTTGAGACGATCGTCGCTCGAGTCGAGCCTGAGCTCGGGGTACCGCTCTAAAACCTGCTTGAAACCCAACATGAGCTCGGAAACGGTCTCGGTGTAGCTGGTCAGGCTCCGTCGGTAGTTCTCGGCCGCAGACTTACAGTGAGCGTCGTAGGCCTCGCATCGCGCGCATCTACGCTCGAGGGCGGCGGTGGTCGATTGTGACCCGGGCCCACCCGGGGGCGCGATTTCTCTATCTAGATCTCTGGCGGTCCACTTTGTGACTCTGCGCGCGAGAGGACACCTCTGTTCGGCCCCGCGCGTCTCGCCGTCCTCGCCGTAATCGTCGTCGGGGTCGGAATGTATTGACATGGTCCCTTCGCTGTCGCTGTTCTCGAAAGGTACGAATTTGAGCCGGTCCTCGGCTACGTCTCCGTAGGAGCACTCTGAACCCATGCTGACGTTCTCGACTTCTTGATGTCTCTCGCCCTCACAGCCGAGGACGGTGTCCTCCTGCATCGATTCGACGGTGCTGCCCCCGTGAGATTCGCGACCGTCGAGGTCCCGCGACGGACCTCGGTTCAAGAGGGCCATCGCCTCCTGGTCGAGGTCGTACTTTGAGAAGATGCGGCGGACGACCTTGCCCAGCGTGACACTCAACGGCGCGCGATGATCAAACGAGCCTCTCCGTCTCCAGAGCGAGAAGGGTCCGTCCGAGGTGGACATTGCCTTGGCGAGAGCGTGCCCGGCCGTCGGGGACGCGGTCCCGTCGCTACGAGGTCCAACGGGTGCGACTCTGGATCTCTCGTTCGCATGTGCGATAAGTACATCTTCTACGTCTACATTTGCCTGAGATGGGGAAAGGTCCGGCTCACGCGCGACGAACGCTCGTACCTGTTTGGAGACTGCGGCGACGTGTTTGCTCAGTTAGACCCCAGGTGGCTCGCGAGGTTCGTGTCGAGGTGCAGGGCCTCGTACAGGGGGGCAGAAACGAAGAGTCTCTCGTCCTCGGCCCTCGGCATATCGGATGAGGTGTACGGCGTGCCGACCGCCGAGGGTGTCGCGACGGTCGACAGGGGAGGCCGCGTGGTGCAAATCGAGAATTTCGCGGACCCGCGCCTCCCGAGGAAAATGTCCGTCGGAGGCAGAGCGTTTGCAACCTTCGAGGAGACCCTCTCCGTGTTCTCCGACGTGGCTTTCAGGCGAGGCGGTGGATCGCGAGCGCCTCCTTCGCTTGCGGTCTGTCGACGCTCGGATTCACACAAAACCCTAGCGGGCTTGTGTTCAGACTGGCAGGCCTGTTACACCGTCAAGGAGCGCGACATTCGAGGCCTGAAGGTGGGTTCGAGCTACATCTACACCGCGGACGGTCTATCTCTGTACACCCTGGTCGCCTCGTGGAAGACCGACATCTGTCTGATCTTTGACGAAAGCTGCCGGGAGGAGATAGTCCGCACGCTGTGCGCTCTGGCCATCGGGGACCGCGAGCTGGGGACGGAGTTCACGCTGAAATGCGTCGTGCCCGACGGAGGGAAAGGCTTAGATCTGAGAGACCTGCACCCTCTGGAGCCACACGCGCCGCTGCAGCGAGACGTCTGCGCGCACCCCGGCCGGGTCGAACGCGAGAGGCACGCGGATGAACAATTGAGCGCCTCGGGCCACCGCCAACGCGAGGGACTGGTGTGTCTCAAAGACATGACCAGAATCCCCTCGGGGTTCTCCGTCCTCGCGGAGAACGAGAACGCGGTGGCTCTGCGACACATATTGAGAGACGCCGTGGTGATTGTGCCCAAGGCGAGGGCCGCCATGACAAGGCCGGCGCAAGGGACGTATCGGTCGAACGACGGCGAGACGCCGGCTCCGACCGGCTACATAACGGAATGGTTCCCGTGCGGGTACTCGCTGTTGAGAGTAGAGAGCGGTGTCCCGGGCGTGCCTCCCGTCGTGATATCCTGCCACCCGGACGGGGACGACGAGGACGAGCGTCTACGGAAAGACCGTTTCGGAGGAGCGGCGCCGACGCTGCGCGTCCTCAGGAGCTCCGAGTATCACAGGGTTCTACCGGCGGGGTCCCGGTCGAACGCTCACCTCTTCGATCAATCGGTGTGCCTGCTACCGGAGACCATGACCGTTCTCGCTCCGCCGGTGTTACACTTCCCGGGTTGTGTCGCTGTCATGTACGCGTTTGACGTCTTCAGCCGGCTCAGTGTCGGGGATTCGAGACACGCCCGCGGCCCCGTGCAGCTTTCGTTCGTGGCGCCCCTGGGCTCGAGAGAGGCTCGGACTCTGCTCTTGTCGCACCTGTGTCTGAAGGAATCCTTTGTCGCCTCGGAGAAGAGCTGTTTCCGGTGTACCGTGAAATCCCATTCGACCTTATCGGAACTCAGAAAGATTGTCTCCGTGAACCCGAGAGTACACCGGGGGCTCGCGGGCTTGGAGCTTTCGGGTGGAGAGGAGGTAATGCGCGAGGAGCTGGAAGAGGAGATACTGCGGATCCGAGACAGGTCGGCCGGCGAGGAAAGCAAAGGCGATACCGACGCGGAGGAAAGCGAGGACCCCGACGCGGAGGAAAGCGAGGACCCCGGCGAGACGGACGCCGAAGACGGCGAGTGGGAGGACATTGAGGAAGACCGCGACGGCGAAAGCGCAGACGCCAGTGAGGGCGAAAGCGAGCACACGGGCGTGGAAGAACGCAAAGGCCGCGGTGGCTTTGATTGCGAATCCGCGGACGACGCAGACGACATCGAGGACCGTGTCATGTCGAACATATCCCGCGCCGTTTCGAGAAGCGGCCAGCGAACCGGACATTTGGTTCTGTTTGGACGCGGGAGAGGTCGCGATTCGAGTTTCAAGTGGATCACGGTCGGGATGCGGACGCTGGGGCTAGTCAACCTGAAAATATTGAGAGCTTGCGGGGTGTTCGACTCCAAGCACGGCAACAGCAGAGCCACGTTGAAGATCCCGAACACGAACGGGGTTCTGCCCGAACCCAGATGGTCGGGGGAACCTACTTTGCTCACGGATGACCTGTGTGTCATCGTCTCGCAAGGGGGCCCCGGTGTCCTAACCGCGCCGTCGCTCGATCGCGTCGACTGCTTCTTTCAGCTCAACTACTCGCCCGGAGCCGCGAAGCCGGACGACGCTGGAGCCGCCGCCGGGGCGGACGGAGTCGGGGAGATGTCCAGGCTGGAGCGGGCCGTACGGAGCGAGAACGCGAGAGGCTACGAGGAACAGAGACTCCTTCGTCTCGTCAAGACCTGCCGCAGGAAGACGCAGCACCGCCTGTTTGACGCGGCCGTCGACTACCCCGCGAACGCGGAACCTCGCGCGGAGGAACCTCCGAGAACCCGGCCCGGGGCGCAAAGGCTAACGCCGGGCTCCTCGTCGGCGGCTCCCTCCACCGTGGGAGACGGAGAGTTCTTCCCTTGCATCGAGATAGCGAGAGACGTCGATCTGGAGCAGAGCGAACGAGACGCGCTCTCGTACCCCCTTTCGGAGTACAATCTCAACCTCACGATCAAAACGTCTCCGAGTCCGCACGCGATGGCTCGGGCGGACAGAGCCGCGGGTGAATGCGGCTCCGTGTACGAGGCGTGCTTGGACGAGGCCGTGCTGCTGGGACACGGCGCTAGGGTCTCCGTCACGCGGGGCACCCAGAAGAACTTTGACGTGAGCGCCTGTCTGACCTGGTTTTACAGGTCTGTCCACCCCTGCGTCCCGGACATGAACATCGGAGACGTGATGCTGGACTACGAGTTCGCCCTGCACGGCAGGGGCGAGCTCTCGTCCGTTTACGCTCTCCTGAGCCATTTGGCGGAGAGCTGCAGGGTCAACTGCTTCCCCGAGTACAAGTTGATCACGCTCAGTAGACACAGAGGCGCGTCGGTGTGGACAAGGGGCACGGACGTGCCTTTCCACTCGCAGAGGGTGAGGTCAAACACAATCGGGGCATTCTTGTGCGCGCAGGATCACAGGCTCGCGCCTCTGATGTCGAGGTGCTGCAACCCAAAGCCCATACAGTCCTCTGAACTCTGGGAAGGCTGCGAGCTCTTGCCTCGCGGGGACGAAGAGGAGCTCCTCCTGCGAGCCTACTCTCGGACACTCGGCCCCGTGTTCGAGTTTGTGAACGCAGAGGGTTTCCCCGGTAAGGTCAGGACGAGTCTGGGGGATTGGACGTTCATGCGGCTGGCGAGCAGGTCCGGCGGCGTCAACCGATACCCGGGGGTCACCGCGGTGGACGGCTACACCGTGGCGTTTGCATCCGAGTCCCCGTTGTTCTACCTGAGGGACAGGGGACCCGTTGTGCAGAAGCTGGAGTCTGTCGCGGTCGTCGTCGAGAGTAGCTCGTCGTACAGGACGGACGTGTTGACGAAAGACGACCCCGAGTGGCCCTCTCCCGACCCGATAGACGAGCGCAAACTCATCAAGTGTAAAACCAAGAGCTTCGTGGTCGACGAGATGTTCATGCGCCGCGGAGGCCGGGATCCCTTGGAGGGGTACGAGATGAACGCGGGCAAGAGAAGTGTATCTTGGGACAAACTGGTGGGTTCCCGGTGGACGTTCAAAAAGGCCCCCGGCGCGATGGTTCGAGATCAGGACTGGGAGCTGGAATGCCCCCTGTCCGAGAGCCTGACTGCGATAGGCGACCGGCGTTCCGGCCTCGCCGCCGTAAAGTGGCATTGCGCCTCTCCTCCCGTCGGTTTGTCTCCGGGATCGAGGGGTTCCCGAGAGGCGAACGGACCCTGCGCGTTCGGACAACTTGTGATCGATTCCAGAACGGCCCGAATCCGAGACCCCGTGGCGTGGAGGGGCTTCGAGACCTTGTGCTCCCGCGTGCTGACCTGTCCTACCGAAAGAGTGTGGACCAGAGGCGTTTGTAAGGTGGCGAACAAAGGACTGAACGCGTTCAAACGCGACGCTCTGGTACCGATCGCCAACACGATCGCGATAGTCGAACCCGGAGCGTGGTACGCTTCTCGCGATGTCCACTTTGACGACACCGAGCCCTCCGCTCCGGCCGACGAGAGTCTGGTTTTTCACAACGAGGTGTGCTCGGCTTCGGAGTTCGTCGAGGCCCTGGCGTGTAGAATGCTCTCGGGAGAGGTGCACGAAGAGCTCGAGATAAGGTGCCTGAGACGCGGGGTGTACAAGTACATACAGCGGGCACTGGCCTGGTTTGCGGGTGCCACGGGACCTTTCAGATCGAGGACGGTCAACGTCTTCACACCCGAGGCAAACTCTGTGACAGAGGGTTGGACCCACACCTTACCCCCAGGTTTAGACGTTCTGAAAACGAGCACCGCGGGGTACCTGGTCTCCCGCAAAGAGCCTCGCGGAGACAGGGAGGACGTTGCCCTGATCGCAAAGTCCAAAGGGGTCATTTTCGTTCACTCCGCTGGCAACCTGGTGTTACATTCAAACCCGGGGACCCTGAAAGCGTCCGCGCTGCAAGGGGAGCCGGGGGTGCACGCTGTCATCAACAATCCCACGGACGGAGCAAAGCGCGGGGACGGCGGGGACTATGGCGAGGTGCACGTTCGTTGCGATCGTTCGCTGAGCGAGTTCTGCAAGCTTCGACGCCTGCCAGAGGGAATCCGAGGCCCCGAAACCTGGAAGAGAGCCTCACCGTGGTCAAAGAGGGACCCGGGGGCATTCTGCTCAAAGGTGTCCGAGTTAAAGTACAGATGGGAATCTGGGGCGGTAGATTTCACAGAGGCTCTCGCTCGAGACTCCGGGGGTTGCTTTTGGTACGGGAAGCAGCGGCCGCCGCGCGACTGGAAGAGGTGCTCCGACGGGAAACTTATTCCGAGGAGAGAAAGGTTTTGGTATCTGATCGACTACAAGGAGTCATTTGCGAGACAGAATCATGCTGAGGTCGCGTACCCCAATGAAAGCCAACCGGAGTTGTCGGGCAGTGAAGGACAATCTTCGGATTTTGAGAGTGACGGGGAAATCGATTTGGAAAGGGATCAGGAAATCGAATTCGAGGAGGAGGAGGTGGAAGAAGGAGAAGACGAAGAAGAAGAAGAAGAAGACGAAGGAGAAGAAGAAGAAGAAGAAGAAGAAGAAGAAGAAGAAGAAGAAGAAAAGGAAGAAGAAAAGCAAGAAAAAACCAACCCAGAACTCGCAGTGAACTCCGAGTGGTGTGAAAGGGGTGTGTCGAGTTTTCTCTTACTCAATTCTCGTCTCGAAATAGAATTCCTCCCCAGTCGTCCTCGGAACGAAGGGCATGTGTTCTTTGAACCGGTACACAATGAAGATTACGGTGCCAGGGCAAGATTGGAGGAAGACGGAAGGCTCGTCAAGTATTACAAACCTTACGATTTCTTCTCCTTGATGTACGATGTTTGCACAGTGCTGGTGTACGGTTGCGGACTGAGACCGGTGTTTGTACACGGCCTTTCGGACGCCGCGGGGAAAAGGGTTTTTAACCTGGTCATGGGAACGCTCGCCCTCGCCGACAGACTCTGCCCCGATGTGCATCCGAGCCGGCCGGATATCGCGATTGTGGTGCGCGAGGGCAGAGAGGAGATGCTGGAGCTTGCTCACGAGATCAGCCGCTGCATCGTCGTGACCACCGGCCAACGAAAGAGAGCGGGCGCCCTAGCGTATGCGTTCAAGGAGTTGCCGCACACCCTAGAGAAAGAGATCTGCCCCCCCTGGGCTGGGAACGGCAAGCTCTCCGCGCGCTACACCTTGCCCGAGACATTCGTCAGCGAGACCGGCGTATCTGCATTTGCTCAACTAATGACACTGTGGCCACGCGTTTCCAGGAGGCGCGACGTGAAACACCCGTCGTGCTCACGAGACCCCAGATGGATAGGACTCACGGTGTGTCTGGCGGAGTGGGAGGGTCAGAGACAGATCGCGGATTCGGTAGCACCGGGAGCGCTGGAGGCTCTGAGATCGAGCCTCGCGAAGGCCAGGGAACGACAACATCAACCGTGAGAGTGATCGACCTGTACGATTTGGCGTGCAGAGCCAGGTTGCTGGGAGAGACGGACCCGCGACTGCGAGAATTCGTAGACTCGTTTGAGGAGCCCAAGCGATCTTCCTCGACGCCCAAGGAACCTTGTGATAAACAGGTAAACGAGTACACGGTGTGGCTCGCGGTTCGAGGCGTGGAGAACGGAGAATCCATAGTCGCAAACCCGAATCAACCGCTGACACTGTCCGAGGCCGTCGGTGTCTACGCGAAGCTGAGCAGAGAGTTCATCACGTGCTCTCACGAAGAATCCCTGAACACCTTGGACTCGCTACAGGACTTCTTTTCCCTCATGCTCCGGTACCCCATGGTGCCGCAGCTGGCCATGGACACCAAGGAGTGCCCCGAATGTTACTTTGAAGCGGAGATCACCGTCGACACGTGGGAAGACGTGAGGAGGAAGATAACGTGCTGCCACTTCACGCTGAGACACGAGCGGTTCGCGTTTGGACAGAAGGACACGCCCGCCGGCACCGCCGAGGCCAACGCGTGCGATCTCAGAATCGACGACAACAGCGAAATGGCGAGAGCCGGACCTTGTGGCGGTGTGTTCCTAACCGCTGCGACCGAGGATCGTGGCGCGGGTAAGCGCCCGGAGCCCGTCAAGTTCCTTGAGCAGTTGGATTCGCTCAAAAGACGGGATGAGATAACCAAGCAAAAGACGTTGGGGAAAGACATAGTCCACCAATTGAAATCACATAGTCACACGCTGGAGGAGCTGGAGGCACCCCGGTATCTGAGCGCCTACCCCTTGCGTTGCCTCTACCAATTCTACGGCTCGCTGAATAGGAGCCGCGATAGAGCCCAGTTTCTATCGGAGCGGTACCCGGACGCGGAGACGGACAGGCACCGGGCTCGGCCGAAGGTCGAAGAGCTGAGAATGCGCCTCGTGTCCACGGCCTCCACGGGCACCAACGACAAACTGCTCTCGTACATGTGCATGGCGATGATGGGCCCCGTCCGCAGATACAAGCCGAGGTACAACTTCACGGCCGAGAGGGTCGTGTTATTCAAGCACTTGATAGCATCGGGCTTTCCCATAGAGACCGCTTCGGGCCTGGTTAGGAACATGCTGGCGTCCAAGAGAGTCTCTATGATCGCCTCACCTTTGGACGTGGGGGTTGCGCTACAGTTGAAAAAGACCGTTCAACCTACAAGCTATAACAGAAAGATAGCGTCCCTGATATGGTTATTCTCGCACATCACAGCCTATTGTACGCTTCGCCAGCTGAACCACGGATATGTGCGAGCGGGCGACTCGCTCGACGACATCGCCTGCGACGGAATCTACGTGTTTGACCAAGACCACGTTGGCTTCAGATTGTCCCGAGCGCCCGCGCTCTCAGATGCAGATGCCCTGTCCGGAGCAGCAAGAGGGACGGCGACAGCCGCCTCGGCGTACGTGCCCTTCTCACGAGTTCTGGAACTGCTTGCACTGCGGGATAGCGCTCAGGAGAGACTTTGCTGACAGAGTCTTTGGCGCCGGCCCCGAGCAGTCTTACGATGCGCTGGTGCAGTTTGGTAACGCTCCCATAACCAGCATGGTCAACCTGCAGTGGAAACGCGAGGCTCTGGAAAGAGACAATGAGGAGCGCGGAAAACGGTCCGCCGACACCTTCGAAAAACTACTCGGCGAGTACGCGGGAAGCAGGCAGCTGAAGGTGCACTCAAAGCAGCGGCGGCAGCAGCAGCAGCGGCTGCAGCAGCAGCGGCAGCAGCAGCTGCGGCGGCGGCTGCAGTATCGGGCTACTGGTACAACCGAGTGGAAAAGGCCTGTGTGCATGCAAAAGAAGAACAAACGATCAGAGAAATCACGGGGGTGAAGACCGCAACGCCGGATCGCTGGTACGGCGTTGATTGATCAGAGGCCCACTGGCTCCTGTTGCTCTTTGTATGTGTGCACAGAAATGTCTGAATAAATCATGCACGGAATGAGTAAGACTTTGTCTTTATTGTCTTTATTTCTTACAGAGTGTCTCACAATGAATCAACCAAGAGACATCATTTCACGGGATACATTTTATTTATTCGGTACAGTCACACAGAATACGGGCCTTGCACACCACGAACACCACAGCGCTGAGTCAACGTATTACTACACAGCCGCAGCGGCTGCGGCTACGAGTGTTGCACGCGCGTCACTTTGCCCTCGAGCCGCCCCTCGTGGTGTCCCGTAGAGCAAGGCCCCCCCCCCCCCCCCCTCCCCCGTCTCCCGTCTCCCCCTTCCCCTTTCCCCTTAAGTGGCTTACTCGTCTTCTTTCGAGGCAGCGACGAGCCCAGTTGAGTCGTTTCGATCTGATGGGCAACCGTGGCCGGATCGAGATGCTCGCGTTGGTCTCGGGCAGGCTGGCTGTGAGACATGTTCTCGCTCTCAGAGTAGCGAGCGTCCGAAATGTACTTTTCCAGGGTGACCGTGAGCACAACGGGCAGCGAGCTCCCGAGATCGGTGTCGGACAGCACCCTTTGTACAAACTCGGGTCGTTTCACGTGCAGGTGGATCTGCGTGGAGAGCGTAGACCACTTCTTGTGTCTGGTGCGAGTCTTGTCAAAACACATAATCACCAAGGTCCTGTTGTTGAATCGGTTTCCCAGTACACGATGCTTTAAATACGGGAAGAGGCACAATGCCAGCATGACCACCATGGTGTAGAAGTCGGCTCTCTTGACGTGCTTGTCGTTGTACCTGCACGTGAGCTTTTTCATGAAGCGGCTGATCTTGGCGTCGCCCGAGTTGAACAGGGTCGATATGGCCACAGCGGTCTTCAATACGGCGTCCTTCACAACCGAGGACATCTCTCCAGAGCAACGCAGATTGGGCTCGGTCTCAAACTGTATCATCTCAGCCAGCTCGAATATCTTGGCCATCCAGGAGAAGCCCGGAGCGCTTGACGAAGCGTTGACCCCCTGATTCTTCTCGACGATCTCGTATTGGCGACCAAAGTCGACGGTTAGCAGTGTTGAGAACAGGGCTATCGTCACAGACAGGCTGCCTTTCAGCATGAGATGGTTGTCGTCCACATCCGAGCAACAGATGACAGTCCTTGGTTCGTATTCTATCGCGCCGTAACCCATTTGGATGGGGTCCCCTCCGTCCGGCACATAGTGCGGACCTCTGAACTCCAACTGAGGTTTGTGAAAGACGAGCAGAGCCGCGACGGGACACGACGATTCCGACGAGCTCGCTCGATACCGTGTCCGAGTGACCATTGCTTGTGTCAAGGAGCAACTAAAACCTGAGCACACGTGCCTGCTGCAGTGCGTTTGGCACACGTACCCCTGGATGTGGTCTCTGAAAGAACATTCATTTTCGACACAGTAGCTCACCCATTGAGGATCCTCTATTAACTCAATGTGAGAACGTGCCATGACGGGGTCCGCCGATGTGCGCGGTCTCGGCTGCCGCCTTCTTCTTTATCCTCTTCTCGCTTCCTTGTCTTCCGCTTGCTTCTCGATCAACCCACTCCCATGCCCCCCCCCCCTCTACGTTCTGAGCTCTCACCCTTCCGTTTGCCCTTCCTCTCATCTCGTTGTCTTGAGAATGAAACACGTAATGTCCAGTGAAATGTATTATGAAATGAGTGCAATCCAAGTTCCCTCATGTCTCTCTCTCTCTCTCTCTCTCTCTCTCTCTCTCTCTCTCTCTCCTCTCTCTTTCTCTCTCTCTCTCTCTCTCTCTTGTGTTTTACCAGGCTAGCAGAGGGCAGAGCTCTGATCTCATTCTGGTGGATGAAGTGGGCTTTGTTAATTCCAAGGTGCTACTGGCTGTGCTACCAAACATTGCGTTCAGAGGGCGAAAGCAAGTGCACATCACCAGCCACGTCAACAACACCCCGTGGCTAAACAAAGTGGCCGATATCCGCGGCGATGACGGGGAGCCCGCTTACCACGTAGTGTCACAGAGCTTCAAGTGTAGGTATCACGAGAGGGAGCCGGGCCTGACGTGCTTCTGCCTCGGAGTGTACTGCCCTCAGCATATATCCGTAGACAACCATCTGAAGGACCTGATGAACATGGTCACGCCGAAGGGATTCGAGAGCGAGGTCACGGGTAGCAGCAGCACATCGTCCACCGACACCAAGACCGACGACACTAGTCCCTTCCAGCCCTCGGTCATAAACAAGTTCCTGTCGAATAGCGTCACCCTGGACGACATGAATCGGGCTTCCGTGGTCAGAGCGTACCTGTGTCTCGACCCAACGTTCGGAGGAGGCTCTAGGTCATGCGCCGGGGTGTGCTGTGCCGTGGAGCTAGCGAGCGGCAATCTGGTGGTGAGTTGTCACGTTCGTTTGCCTCTGTCAAATCCAAGCCCGAGACCAAGAGGTCGCTAAACACGTAGTCGTAATCTAGGCGTTTGCATTTTCTACCACAACACAGCCCAGTTGGACGAGGGGTCAGGTCTAACAGGGTGCAGATGTAGGCGCTGATACGAGCCTCGTGTTGGATCGTCAACGTTGTCTCAGCGTCGGGTACGAAGCACGAGATCATGTCAAGGGCCTGGATCCAGGTGCCGCATGTGCACTTGGAGTCAGACAGTTTCACCATCCACCCCGTAATCGCGAGGGAGATGATGGTGTGAAGAGATCCTCTATCCCGTGGGCTCTCCTTGATGATAGCCATGTACTTTAGGACTCCGCTGCGAATGGTCTCGGCCGAAGCGAACGCCGCGAGTGCCATGTGACCGTACCCTTTCCAGTTGCATCTCGAGATGCACCTGTTTACAAAGTGCTCCGGGACGTGGTTGCCGATCGCAAGTGTTATGGCTCTCGACAACTCGCATGGAACGTTGATTGAGTGACACTGTACGTCTTTACAGAGTTCTCTCTTGTTGTAAACTGAGATCAGGGTGTCAATTGTGAGTATCCTCGCAGGCGAGAAGGACACGAGCTGACTGTACAGGTGTCTGAGCTGACCGTGATCCATGTTAGAGTAGAAGAGAACGTTGCGTCGGAATGAAGTGAACACTATCATGAACTCGTAGTGTGATAGGAGGTACTCCCATGGTGTTGCCATCATCACTTTCACGTCTCCTCGAGCGGCTTGACAATCGGGACAAAACATGATGCCTAGTGTCTTTGCTCAACTCCTCCGAGTGCTACCTGTGGATTTTAACTTTCGCCTCTCTCTGTCTCTCTGTCTCTGTCTCTCTGTCTCTCTGTGTCTCTCTCTCTCTTTCTCTCTGTCTCTCTCTCTCTCTCTCTCTCTCTCTCTCTCTCTCTCTCTCTCTCTCTCTCTCTCTCTCTCTCTCTCTCAGGTTATGGCTCTGGAGGAGCTGGAGATACGCGATTTGGATCAAGTTACTCGAGTCTACGCTGCTCTGCTAAGCGCTCACGTCAGACTGCTGAAACTTCTGATGCCCAGGGTGATGTGGAAAGAAGTACCTGTGGTGCTGGTATTTGAACAAAACACCTACGTCAATGCCCTGGTCGACGTTAAAAATCTAATCGAGCACTCTCTCGTTTGCTCTGGGTTCAAGGTCCTGTTCTACAGCAAGTGGTCGCATGTCAACAACAAGTACATGCTAGGGAAGCACGTGGGCCCCAGGACCAAGCTCGCTATGGTTCTGAGTGCCGTGTCGGCTATCGACAGAGAAACAATGTACTACTGTGACACCGTAATGTCCCTGGGATGGGCAGTGTTATCAGAGGCCACCAAGAAAACGCGCATGATCGAGTCGACCCTGGGCACCTCAAAGGGTGCAGGCTCCAGCAACAGGATGGGCTCCAATATGGATGTGTTCATGTACAGGCGCTCACGCAAGGGAATCAATTTGGCCACTGACATCACAGCGAGTGTATTTGAGACTCGTGACATTATAGCTCTCCCCAGGGATAGGCTCACTGACAAGGCTCACGCAGAGCAAGGGAAGCTTCTACTGGGGAAATTACGAGAAGAAATGGCATCGGTCACCATCACAAAGTCAACGAAAGGTGGTACGGTGACTACGGGGGGTAAGAAGTCTGTAAAAGGAGAGTATACCAGGGACGACATGCTCTCGGCATTCCTGCTCCTATGTCACACCAGAGACGAGATACACAGCGGGGAAAGGTCTGTCAGACTCGGCGGTGAAGTGTATCACAAGTAGCACGTGTACATGGACGCGTTGGTGTATTGTAACACTGGGAAAATAAAAGAATACAAAGGTATACACGGCCTCTCTTTTATTTTATTATGAGCAGGTGAGGGAGGGAGAGGGGGGTGGGGGGAGGGGGGGGGGGGGGGGTTCACAAGGTACACACGGACACTCCAGACAACAGGGGCTAGTGGTAACACGACACAGACATTGTTACACGTCATCGTCCTCAAACATAACTCCCGTGGCTCGTTGTGCACAGAATGCAAGACCCGGTCTATACCAAAAGCCTCCGTCGTAACATTCGTCAAAGTCCAGACCGTTGCTTCGGCGATAAGCAACATCATCTTTGTCGTAATACTTGACAGCGGGATCGTCGTCTGAGTCAACCCGAGCTGGATCGTCTTCTGAGCCCGACAGGTGAGAATCGTCTTGCCTGGCGTCGTACGGTCCCCCGTCCCTAGTATTGGCATCTGCGTCGTACGGCTCCGCGGGTTCCTTGTAGTGCTCCTCGCCGCACACTTGAATATGTCGGCCGAGGACAGCGGCCGTGTCGTCAGCTTGTGTGTCGGTCGCGGAGTAGGTGTGAGTTAGGGCTGCGGTGCAGTCCATTGCTGTGCAGGTCTCGGATTCTCCACGCTGGAACAATGTGATGCTGGTTGAGTGTCAGTTTGGGTCTGGTCTCAGAGTGGAACAATGCCTTTGTGTCGAGAACAGACTCTGCCTCCGTTTGATATAGCTCTCAGCCGTTTGTCCCCCCTCCCCCTCCTCTCCCCTCCCCCCGCCCCTTTTTTTGTGTCAAGTACCACCGATCGGCTCACTGCTACGGTTAGATTATCCATTCAGAAATCGCTGAATCAGTCCGCATCCCTTTACTCTTTGGGACTGGACCCCCCCTCTGAATTTGAACCGGGTTAGGGTCGGAGACTCCGCGGCAATTATCACCGAGCTTGGGCTGATACGTGGCGTATAGCTCATCGACGGGCACGGCTGGGGTTCGGTACGCAAAATCCGGACTTTTGGAGCGCGCGGTGAGACCGTCGTGCTGCCGCAACCGCCGTGTATCTTTCGGAGACGTCACTCCTTGTTGCAGACGGAGGTCTCGCTGTTGCGGCACATGCACCAGTGAGGCCGACTGGACCATTTGTCCGTGGTCGCTTATGAATTTTTCAGTGACTCCCATTGCGCGTAGAGCGTTCACAGGCAGCCCCCGAAACACTAGAAAGGTCATTCCGAGGAACGTGAAACCGACATTGTTATGCCCGTACTTATCGAGAAAGCTCTGAATGCGCTCGTTCATCTCCGTCTCGCCTTTGGCGCTCCCGGGCCCGACTCTGTGTTCCTGAGAGCTCGCCTTCGACTGTGTGCCTCGTGGCACGTATTTCCCCGTCGGCCCGGTGAGCGTGGTACTGCTAATAATGCAACTTGGGGCGCAGGGGCGCTCTTGGCCTCCCTCATAGTCAACGGGGCCTTCGTCCCATTTTTCTATAAACTCGGCTATACTGTCGTAACACATCTCCCAGCCCTCCGTCGTGGACATGATGTATTTGCGGTAGTCGTCATTCGGTCGAATGTTGTAGTAAACCGTTTTGGCTTGGTAGCGCAGCAGCACCGCAAACGTAACACCTTCTGCATTGCCGGGTCTCAGGAAAGCGTAATAGCCGACGGGTTTGTCGCGCATGTGTTTGAGAGCCTTATCCAGTCTTTGTGTGTTGAGAAACCTCTGCGAGAGAATCTGTGCAGCCCACACGTTTGCACGGTCCCGTGTCCCGAGTCCGTCAACACGCATCGACGGCGAACGAGGACGATGTGTCCAGCCGGCACCCCTGAACCAGTTGCGAAACATCCTAGTTGTAATGTACCGACAAGTAGACCCCCGGTGTATTCGACGAGCCGATGGTGTGCTCTAGTTTATATACCCCTCCCTTTGTATTACAAAGCGCCCACCCACCCACTCCCCTCCCCTCCCCACACACACACCACCCCACCACCACCACCACCACCACCACCAGCACCACCAGCACCACGCCTCATTCCGTTACTCCGACGGGGAGCCGGTGACCAACGGGAGTTGGTCATCCAACTGGTGGGGGCATTTCAAACTGGAGCTTTGCGGCGAGCGGGTTTTGTCCAACGGTGGTTCGCGCAGGTTGCACGACAGCCAGAAAGAGGCCCAATCTAATGAGCATTCTGGTAAGCCAGTTTCTTCTCAGGTTCAGTGAAAACTGCAACTCCAAATAGTCCTCTCGCACCAACCACTGAGCACCCAGACGCAAGACCCTCTCCCTCAATTTCTCGCACGTGGAGCTGTCCACGGCAAAGCAGAAATAAGCCGTGTAGAGAGGCTGCAGCTCTAGGAGTAAACCCCCACCATTCCGTATCTCCTTTGCGTCAATGTCCCTCTCGGTCACCGCGGGGGCCTCGAACGAGCCGTGCTGTTCACCGTCCGTGTTGATCGGGAGAGGGTAACTGGCGTACAGGTTGTAGAACCTACCTCGGCTCAAGCGCGCTGCCTCTCCGCACAGTGCGATCAGGTTATCGTGAGCCGACTCCGAGGCCCGCATCGTTTGCCCGCACAGATCGGGGCTGGTAGTCCACAGGGACAGCGCAACGCGCAGGTTCTGCCGTCTGAGGTGGCGGAACTTGATTTCTTCAGAGATTCGATCCACGTAGACCAGTCGCCCCTCTGTGGTCAGCCAGAAGGCTTTCATGTCTTGCTGGCATGTGATATCGTCGCAACACGAGACATGGCTGCAAAGATCAGGTTCTTCCCCCGTCATCAGCGTGCGGTTGAGACGAACCAGTTCTCGATAGGTTAACGGCTCGGTTCTGTTTCCCAGGCGCTTGGCATTGGGCCAGGGCACGCCTGAGAAAAGCCAACAGTATCTGAAGTGAATCTTCGTCGGTAACACAAACTCCGCTACGGTAGATCGAGAGGGCCTCACGCGCTCCTTGTCCGTGTGGCACGCGGAAAGGCTGTCTGTGATGCATTCGTCGGGGCAGAGTGTGACGCTCTCCCCGGAGCTGCAGCAAAGGTCCGGGTGTAACACGTCGACGGGGTTGCGATCGCGCCATCGAGCGCTGTCCGTGAACTCGGACGAGACGTTGTGGTTGCTCGGCGAGCTGACGAGGGACCCCATCGATAACGCTAGGTCTGTGCCCGTCGGGGTGGCCGTTGACTGCGTGAGAACCAGGCTCTCCAAGGACGAGAGCGAGAGAGAGAGGGACCAAATTGAGAACGATAGAATGACCGAGTATAATCGCCTGATGAAGGATCGATTGGCGCAAGCCGTCTTGATAAAGGAGCTGGGACTGGAACGCGCCAAGGCCAGGATGAGCGAGCTGCAGCTTCACGGCGCGTCGGCGAAGGACACGTCCGGCTCCGTCATGTACCGGTTCGAACGGCTGATAGATAGAGTGTTTGAATATTTCCAAGTCAAAGACATGAGGATGGAACCCTTTCAGCTGGAGCTCTTCAGGGGGGTGGTGTTGGGTGTTACGAAGAACCAGTTTGGTGACAATCTCTTCAAGTATAAGCACGCTCTGCTCGCCAAGATGGGCTTGGCCCCTCTGGGGTCGGAGGACTACGACCACGCCAACCCTGCCCTCAGTCACTTTTACCAAGTGGAGAGAGAGTTCACCCGCTATGCCAACCCCTACACTCTGTGCCTAGCCCCGAGACAGTGTGGAAAAAGTCTGATGATGAGGCTGTTGCTAGCTGCGGTGCTCCTGCACTTGGACATCAATGTCATGGTGCAGGCTCAGAATAAACACATGTGCACCACATTGAGATTGGGGGTGGAGAGCGCCATGGAGGAACTGCAGCAGCTGCCATCTTTCAGACACACAGAGAAGCCCGTGAACGTCTGCGGTAATCCGGAGAACAGGATCTACAGATTCCAACCCGGTTACAAGGGATCTTCCTTCGCCCACTTCCTGTCTTCCAGTAACGACGTGAGTATGTGTGCGTGACTACGACTGCGCGTGTTTCATTCTGACAACAGAGAGGCGACTTTCTATTTCCATCACGCCCTACCTATCCCGCTTGCCTTTCCACTGAGTCCGACCCCAACACAGGTAAATTACATTCACCACCACCACCACCATCATCATCATCGTCGTCATCATCATCAACATACGCAGGACAAGCGCCAGATGTAACACACAGGTCCAACCTTAGACCAAGCATCCGACCGTAGACCATCAAGCAGGAGTGTCCGACAGTATAAAATGGTATTCAGTGTGCCTTTACTTCACACCCCTTTCAATCGAGTGTCCGAGTGAACCATGGCGAGCGTCAAAGCGCACAGCCTGAAGCGACGACAATCCGTGAGTGGTAAGGACAGCCTCTCGCCAAAGCGTTGTGTCACGTGCTACCTGACCCGAGGAAGCTGTGACAACGAGTGGTACGTCTGGAACACCTCGGCCGTAGCTCTTGTTTTGCAAAGAGGTGACTCGTTGAGCACCTGCCTAGTTCCCTCCAACTTCGAAGACTCAACCCTTTGTACCGTACGGGTACTCGAGGGGTTCTCTGTCAGCGGAATGGGGAACTCGGCCTGCGTACTGGAGCGGGACATTTGTTTCCAGGAGCCGATCGGTGATCTGCAATCGGTGGCCACGCAGGTCGATCTTGTGGACGTGTGCAGGTCGAAGGGTGTCAAGTGCGCAGTCTTCTTAGAGCATTACGCACAGAACACTCGGGATGACGAAATGCAGCTCGGTTCCCGAATTTGCTCCGTCTTTGTCCACACGGTACGCGAGATGCTCGGCAGAAGGTATGACATCATGCACCACTACCCTCTCTTCAGCCGAGCTCTCGGTCTGTATTACGCTGATAAGCTTAGCTCGGAACCCCCCGCGCCAAAAGAAATAGTTACAGGGGGACTGCTGGACCGGAGTGCGGCGGACCATCAGTCTCTGCATGGGATCCCGTTGGTGGGAGTAGACCATGTCTCGTTTTCACAGTGGAACTACCTTGACAACAGACAGGGCCAGAAACGCGAGGAGCGAAGGGACGGAGGAGAGGGACCTTCCTCGAGTCATCGCGGCGACAAGCGAGACACTCGCGATGCGGTGGACGACGCAGCCGAAAGGCACACAGGCGAACCGAGTCACGGTGAGCTCACGTCCCCTGTTGTGCTGCGCCCGAGGAAAGAAACGAGTGAAACGTTTATCACGGACACCGTGGAAGCCTTCAACAACCTCGCGGGGACTCTAACGGACGGGCCGCATTCTTTCCCTTACGTCTTCACAGTGCAGTTGAAGGGCGACCTTACATTTAACGACCTTCTGAATTACTGTCAGCGGAGCGCGTGTGGACCCTTGGGGGGCCTGCCACAGCGAGACAAGTGGGGCTCTATCAACCCCGTGCTGCTCATGGAAGACCCCGTCAGCCCGACCGGTGAGATGTCGCGTCGGTACGCTGTCACATCCAGAGGACACTTGAGTACCATCCTGGCAACCCGAGACGGTGGGCCCCGTCTGTGTTACAATGAAGTGTTTCTACCTGGCAGGCCTGTCAGCAGATTGAACCTGGACGTGGATCTCAAGTGTTGTCGGAAATGCAGCGATAAATTCGCTACCCGTGCACCCCGCGCCACCAAGCGTAAAGTCTCCGAGGCGTTGGCCACGAGTCTGATGTTGGTGATAGTGGAGTCTCTGATCAGATCTGCGAAAGTGAAAAGGACCGAGTTGGAGAGTGACCCGTCTCTCAGAGAGCTGGCCAAGGTAGTGGGTAAGATCGCTGTGTACATCAGGGCTTCCTCGGCCAAGTCAAAGCTGAGCCTGAGGATGCTCTGGTATCTACCGGTAGAACTCTGCAGTTTCAACGGAATAGAAGACTACAAACCTTTACTGGGTGAGATGGAGAATGTGTCTCTCAACTACGTTCTGCTGTCCTACCCGGCCGACCTTGAATCGTGTGGACTCTGCAAACTGGGAGATGCGATGAGAGGGGTTGCCTGTAACTCCTCGGGGTCCAGGTATCTGAGGCTCGACTCGGGTCACGCGGAGAACAGGCGCTCGTCCATTGACAAGGCTCCGTACTCGTTTAGGAAGTGCGTACGGCTGCCCAACTGCTACAAAGAGGACTGCGGCTTCGAGTACGTGGACACGTTCAACTCTCAAGACATAGAAGACCCGGGCTTCGAAGACCCGCTGTCCCTGTCAGTGGGTCTTTCCTCAAACCTCATACTGGGCGATGTGACATCGCTGGGGAGCCGTTTCCGAGACGCCTTGAAAGTCCGCGGGTACTCTCAACGCTCGGCGATCTCCGGACTCAAGGACGCGCCGGATCGCGTTCGGGTGGAAAGCGAAGCTCGAAGACTAGCGTTGCTCTGGGGTGTCCCGGTGGCCATCAGGAAGACCGGATCGGGGCTCTTTTGCGTCCGGGCAAATGAAAGGTCTACAATTTTCCCTTGTCCTATACACAATAGAGTGCACTCTAATTCCAGGTTGGGCGCTTTGATCTTAACGACACAAACTAAACCGACATGTTTTGTACCCTGACCACGTGTCCTTCTGTTGAATAAAAACACACGCGTTGGAACCGGAGTGTCGCTTTATTGATCTACTCAACCATCAAGTCACAAATATGAACGGTTAATGTGTGTGTGTGTGTGTGTGTGTGCGCGCGTGTGCGGGCGCGTGTGTGTTTGAAGGGGATTGTGGCCGAACCCCATTGGTTGGAGCCGAATGACTTGGCTGGTAGGAAATGCGTCGGTTGGAGCTACCGTCCAGACATGATGTAGTAGTAGTGTGACTGATTTGCATTGGACGGCAGGGCCCAAAGGAGGAACCTCTGTCACATATAAGCTGAGGAACCACACTGGAACACTCAGTACGAAAGGGTAGCACAACCCCAGAGACCTTCCAAATGGCATCGGCAAACCGACAAGACTTGAAAAACCAACACGACAAGAGGCGTGAGCTATACTACCACACTGAGGAAAGTGATATAATACCTCAAGGGTATATAGACTGGAGACATCGTACACCCTCCCCCTTGCACAACCCAAATCGTAGAAGGCGGCGCGAAAGCAGTGCGAATAAAAGGCCTTACAAAACGAGGCCGGAAGGAGACAATGTTCCTGTGTGCCCCAATCGGCCCCAGGTCGTCGACAGAAGTTCTACGTTCGAGTTCGACAGAGTCCAAGCTACGGTGCCGCCAAAGAAGACCAAGGATTGCAACGTGAGACCGATTGTCGCTGGCGCTCCCCCTTCGGCTGCAAAAGTGGCGGGACGTCATACGCGTCGAGACCGGCCGCTGAAACCCTCCGGCGGGCAACCAAACGACAAGCGTCGCAAAACCGGCGAAAGCTCCACACGTCACGACAGAGACAGTGGATTCAAGAAACCCCGCGTCAAGCGTGACGCCGCCGGCGGCAGCAGGGACAGCAGAGACAAGAGTCGGGCAACCGGGCACCAATGTACGAATAAGCAGCCTGTGTCATCCACTGACACCGAGATCCCCACCAGGCTCGATGCGTCGCAGGAGACGGCGGCGGCCGTGGCCGTCATCCAATGTGGCATGTATGTGTTTCACGCATTTCTTTCCTTCTCAGAGTGATGCTGTCTGCTGAGCTTTGCACAATGTTGTTCTAAGGCAGTGGGGGGGGGGGGGGACGTTGTTCTTTCTCTATGTTTGCAGGTCTATCGAGGACAGATTTCAGGATCTTCTCAGGGATATCGGCCAAGCAAACAATGTCCAGGAACACAGCATTCATCACGACTTCGCGGTCAACACGTCTGAGCCACATTTGGATGCCGAGTCTTGTCTGAACACCCCTTCCACTGCTGCAACTGAGCCTGTCCCCGGCGCGGGACCCGCTCGGGACATAAGTCCTGATATGCCCCCAACTACAGAGATGGCGACCTCTTATTTTAGAGAAACGGATGTCTTTGTGCAGCCAGCACTGCTTAAGATGGTGCGAGCATTCGAGCTTGAAAACGACCAGTTTGTACAAGCTCTGCAGACCGAGCAGTCCCACGAACACCAGCGAGTGCCCGTGGCCCAGCAACAGCGAGTGTCTACACTGCCACCGCTCCACCAGCAACCTGTCAGCGACCACCCGCAAGCCGATAAGCAACCCAAGCAGTGCGATGTGAAGGATTACGGCGAGCGCAACCTCGAGCCACTTCAGTCATTCGTCACCCCATCCCAATCTGAGGTAGTCGCCGATCGAGAATCCAGCCCGCGGCACTTGGACGACGGGAGGATTGCCGTGACGTCCGCCAACAACACGTGGCTGGCTCTGGCAAAACAATTGATCCTGTGTTCCAGCTGTAACACGATCTTCAACAGGGCCGCGATCTGTAAGGATTTCCTGATTCAACTCAACAAACCCATCCAATGCGAATGCGGCTGCGTAACCTGCACACTTTGTAACCGGGAGCGACGCAGCTGCCGCGTGCACAACAAATTGTTCACACGAGGTCAGGTCAACGCCACAGCCAGCAGGCTAGCAAGCTGCCCTGATGTGGAGAATATAGGAGAGTGGGAGCTCGAGCGCGACGTCAACGACACCTTCAAGACCGACGACGAGGTCGACCGTCATGTGCAGGAGTTGATGAATGAGACGCCGCTCCCCGGTGTTACGAGGCTACGAGCAGGTGGGTGTATTTCTATCTCGCTACATATCCTCTCTTGAATGCGACCTCTGCGACACTGACTGACATCCTGTTTGTTTTTGTTTTGTTTCTCGACACAGCTTTCCAACATCTCATCCGCAAGAGAGACACAGTGTCCTTCAGGTACTGGACGGGGGAAGCGATGCCAGAGCAGGTCGCAAACCAATACGTCTGCATCCCTCACGTTCCCGGCTTCTGGAATCACATTTTGGCGGGAAACCTCATTCTGCCCAAAACGGAGAAGATGATCGGTCCTGACAATCACTTGCCAAAACTGTTCAATGTGTCCCTGGGTGTCTACAAATTTCACTGGTGCTGTTTTGTGCTGAAGAAACAGATCATCTTGGCTATGTGGTGCACTTCGAAGCCCAGGATCGGACCTCCTAAGGTGTTCTCGCTCGTTGACCACATGCTGAGAAACTTCACCGCGAGCATAGAGTTTAGACGAATGGTCTTTTATCTTTGCAGGTGGTTCACGGCCCAGTACGTCGCACGGGATGAGTCCTGTTCACCGAACGAGAGGCAGCTCAAGGTCGTGTTGGATTGCCACCCTTCGGAAGGCAGTCTGGTCGACGTCATCACACTGTTGGCCTCCAAGTGTGGGATGGAAAAGGTGGAGCCCGGGTTCCACAAACCTCAGGTCGCAGATGCCGCGAATTACCGTTTTAACCTCGAGGATGCCAGGGCCATGTTCACCTGCCCCGTCGAAACCGACGCGACCACCTTCGTCGACATTGTCGCAGAGTTTAACTGCGACGGTGGGGCCGCTGGTCTCACGCGCGCTTACGCCAACACTTACTTTTAGGCGGTAGGTGTATGTCACGGGTGTAGTTTCAGGCAAGTGTCTGTGTTTGTAATTGTGCACGGTTACGTTTCTACACTGATGTTACCTGCCGATGTATGTATCAAAGTACTGTGCCTTTCCAATAAATACTGTGTTACCCACAATTGCAGTTGAGATTAATGACTCTGGAACAGATGAACAACTGTTCAACCTCATGGACGATGGTACCCGTGTACTCTTCCCTTTGGTTGTCTGCGGGTACTCGCATGTAAATCATTACGCACACGCTCACACACACACACACACACACACACAGACAAGAGACAGTACCTCGTTATGTGTTATTTATTGGCAAACATGACACGTGAGCCGGCAACAGTTAGACGAGGACGACGAGTTACAGCGCTTCACACAAGATGGCTTGACGTTTTAGGTTTCGTTCTGCTGTAGTCCTGGTAGGCGTCTTCAACGCACACTCTAGTGATGGGTTCTCTCATGTCGTCCAGGTCTCTTTGCACAGCCAGGGTTAATACCTGCCTGTTGATGTAAGCGGACGCGTTAAGTTGCAGTCCCACGTTGTCAGACAGAGTCTTCACCGCACCCGTCAACCTCCGCACATCGAGCCTTCCCCGGAGCGCCGCCAGTAAGTAGCGCAGGTCGGCTCTCTGCATCCGGGCGGAAGAAAGTTCGTTCTTGAGCTTGTTGGACTCGCGCGGTTCCCCAATGGTGTTCATGGATTCCTCAAGTAGAGCTATGTTTGCGTCCAGGCTTGCTATGGACCTCGAAGCAATGTTTATTGCTATGTCCACCTCGGCCTCTTCTTTCTTCCTGATCAGGGTTAAGTTATTCTCTTGCTCCGTGGGGTGCATGTACAGGGAAGTGAAAAAGTTTACCCCGCAAGAGAGTACGAAATCTGTCAAGATGCACACTCCCCGGACCACGTTGTGCGCGAAGCCGCCGCTCTGCATTCTTTGGTTGTCGTAAGTGCAACGGACCGTTTTGAATGGAAAGGAAAGAAAAGAAAAGCAAAGAAAAGAAAAGAAAAGAAAAAGAAAACGGCACAATGACGAGACCCCGGGTTTCCTCTTGGCGGATATTCTCCCGCGACGCGGCTGCGCGCTCAACACTGGAAGACGCGAGAGTACCGGGCGCTCTCGAATATCCTGGTGAAGATGGGGTTGATCAAGCGAGAGGTCATCTGGATGGGGTTGCAGGCGAAAATGCCCGTTCCGCTGATCCTAGGCGCTAGCCTTTCGACCAGGGTTTCCTGGGTCACATTGCTGACGCACATGAGCTTCTTGTCAGACGTCAGCCCAATACTGTAAGTACCGCAGAAGGCCACTCCCAGCGTCGGCTGCATCACGTCCGTGGCGCGCTTATCTCCGCACGCTCTCTCGACGGTGTCCTTGAAGGGGTCTCCGATGGGATCGAGCACACCCTTCTCAAACTCGACCATGTGAAGGGTGTTGCAGAAGAGCTTACGATTGCTGTCCTCTTTGTCCCGGTGTCTGCTGCTGTGCTTGTTCTTAAGCCGGAGCACAGAGCTGAACGGATGGAGCAGAGTTGGCATGCAGGTGTACGCTTCGGCTCGCGTCAAGGGGTCCCGTGTGATCGACCCGTTGAGTCTTTCGGAGCGGCCGGTCGTGAAAATGTACGGTCTGCTGTAACCGCTCGCGTTGTCGGACTCTGGGCAAAACCCGTTGAACGCGTCTGCGACCACCAAGTCGAAGGGACCTCCGGTGTTTATGTGCACGTCTCCGCCTCGCACGTCTTTCATGTACATGTTGGGGATGTACACCCCGGGGGATTCCAGGGTCTCTGGTATCACGACAGACTCGCAGTATTGGTTGACCGTGTGCACCTGGTGCGTATTGTGAGCCGTGGGTTTGCAAACGATCTCGGTGCCCAGCGTGTACAACGCAGACTTTTGTTGCATGAGGGAGACGCCGCATCCTGTGAAACGCACACCTCTGAACAGGAGGTAGGACATGCCCGAGTAGTACTTTGTGTCGTAGTGATCCCGTACGACACTGTGAGTCAACAGGGTGCTGTAATGCATCCCCAGCAGCACTCTGGCCAGTTTGTTGCTGACACTCGCCAGCTTCTGCAGTCTGATCGCCCACATGTAGGTGACAACGGACGTGTCGCTAAATCCGGCGTCGGTGCAACACTTGTGCGTCAATGCGGTTGGCTCAAAAACGCGGCTGACGTCGACCCAGGTCCGCGGCGCGACCTTTGAGAAAGCGCAGGTTCCGTTCAACCGCGCCACCGTGAGAGCATTGGCCCCGGTCAGATTCAACTCGTTGGTGAGATCGAGTTCGTGGTCTCTGTATACGAGGGGACTGTGGACGGCGTCGCCTCGGGTCACACTGGCCTCGCGGCGGTACACTCGAGCTCCAAGAACTGGGAGGACGATCCAGTACATTAGATTACAGTAGTCCACCTCGTCCAAGGTGAAGGTGTCCGGGTAGCCGTAGTCCGTGAGGTTGTCCGCCGTGACATTGAAACACGCGGGCATCGAGGCTATCACGGAATTGTTTCTGCTCCCAACTATGCCCTTGAAAAGTCCAATCAGGCTGTCCACGCATTCCTCCAGTTGCACCAATATGGCACGTTCCTCGGGCTTGATCGTCGAGGCGGTTTCCTTGTCCGCGAGGACGCGCCGCACGTGCACCGCGCAGATGGGGTCGGCTAGCCAAGACCAAAACAATCTCCCCTTGGTCCAGTCGGCGTTCAGCGTGTCGGCGTTTGTGCCCCGCGTGATCGCGGTTCTCATCGCAACCATTGACTCCATTCCCTGCCCGTGAAGGAGGCCCCGTTCGAGGAAGGACAGGTGCTCCCCCAACTGTTTTGCCTGCTCGGTGTCTCCGAAGTGCGTGAGCAGCTCGCTGCCGATCTGAGCGATTTCGTTGTCAATGTTGTTCATGGCAGAAGAGTTGAAAAGAGCCACCCGGGGCCTGACCACCCAGCGTTCGGGCGCGACGGCATTCGTCGCATTGTCGGGCGGCCGAGGCACCACCATGTTGCGGGTGTCAAACTCGAGGACCGACGCGGGGTTCTTTATCTTGCCGTACCAGTCTCTGCTACGCGCGAGGCAAGCCAGTCGTTCCACCGGGATGCCGTTGGCGTCGCCTCTCATCAGCGCGTTCGCATCCTTTTGCAGTCTCGTCCTACGCTCGCCGGAGAACAGCTCTTTCGGGTTACCCACGGGGTGCAGGCTACGAAGACTGGCGCAGGCGACCGCTCCGTCGTACCGGTGGAGGTAAGAGGTGCCGGGGGAACGCTGGGCGAGCTGCTTGTAGTTGATCTCGTCCGAGTCTGTGGTGGAGAGCACGTTGGAGGGGTCGATCTGATTCAGCGCGGGAGCCGTGCAGCCGACCGTAAAGTACTCCCACTTGAAGCCTTCGGTGTTACAGAAGGCCTTGTGTTCGGTGGAGGTGTCCCTGTTGCTACCGTGCTCCATCTGCACGCCGTCCACGTGCACTACGGGGATCCTGTCGGTGGGGCCTCCTCCGAGCTGAATGTAGTTTACCTTCATCTCGACGGAGCTGTCCTCGAGACGCGATTCGTCGGCGAAGGGCAAGGCCTCGTCTCCCAGAGCGCGTCGGCTGACCTGTTGCATGGTGAACTCGTAGCCTCTCCCGTGTCCACCGTGCTCGTTGGCCACGGTGTACACGGAGAACTCTGGGGTGACGCGGGTGTTCTCGCTGACGATCTGGGACCACGTGTTGGAGGTCCTCTGAGAGATGACGCGGAACAGAGTGTCGCCCAGAATCACGACTTCGGGCCTGTCGCTGCCCAGTACCCTCCTGGAGTTTTCCAGCGCGCAGACGAACGAGTCGGGCTGCAGGTTGATCATGCCGCACGTGAGTTCTGCCATTGTCAAGATAGAGTCCAGCTTCTCCGCGCGACCGGAAGCCTTGGTCCTTTGAGCGATCCTGTCCGTCAAGGTGGGTTGAGCGGCACAGTATCTGAGCAACTCGATGGTCCGAGTCAGCTCCCACGACGTGCTGACCCTGTCCAGCTCTCTTCTGACGAGATCCACGGCCAGCGACGGGACCGTGACGCTCAGCAGGCTACCGAATTGCATCGTGACCACCTTTGACGTGTGCCGAAACACTTGGCTGTACTCTCTGGTCTGCACTCCGTTGCCGACCGTGTCGTAGGTGCCCTGTTGAGCCTCTCGCTGATCCGTGATCGTGTAGCGCTTGCAGAATCTCGTACCGGTGGGCACCGTTTCGTCCGGGACCAGCATCTTGTACACGAAGCCAGCGAGCAAGCGACTCGTCTCCCTCTGTTGTCTGAACAGGGAAACTCCCATGTGAGCCTGCGATATCACGACGGTGACGTCGGCTGCGATGGAACTGTTGGCAGCCGAGGCTCTGAGTACGTTATCGACAACGTACTCTGCGAACGCGCTGGTCGGATCGGTCAGGAAGTGTGGAGCTTTCGCCAACCGCTCGATCGCTTCCAGCGGTCTCAGGCTGTAGCTGCTCGGGTCCATGGTCACGACACTCATGGTGCGGTCGGCGTCGGGATCTTCGCACGCTCGACTAAACTATATGGGACGCGAGCGAGGAAACGACATTCTCAAAGTCCTTAGGCTCGGGGGCGGAGGGTGGGGGCTCGGGGGCGGGGGAGAGCCAGCATGCCTTAGACGAGGCATGCGGCGTAACGCGCGCCGACGCCGCTGGGAAACGACTTTCTGTGAGGCCTCTCGACCCGCGCTCCGTGGGATGTCACGGGCACCTCTCTGAGAGCCTCGCGCATCCCTTTGGAGCACTCGTCGTAGTACATTAGTAAACTCGAATCGTCGCCGTGTCGCTTCAGCAGACTTTCAGCGACAATCACATCGGTGGTAACGGCGATGGCTTTGCGTTTGAGATTGGAGAGCTCGACCGCACGCGCCCGGACCCTGCTTTCCGTGTCGTCATCCTCGTCGCTGTCGTCGTCGCTGTAGTAACCGCCGTCGGTGTCGTAACCGCCGTCTCGATTTAGGCTACGCAGACTCTGCCCGTCGCCACACAGACAGCATGAGGCTTTGGACAACAGCCGGAACATCTCGGTGTGGTCGTCCAGAGCTTTTTGTCGGCGTGCGCACCGAAAGCGTGTTTATCGTTAACGGACAGAGGGCATGTCCTCTGACCGGAATGGAATCGAACTGCGAAGATGACAGGACCTTCGAGGAGAGAGCACCTACGCCGATGCGAGAAGGAGCTGGCCGAGGTCGCTTTGAGAGACAGAGGGAGTGCCCGCGGATTGGAGTCCTTCAGAGAAAGAGAGTTTTGTCGACGTGAACGGGGCCAGTCCGACAATGTCGACTACGAGCGTTACGGGTTGGTCCCGATCCATCGGGACCTGGAACCCTGGGTCTACGTCAGCGAGGATCCGCAGCTGGCCGTGGCGACAGAGGAGATTGTCAACACGTTCAGCCCGGCTCTCTCCATGGAGCTGCTGCTTTACAACGTCTTGGGGAGCAACAGCGAGAGCGCCACTTGCTTGGTGCGGTACCTCGTCAACTACTACGCCTCCAACCACGTGTGCGAACACATCAAGACCACCTTGAGGAACGTGATCCGCTGGACCGTTTTGGCGGGCTTCGTGCCGTGCGTCTTCCTGCCTTGGAAGAAGCTCAGAGCTCTGGGCCCGGGGTTGTCTGGGAAAGCCGCCGTGACAAACCTGGTCTCGGCCAACCCGGCCGTCCACGGGGATGTGTACGGGAGGCCCGGGTGTGACGACGCCGACGACCGCAATCGAAGTCCGCGGCGGCGATCCGAGAGACGCGACGGACGGTGGACGGGACGCGTGGCCCGATGCGAGCGCGCCGGCAAGGTCGGACGCGGGCGGCGAGAAGAACCGAGCTTCAGGACGGTGCGCGATGGCCTCGATCACCCGGATGCGGCTTTGGAAGCCGCGCGGGAACGAGAGGCGCACGACAGCGCCCTGCCCTCTGTCTTGCACGTGCCGCTCGATCGACTGTCCGACACGCTGAAACTGCTGATGAGTAACTCGGTGCCCGAGACGCAGGTCTCCGTGGTGTGCAAGATCATTCGCGACTGGGTCGAGCGGGACGCCGCCGCGCTGAAGCGAGACCCCGTCAAGGAGACTGAGCTGAAGATGGCGACCGTGGCCCTGTGGGGCGTGATGAAGACTTTCGAGCACGGCCGGTGTCCGGTCGTGCCCGAGTGCAGGGCTTCGACGTGTCTGGCCTTCTACGACACGGAGACGGACCTGGTTACGGCAACGGCGGACGGGGTCCTCTACAGGCGCGTTTCCACACGGGACCCTTGCCGGGGTTCCAATCTGTCCTCGTTGGCCAAGAGATCGCACCTCACGGTCAAGAGCTGGACCACTCTCTTTCACAAGATCATGCAGGGGCTGACCGTGGCCTCCGCCAGACACGTGTACACCAGCACAGGGGTAGACCAATCCTCTTTGACGCACCTGGCCGACGTGATGATTTCCTCCCGCGGAGAGCAGCAGCGCGGGGGGGTTTCGGTCGCAGGCAACGCATTCGGCAAACCTTTGCTGGACAACCTGTCTCGATTCCTGGCCAGCGACCAGCGGCCCGATATGTTTGGACTGAATGTGTCAGAGTTACCGGACGTGTTTCTGAGATCGGGGGTCGGGACGACGGTTTCCGAGCACAAGTCCGCGAGCGTCTCGCACAGCCTGAGTAAAATGATGACTTCGATGATCTCCGAAGGCAAAGAGGTTCTGCTCGTCAGGCAGTTTCTCCGCGAGGTGGGCCGGCACCCTCGCCTGGCCCTGGAACAACTCAAGAGCAATTGTAAGGATCGAGGGCTGCTGCAGATGGCCGAGAGCGTCGCGACGCAGCTGGACCGCGCCCTCGGCGACGGCGGCGACAGCCACGGCGAGCCCGTGACGGAGCTCGGAGCCAACGTTAAACTCGTGTGCAACTACCCTTCGTCCGTCAGCGTCGCCCACCTGGAGGAGACGTTGAGCATGTGGACCACGTTCTGGAGGAGCGCCCTGTCCGGATTCAGCCAGTTCAACAGGAGACACAACACCATCCAATACAACAACAGGGATACGGTGCGGGAGCTCGAATCCGGGTCGCCGGTACACATTTTCCACTGTATGCTGGTGACACTCTTGAACACCTCGGGGGTAACGTTCGCAGACAGCCTATCCGGGAGAAAGCCAGACTCCTCGCTCACTGTCAACGACATTATGCTCACGCGGGAATCTCTACACCCGACCGCTTACGGGTTACTATTGGCCAACAAGCTGGGTCTCAGGCCTTCCGATGTGAAATGCGAAGACGAAAAGGAGCTGGAGCAGGGCGGGCGTTGACGACGTGTGTGTGTGTGTGTGTGTGTGTGTGTGTGTGTGTGTGTGTGTGTGTGTGTGTGTGTGTGGCGGGATCGGTTACATCAGCAAGCAACCCCGACTGCTCTTCCAACACTCGGGGGTTCGGTGCCGAGGGGCCTGCTGCTTCTGTTGAGGGTCGGTGGGTGGCGGTCGCAAAGGAGATCGTCGGTGTTCAATTGGCAAGATCTCCACACAAGGGATCGCGGAAGACTCTGGGTCAGGGTCACCGCCGTGCTGCGTCACCGCAGCAGAGACACGAGGGCGCGTTGAATCACCGGGGCTCTCTCGCTCGGTCCGGTGTCGCGTAGAGGCTGTAGAGGCAACGTCAGAATGTTCCACGGGGGACGCCATCTCCCGAGCGGCCAGTGTTGGCCGCGGGTGCACTCGGGGGACCGGCGGACGGGTCGGAGGACTGGGAGAGCTCGTCTTTCCATTGTACGCGGTTGTCACTCCTCTTTCGGCGTGCAGCCATTGTCTCGAGGTCGTCCTCGTTTGTGTTCCACGATTAAAGTTTGTGTGTACAACATCCGGTGTGTCGCAGCCTTTCTTTGCTTCTTCGTTCCACCCTCGCCCGTACGGTTCAGAGCGTGGGCTCGCACGAGAACCCCCGGTCGCGGATTTGCGTTTCTTGCGCCGCGTCGTAGCCTCGTCCTCCTTGCACATTTTGCGCTTTTGTGTAGCTCGAACCGCGTCCCCGTCGCGCTCCCCGCAGGGTTCGTCTCGCTCGCTCTCGCTCTCGGAGTGGCGATCGAAACCGTTGTCGCTTTCGTCACTGTCCTCGTCGTGACCCGCGAGACCTTCCTTGGCCAATCTGAGGAATTCGCCGGTCCGGTTTCTTTCGGGTCGCGCGACGATGATCTGAGACCGAGGGTCGAGGAAGCAGGGCTCGAGCGAGAGGTCGTCTATCGTGATCGCGACACACCGCTGTTTCGAGTACAGCTTGACTCTCCCCTCGATCCTCCAGAGAGGTTCCAAGCTGAGCTCTGTCAGGTCCGCCAGCGAGACCCGTATCCAGAATGACTTTTTGTTTGACGGCACGAGCGTGCGTAGGCACACCTCTATCGCGACGGACCTGTCTCGCAGCGCCCGGACGAACATGTTGATCTGCTGAACGGGGTCACTCTTAAACCCTGCGCACCTTTTGTGGTTCTCGGTGGGCCTGTATTGCACAAAGGAGTACTCTTGGCCAAGAGAGGCTACTCCAATTAGGTAGTCAAATGTCACCAGGTCTTCTCCCACGGTTTCCAAAGTCCTGTCCTCCGGCTTGTGAGCGGGTTGACGTTGAGGCTCGGGAGTTTGTGCCTGAGGAGACCCGCGAGGCTCCGGAGAGGAGAAGAGCATCGCGCGAGGTCGATGCGAGTAGGAGAACATTGTTCAGGTCCTCAACTGGAAAGCCAGAAACTCAAACGTGCTGTCGAGAGCCCGAGAGAAGTCGTGGTCCGAAAGGAAGTGCTTCAGGTTTAGCTCCGCGAGACTCTGTCCGATTTCGCACGTGCTCTCTAAACCTCGGGGTCTGTAAATGGGGTAACTCCAACCCGAACTCTCTTCCACGATCCACCTGGTTGTCTCCGAGCGGGCCAAGGATTGTCGAGCCGGCACTCTGTTACCCCTCTCTGCGATCTCAAATAGCGCGTGCTTCCAAAACTCGGAGCTCTTGAAACCGATCTGACAGCAGGGACACAGTGCGTAATCGCAACGGCGGTCGGGTCGAGCGGAGTCGCCGTCCGAGGCCTCGTCCAGCACCACCGTTGGTACGGTGAATTCGGCTCTCTTGAAGGAGGCGGATCCTCCTCCGTCACAGTTTTCGCTGGTCACCGAGACCGTTTCCGGAACGAGCTTCATGTAGCCAAAAACGGCGTTGTCTTCCGTGTAGAGAAAATGCCAATCTCCCGATAGTTCCGAGGACTGCGTCTGGCGCGAGGGGCGGTTGTTGTTCAGGGCACCCGCGTCGGGTCTTTGCAGTTCCGATATGTAGTCCTCCGTGGTCGCCAGCCGCCTGCTGCACGCGTCAATTAGGTCCCGCAGCTCCTTCGCCTGAGACTGTATGTTGATCTCGGCCCTGCTCTTGACGGAGGACCCTTCGACCGTCGCTAGCAGCGATTCAAAGTGCCTGTTCACTATGTCCCACACACGTAGAATCCGCGCCGTGGAAGCCGCCGACGGCGCCGCCCGCTCCCGGCAACTGGTCGGGTTGTCACGCGACATGGTGTGTGTGTGTGTGTGTGTGTGTGTGTGTGTGTGTGTGTGTGTGTGTGTGTGTGTTGTCGCCGCAAAAGGCTAGCTCTAGTCTACGTGTCACACGGCCTCTCTCTTAAGTATGTCTCGCGTCACGAGCAAATCTAGCCGCGGAGGAGTCGCCGCCTTTGCCGCCTTTAGAGAAGGCTCTGGTCGTCGCGGACCAGCTGGACTTGGCTAAGGCGAGTCGAAGTTTCTGACCGCCGTATCCGAGGTCCGTAAAATCAATGTCATTGAAGCTGGGGAATCCTTGAGGCGGGCGGCAGTCGGGGTTTCGGGCGACGTGATTCGAAACCGTTGCGATCAGCTCCGCTCTAGCGTTCACCTTACCCTCCTCTCTCAGGTACGCCTCGTGCGCGACAATCATTTTCTCGTGCAGGTCGCTCGGGTTGTCGAGGACCCACGGCACCAAGTGAATAAACTCTGGATTCTTTAGATGGTAATTGGTGAGAATCTTATCCTGAAACGAAGACAGATTGCTCCGGTAACGCTCAACGAACGCGCCTCTCACGGACTCTCTGTACCCGGGCCAGTACTTTGGGTGACTGCGGTCCCTCACCTGTACAAAGTACGTCTCCGTGAGGTACACCAGGCACATCTTCTCCCGCGAGGTCAGCGTGCCGCGCCGCTCCTGAGCCAGCTCGCAGCACAGATTGTTGAGGTGTACATGCATCTCCACCAGCTGGGCCACTTTACCCAGCGCGTTCGGGAGCTCCTCGCACGCGTCGCTCACCTTTTGAGAGTTGATGGACATCGAAGAGAAGAGCTGGTGTCTGGTCACCTCCCCGGCCACGTTGACGGAGGAGAAGAAGAAGGGTGTGTGGAAGTGCGCCTTTGTGTTCTTCATGCGGATCACCACGGTCAAAGGGTTGGCCACACCGTACAGGTAACTCGTCAGGTTCTCGTTGCTCACCGTGAAGGGTTTGGTCGACACAATGCAGGTTCCCTGCGACAAGGCGATGGTCTCGAACACACCTCTGAAGTAGGGCTGCAGCGGGGTCTTGGCGTTGGAGGTGTAGTTGGCGCTGCGACTGGGGACGGAGGTGAACTCTATGCGGGTGTTCTTATAGCCGTGTTGGGAGCACAGCCGCTTTTTGTCCGAGACAAACTTCAGTCTGCTCGTCAGCTTGGTTTTCGTGGTGTTGGACTGTATCCGAGCGTACCTTCGGAGACGCCTGGAGAACGTGGTCGCGTTGAACTTCTGATTGCCGACGGTGTTTACGTGCAGCACGTGGAGGAGCACCTTGTTCTCCAACTCCACCACGCAGCTACCCGCGGCCCTGAGCGTTTCATTCGTTCCTCGCGGAGGGGCAACTTGTGGCCGAGGCTCGGGTCGACTGATGGCGTCGCGCAGGCTACCCTCTGTGCGGTTCGGGTTTGTAAAGCCAGCGAAGGGTGCCCTTGTTGCACTCGACGTCCAGGAGCCACAGGGCTCCCAGCCAGCAGAGGCGCGACACTCGAGACTCGTACAGTCGGTTGACGGAGGCGAGTTTGTCTCTACGAGGGCCCCCTTTGCACCCCGGGTCTGAGTCGAGAGGCAGAACGGGACACTTTCTTGCGCGCGCGACATGTTGCTTTCGGCGACGTTCCTTGCGTTGGGAGAACGGGTCGTGTTTGCCGTGCACAAATAGCGCAGCCCTGAGCTCACGCGGACACAGGTTCAGGGAGTCTTGGGGTCTGGCGAAGAACAGTTCCAGATTGCACAGCAGGAGCTTGCGATTGCCAGCGTACACTAGCACCAAATGTGACCAGAGGAGCTCGACGGCGATCTTGATCTCAGCTGAAACGTCGGACGACCGACAGGCCTCCCCCACTTCAGAGGGAGGACCGGAAAACAGGTTATCCGTCAGGTACGCCAAGGTTCTGATTTCAAATTCCAGAACGTGATTCGTTCGGTCCCTCGAGTCTGTCAGACGCGCCAGCAGAGCCTGTGCTGCGTCTCTGGCGCGATCGTGACCGTCGGACAGGAAGCACATCCTGCAGTACACGGGTAGCAGCTTTCCCAGGAACTGGACGGCCGTCGGGCCGCCGGGCCTCAGGACTGCAAAACGTCCGTGGGCGCGTTGCTCAAACCGGACATAAGCTCGAGCCTCGGGAGACCAAATGTGAGGGCCCGAGATCAGCCGTCGGTGCTTCACCAGACACTCTATTAAGGCTTCGCTTGAGAGCTGGGGCTCGGTTGCGGTAGCGCACCTCAGCTCGCCCATCAGGTACTGGAGAAAGATATCGTACCTCAGTATGTCAACGTGGGCACCGCGGCGTCCGACGGGGGCGTCGGGCAAAGGGACGCCCGAACTGTTCTTCGTGGCGACTGCCATTAAAGCGTGTTACGGAAAACTCCCGCGTTGGGAGGAATCGAGCGAGCGGACGGGCCCGCAGAACGACCCTTCGCTCGAAAAGAGACCCAGGCGAGCGGACGACTCCTCTCCGCGGGAGCGACGCTGCGACGCGGTCGACGCAGAGTACCGACGACTGTACTGCGAACTCAGGAATAGTGCACTCTCGGACATAAAGGGTATGGTGAGAGAGCACGTGGAAAAGCTGAGCACCGCCTCCTCCTCCTACGACTTCATGAACCTATACGGAATGTGTTCTTTCGACCCACCCAATGTGTCGAGGGTCTCACAGCGGAGAGAGGGGGAGCCTCTCAGCTGCAAGTTTACCAAAATCACCTGTCCCGAGGACAACTCCAACTCCAACTCTTGTAGTCTCATCACAGTCAGCGGGATACTCAATCCGCTCATCAGTGCCCGGGTTGAACACGGGGAGCTGGAGCTCACTCGATGCGGCGAGTCAGACTACCACAGGGCCACCGGGGAGTTGGCTAGACTCGACTCCCGGAGTAAAATGAGGGTACCGAGAGTGTCCAAGGGGACCCTGGGGAGTACAATCAGCGGCATGGAGACCCGATTCATTTTCACAGTGAGAGAGGACCTGCACACGCTCGGATGCGCTTACGCTCAACTGATGGCCGCTGTCGAGATGTTACACCTAAACATGCTTCATTTCATATATTCCTAAGGTGCCGAGGAACTGTGTGTCGGTGAATGAGCTGGATGCTCGTGCGTAATAAAAGAGGACACCTTTCTATCGATTCTGTGTGACAATGTCTTTATTTTATTGTTACAACACACACAGACAACAGACACAGCCAACAATAACAGGTGCGGCAAACCCGGTAGACGCGCAAGAGGCGCGGCCCCGACACTCAGTCAGAGTCGTCCGTGTCAAAGGTGGGATCGGTGTCAAACAGTTGGTCGAAAGTCGGTTCGACGTCGACGTTGGCCTTCTTCGCGAAGCCGCCGCGGCCTTCCTCCGCGGCTCGTTTCACACCGAGCCAACGGTGGGGCAAAACGCAACCGTCCTCCTCTGGCGACGCAGAGGCCGAGGCGCTTGACGTTTCGGCGTGTCCGAGCACCTCGATGTTGCTCTTCCTGACGGCTGACACCAGTGAGCCAAACTGAATTTCGTCCAGCTCCGGGGTCATCATCTTGATACGGTTCACATCTATCCTGGGCAACACGCAGGAGACCCCTCGCCTGATCCTCGCGACCATCTCGTCAACATTGGTCTTGTTCTCACAAGCGAGACCGCCGCTAGGGTTACCCCACTGGGACCTGTACAGGTTTGTGTCCACACACCCATTGCTGAAAACCTTCACGGGGTAGTAGCAACCCCGCCTGCACAGCTTGACAGACCCGTAGCTGTTGTTGTTGGTGTTTGAGAATGTCCTCATGCTTGACATTGTCATCACGGGCGCGTGGATCATGTACTCCTCGTTAGCGAGCACAGAGGCGAACTTCATTGGGCCCATCTCACTCATGAACAACACCCTGTTGTAAGACACGTTCTTCTCCCGCATGATCCTCCGAACCTCTTTTTTCGTGTCCCCGATCACATTAAGCGACCTGTGTATGTAACCCGGGAGTCGTTTGTCGTCCACTCGCAGCCACTCCATCGCATCCAGGTCGTGATAGTTGACGCCGTTCCTTCCCGGGTTGCAAAAGGCCGGGCCCGTCAGCTTGAGCAGCGCGCCGTAGGACGCTTCAAACACGTTGCCGCTGTCCTCGTCCTTTCCGCGTCTGAACTTCGCGGCCATGGCCAGCGAGATGAGATGTTTGCAAATGGTCACGTCGGTCACCTTCGGAGCGTAGACCACGCGCGCCAGTTCGGTGCAGAGGAAACCCATGACCATCATCACCGCCTGTCTCATGGTCATGGCCAGGGTGAGCGTGCACATGGGCAAGGCTCCGTGGGACACGGTCAACTGATACTTGCTGGTGTTGGTCAGAGTCTCATCGTGGACCAAGTTGTTGTAGCTGGGGTCGCCCATGGCTTTCACACAGGCCACCTCAGTAAATTCGCCCGTGTTAAACCTGTGGTGGTAACGGCTGAAGAAGAACGCGTCGGTGACCACCTTGTTGACCGCCACGGGCTTGTGCCCCGTGGACATAGTAGCGTGTAAACTGTTCTGTGTGCCGCGCTTGAGGTCTTGCTCCAGCGCAATAGTCAGCATGGCGTTCGTCGTGGTGTTGTTCGCGATCCCCAGTGTCACCGAAGTGAAGACTCCCAGCCTTCCCGCAGTCGGAGGGGGTTTCTTGTCATCGGGGCCGGTGAAGACTTTACCGAAGTAGAGCGTTTGTCCCCTGTCCTGTCCGGCGAAGCCTACCCCGGCGGTGGACAGGCAGCTGCTGTCTTTCATGTCACGCAACTTTGCCATCAGTTGTGTGCTCCGATGACGAACAACGTTTGAGAACTTTGACATGGAACCCGCGATGGCGGTCATCACCTCCTGGCTAAAGTCGCTGTGCGCGTGACAGGGCAACATGTTGGAGATCGTGCCAAACACGGCGCACTGCATGTAAGCCATTACGCTGTCGGACATCAGGTAGGAGCAGATCTTCAGGGCCTTCTCGTCCGTCTGCCCTCCCATCATTTTCAGACCGAGATCCTTAACCATGGCCATCCTGTCGCCCATCTGAGGTGCCACGAACCAGAGTTTTTTGCTCTTCCTTTCTACGATCTTACAACCCTGCATACGTTGAAGTACAACGTGTTCGGTCCAGCTGAGATTCACATCCGTCCCGTCCGACACGTCGGATCCTTTGTTGTCCAGTTCGTATCCAGTGAACAACCGGTAACATTTCAACCTCGCCTCGGGATCCTGATGGCACGCCGCCCCGGTCTCACCTTTTTTGGGTTTCTTACCCCCCGGCTGATCGTAGTGAGGGAGGAACATGGGCTTTAACAGAGTTGCGGCGCACAAGGGATCGCAAAAGTTAGCCTCCAGGAAGGGAGCCGAGGCGACGCTCATGATCGTGGCGATGTCTACATCCTTGATGCAGCTGCTCACGAATATAGCCAGCAGCTGAATCAGGTACAGGAATATCATGTGCCGGGGCTCCTCTCCGCACTCGTGCGTCATGTCGCTGTCGCGAAGGTCGTCCACCTCAAAGAGCTCCAGCAACTTGCGCAGCAGAGAGACAATCTGACCTGCTTTGTTTTTGTGGAAGTTTACAAACACACTCGGGCACGAGTCTTCCGCGGTCCGTTCATCGGATGTCGCGTCAAGGACCTCTCGACTCAGGGCCGCGTCACTCAGGGTCTTCTCGTACACCGACAGGACCTTCTCCCGAGTGAATAAGTTGCACAGGCCCAGAAAGAGCGTCCGCTCGAACTCTCCGTCCACGGGAGGCACACTCTGCAAAGACAAGAAGTGGCCCAGGTGTTCCGCGTGCACTTTCAGGACCTCGTCCGGGAAGAGGATTGGACAGTAGAGATGCAACACCACGGGAGAGTTGAGAAGCACCGGCGCGAACGGGTTTGCCGAGCAGGGGTAGAGGATGCCGGAGTCGTGTGGTCCCGTGGCTATGCAAAATCCGTCCTCTTGCAGGCTTACCTGGAGTGTCTTGACACAGTCTGCCATTCCAAACAGAGAAGCGGCAGCGGCGGCTCTAGATCCCGAATGCAGGCAAAACTAGTAAAGATGTTGACTTCTAAGACGACAGTGGCAGACTGTGACGAAGCTTACGAATTATGTTTGCAGCTCTGGGACGAACTGTCGTTGACCCTGGTCGAATCGCAAGCCTCGAGCGTCGTGCCGCCGAGTAAGGACAAGGTGGCTGAGATGCAGGGACGCAAAGTTGTGATTAGACTGGCTCTGCTGGCCGACTTTTATAGGTACCAAAAGGAGGATCTGGTCTTAAATCAGGAGGAGTCGGCTGAGAAGTTGTCTGCCATTAGGGCTGAGGCATTCCAGTTCCTCGCGAACGGGCTTCGTGTCCGACCGACACTCAAACATCCAACCGTAACGCCTCTGGTCGGCCGGATCGGACGAGCGCTGTACAAGAAACGCCGACCAGCACCTGACCCTTGCGGCGGGCCTCCTGTGTGTTCGGGCGAGCGCGAGGAGTCGAAGAAGAGGACGAAGGAGACGGGGAACGACGGGAACGACGGGGGCGAGAGGAAACCTCACGACCGCGCAATCAAAGGCGTCGCGAGGGGGACGTATTCAATAAAGTGGTCGAGGTTCAGTTTCTCGGCGCGGAGGAAGTCGTACTACGCAAAGCTCGTAAAGGCTTTCCAGGTGGTGAAAACTGTAGGTTATCCTATGCTTTTACTCAATTCAGAGTGGGGCCTGAGTTGTTACTACAAGTTAGCTGTCGCTTACACCACGGATCGGCCGCTGGAGATGGCGGCGTTGTGTCTGCCCGAACTGCGCAAAGCGGTAGACATAATCCACGGGGAGCATTTTCAGAAGCTGAGCGAACTGAAGCTCGAGTGTCAGATGTTGCTGTACGCGGTGCTCAACTGCCACATCAACTGGGTGGACCACAACCACAGGAAGATACTCCTCGTACCGGGGCAACCCAGCGACCACCCTCCTCGCGAGGAGGGAGACCTGAGGTGTTCGAGATGTTTAAAGAATCAGACCTTTCACTCGTCCGAGGTGAAAGGCAACCCGAGAAACATCAACGTGGAATTTGACTTTGAGCAAATGAGATTCGTGTCTTCGTGCTGCGCCGCACCCACGATAAACGTACCGCTCAGCGCCGCCGCCGTCAACACTTGCACGTTCACCGACCTGAAACAGATGTACACCTCTTGTACGAAATGCAAGGGGCCCGTGTTTTCCGAAGTACTAGTTGACATGGAAACCCTCCAATTGCGCTGTGTGGCGTGCACCTCCAAAGGTCTCTAATGCGCCCGGAGTAGACACTTTTCGATCTCGTCGCGATACGCGCGCGTCTACATTTATGACTGAAACCACCTCAGGATTTGTGTACCGGTTGGACGTGACGCCGCCTGGAAGGGAGGTGGTGGTGGGGGGTGGGGGGGGGCAGCCGTGCACACTACACCCTTTGACATTTTGAAGGATATCACATGCGCACGTCACAGAGCAAAAACACTTTGACGATGAGTTGCGGGGACTGCGAGGCGCTCGGCAATGCTCGGTCGGTCACGATAACACCTGCCTGCGCTTTGGCATCGCGAACGGGCTGGTTGTGAAAACAAAGCAATACATAAACAACTAACTGGCCCGTCTTGGACATAATGAGAGTGTACAGAGATCGCAGCCAAAGGGAACCTGCGAGTAAAGACAGAGTCGAGACCTGGGTCCCGCCGCGGCAGACGCGGCCTCTCGAAGACCCAGTGGACTCGTCCGTGTTTGACGATGGCACAATCGGGGCGGTCGAGAGCGCCGCGGCGCTCCGCGACGCTGAGGACATGAGCGAGTATCTGGAGGCTTTCGAATGCAACACCACTCGCAGCTACTGCCTCGAATTCGGAGAGTGTTACGGCAGCGAGGACTCCTCCGACGAAGGCTGCGAATACGCCGAGAGCGTGCGCGCGGACCAAGACGACGAGTGCTCAGCGTCCGCGCCGGTCGCGTGTGAGGTCACACAAGGAGACGAGCGTGGGCACCGGGGTGTATTGGAAGATGAGACAGTCGAAAAGCCAAAAGCTGTCGTTGGTGAAGAGTGACTGTCACTTTGCGATTCTCACGCGATAGTACTATAGCCAGGGTCTTCTTCCTCGTCACTCGTAACACATTGAAAATAAAACCGGTTCACACTCGGCCCCCCCCCCCCCCCCCCCCCCGTCTCTTTCTCTCGCTCGCACACCCGCACACCTTCCTCCGGCACCGAGCGACCGACAATGGAACCTTGTCAGAGAGGCGACTGGAGCTCCACGCGGCACATGACCGTGCGTTTCGACGATGTCGCCGCTATAAGTCGCGTAGAGTACACCTGGGTGCAAACATTTGACATTGAAAAACGGATACCGGTTGTGTCCGCGATCCTCACGGAGCCCGGACTCGACGGCGTCTTTCGTATCCCCGTAGAATCCGGCGCGATCCCCAGCAAGCGTTACATCGTCCTCCGGGGTGTATACGCGCATGGCGGAGACAGCTACGGTCTCATTACGGCTAAGCACTTTTCCAACACGTGCACCGACACCAAGGGTCACAAGGTGAAAAGCATCATCTGCGTTCTAGCCAGAGCGCCCTTGGCTTGGGTGAAGATGAACACGCTCGCCGACACGGCGGTGTGCCACCAGACCTATGCGGGGGACACGGTTTGCGGGTACCAGCCCGAGACGCTCGTGTCGAGGATATACGCCACTCTGAACCGTAACGTCCACACCTTCCTGTCTTCCTCGTGCGCCCCGAACTCTACGGAAAGGGATACTCTGGCCTCGGAACTGGTACGCGAGACGCTGTCCGCACTCGGGGCTCCGCTTGCGTTCAAGGTCTTACACGAGCAGAACAGGCTAACGCTTGAGCGGAGGAGGTCCCGCGACAGCCGGGAGATCTGCACGACGCCCGATCCGCGATCCGCCGTCTGCGGGACGTGTGTGTTGTGGGAACTCGACCCCGACCTAGGAACTCTCTCACGTGCAACCGTTAACCGACCGGAGCTGTCGCCGGCCCCTGCTTCGAATGAGTGGTTGCGGGCGAGGCTCACGTACGCGGGTTTAGAGGTGACCAGGTGCTCGCGCGGCGGACCTTCCGAGGACGCCGTACAGGCTCCGTACTGGGCAGTCGTACTCACGGCCCTTTGTTGCGGAGCGCAAGACCGTTGGACGCGCGAGCTGGACGACCTCTCTGCGTCGCTGAGAGTCGAGGCTCATCTCTTGGACGATCGAGACGAGGGCGAAGTGTGCCAACGCTGCGGCTACGCCTATCGCATATCGCCCGCGGTGTGCGAGGCCGAGCCCAAGAGGGTTTCAGCTGTGCTGCAGATAGACCGGTTGCTTCTGGGAGGCATTTGCACCACCCTGTGCTCTACGGTCTCCCTAAATGCCACCGATGGACGTATCGCGGCAGGACCAGAAAGTAAAGAAGTGCGCGCCCCTCGACACCGACACCGAGACCGGGTCTGGGAACACAGGTACTGCCTCAGTCACCGTAGGGTCTACAGTTCGAGTCGTGAAGAACAATGGGAACGTGAAAGAAGGAGGGGAGGACCACGTCGAGAGTGGACAGAGGGCCAAAGGCGAGAAGAAGAACACGTTCAAGGATCCACCCGGGAACTCCCGTCCCCGTGCGACAAAAGAGCGAAGGCGAACCAGATCGCGTCGTGGTGGGAGAACGGCTCACAGTGCTACTGGGGACAAGAAAAGGAAGACGGAGAAGAAGAAGAACAAGAAAAAGACCGCCAAAGATACACCGGAGGAAAGGGAGAAGGTGAGGAAGGGCGATCGGGAAAAAGGCGAAAGGCCCGGAACGGAGACACCGAAGACCCGGACCCGGGCTGGTGGTCGTGGCAGAAGGCGTGTCGACGTAGAGAACGCGCGTCACTCGGGTGCGCCGCGGATGCACAGGATGCTCGCAAACGCAGGTTCTGGAAACTCTACGTCTCGGCGTCGCCGCGCACGGGAGGAGAACCCGTTAGATCTTCAACTTCAATCGGTTACTGGAATCGATTCTCGTGCCACGTTCTTGGATATCATATCAAAGCTCTTCCCTTTGGTCATCGAGGCGGAGTCCTCAACGTCGAGCACGGCGTCCGACCTCTCGACGACCAGCTCCCTGGACGAGACCTTGGTGGCGGTCGCGGCACTGGAGAACAATTTCGAACACTTGGCAAAGTGGTTTGAAACGTTTGAGACCACAGAAGCCAGGGACGTCATCGGGTTCGATCTGGCTATGGAGCTGTGCGGCTGTTACGATCTCGTCGTCCGCACGCTGGGGAATCGCCTGAGAGTCGCGTTCGGAGAGTGTAATCTGATACACGGCGCTCGGGACCTCAAACGCGCGGACGGCGTGCTAAAGTACCTGCAGGCTATTCCGAACGGAGACGTGAACCGCGAATTGAAAAACGCCCTGGAGGATCTGTTGCCCGCGCGCGAGCACACCGCGACAACCGAACCCGAATACGAGGCCCTGCGGCACGCTGTCCGGAAACTGTCGAGTGGTTCGGGCCGCCTGTCGTCTGTCCTCCACGTTGAGGAGTTTCTGAAGGAGCAATGGAGCACCGTGGTCCAGGTAGGATGTGCTCTCGTGGCGGCGTTCGAGAACCACAGGGAACGACTTCTGCGCGCGAGAGACGAGAGCGCACAACAGCAGAACGAGTTGAAGTTCGATAAGAGAGAAATCGCCCGGTTGCAAGGCGAGTGCTACAACGCGGCGACACGTGTGACCGCGCTCGAAAAGAAAGCGGAATGCCTCGCCTCTCAAATCTCGAGTATGACAGATGTGCACAGGGAAGAGACAGCCGAGAAGGACCTCGCGACCAATGTTCGCGTTACGAAACTACAGGAGGCGCACAGGCAGACAGAACTGGACCTCGAGGAGCTGAGAAGAGATGCGGCGGCAGTGACCGAGACGTACAATAAAGAGAGGCTCGAACAGAGTGAGACCCACGCGGTCCTATTGGACGCGCTGAGCAAGAAGGACTCCGCGATTGAGAGGTTGCGGCGGGAACACGTAAAGGCACAAGGTGAACTTGAACAGAGGAACACGGCTCTGACGGAGTGCGAGTACAACGCCACAAGGGCTCTGTCGGTGCTGAAGAGGGACGTGAAACAGGCCGAGGGTAAGCGGGCCCAGGAGATGGACCACGTTCTCCGCGAAAGCAATGAGCTGAACGCGCGTCTGTGCGAGCAGCAAGTCCTCATTATCGAGCTTCGGCGGGTAATCTCCCTGTGTGAAGGAAAGGAAAGGGAGTTCCGCCGCACCACGGACACCCTCACGGGGGACACGGACCGTCTGAATGCTAGGATCGAGGAATTGCTCGAGTCTCGGAACGCATTGCGTTCACTGGAGCGGTTCTTCGGCGTCGACATGTACAAGTGCGACATTGGAACTGCGCTACGTAGAATCGAGGTTCAGAAAGACGCCTCGGTCGAAAGGATCGGACACATCCTTAAACGAACGTGCGTTCAGATAAAGGACGAAGACTATGACCGCGATCACGGCGAACCACAGAGGATGGACACTCTGTCCGACGTGGGCCTAGTGTTCGGAGAGTACGAGAGTCAGATACGCAACATCGTACAAAGCCTGAGGTCAAAGCGGGACCCTGCGGAGGTGAGCGGTGATTCAGTTAGACACGTTAAAACCGCCCTGAAACGACAAAGTCGCTCACCGGGCAACCCTCACCTTAAGAAGCTACATGTAAAAAACGAGGGGGGTCTTCAGACGGGGACACGATACCCACGGGGAGCATCACAAGTGGTAAACCCGGACACGTGGCTTACGTCAATCGGGGAACATGTCAGTGATCACAGTGAGGTTCACACGTTTGACATTGAACTCCGTGAAAACGACGCCGCCGTCAAGACACCGATCCCCGAGTACATAGCATCGAGCCTGATTGGACACGGGGTTGTCAAGATCGTGAACCTGGGACACCTCAACCCCATCCGCACACTCTTGGGTGTGGTGCAAGCCAACGCCTGCGAATTCAACGTGTGCTCCGAGATCGAACAAAACACCTGCCACTGCGCACAGATGAAACGGGTCTCAGAGAGGCTCAAATGTGCAATATTTCTGTCTTGGACACCGGGGGGGGGGCATGAGCTATACGGGACCGAACACAAGGGCGGCTGTGTGTACACTATCATAGTATACAAACACGGCGACGTGAGAGCGTACTACTTGCTGTCTGTAAAGCTCGAAGGTTTGTACGTGTACGATCTCGCAACACTGCCATTCGCAGCAAGGTTCCAGCCACCCAGACACGGCTTTGTGCATACGTCCGACGGCACGTGTCAAGGTCCCGGGTTCTCCAACCCCACGCATGCGGTAGATACGATTGAAACGAGTCAGATTGTATTGGGCGGGGGCTTGTAAAAAAAACCAAACAGAAAAAAAAACCTGTGTGAGTTGAGCGGCCAAATGTTTACAGGACTCGAGATTCGGCGAGGCCCGCATCATTGCTCTACCTAGTCTACCGTGTTTGACGTGCAAGTCGTGTATTCTGTGTGACTGTAATAAAAATAAAGAAAGACATTCCAAAACGCGTCCCGTGACGGTGTGTTTCCTTGGTAAACTTATTCACGGCGAGGAACGCTCATTGCAAGTACTTGCTGAGAACTCGATTGGTGTTTGTTTTATTGTGCTTTATTCAGACATTTGCGCATGACAAAGACAAACAGTGTAGTCGCCCCCGACCGCCTTTGGGGTTGAGTCGTGCTCTCTTCGGTGGGTTGAGTATCACCGCCAGGTCCATTTGCTCGATTTGCGCGAGGATCAGACCCATCACAAACACTGACTTGTTGGAGTGTGTGAATAATATCTCCCTAGTTAGATCAAAGACATCCATGGGCTCAAGTCGTCCGCGGGGCATACTGTCATATCCCTTCACGATCTCCCACGACAGCAACAGTTTCACTCGTTTCACATCAGCTTCACTGAGGCGCAACAGTGTCTCCAGAAAGGCCCCTGCGTCGACGGGGTTCCAAGGAGTGTCACGGTTCGCAATCTTCTCGAGTGCCTGCGCGTCCAGAGCTGCCATTTTGAACTCTGGGTCGTTTCCGAGTATGGAGACCAGAACACGCCACATGCCATCGTCGCCCAGGAAGCGGCACATCACATCGATCAGACACTCGGGGTGTCGCTCCTGCGCGTCTGACCACTGTTCCCTCAGCATCCAGCCAATGTCGTCCACGACATCCGACGGCCGGGCTTTGTAGCCTTTTATAGCTGTCACCAGCTTTGCAAACTTCTCCTTGTTTCTCATCAAGTAGTTGGCCATTGAGTAGTTCTGGGTCAGTTCCATTTTGCGTACTCTCTGGTGTCTTGGATTAAAGGATGTGTGCAAGTGTACATGTAGACATATATATATATATATATATATATATATATATATATATATAGGGAGGCTTGGGGCGACTGTCCAGCAATTTTTAAGCCTACAGGGACTGACATACTCCAACCGGACTGAAGTTTATAAGTGTGTGTATAGGAATCGGGAAGGGAACACTGTATGACCTCACAACACTCTAGGATCTAACTAATTCAGCGCTCCTTCACCGAACCATGACCACTGGTACGACTAAAAACTGGTCCGTTGTGTTGAAGGAATATGCCGATGCCAACAAGTACACGGTGCAGTACCACGAACTGAGTTCAAGCGGACCATCCCACTGTCCAACATTCCATGTCAAGGTCGAACTCACCAAATGCAACTATCGTGTTGAAGCAAGGGGTACTGGTAACACAAAGAAGGTAGCCAGAGTCCAGGCTGCTCAAGAGTTGATGGTGCTCATGAACCAGGTTTACGAAACCGAAAAGAGTGACATGCCCACAAGCGATTCTCAGACCCGGATTGTATGCGGGGAGAATTTCATCGGAGAACTTCAGGTAAGTGATCATTTACCGCTCTGTGCTATTTATGTCTGAAGGTAAACCGGGGATGCCTGACACTCTACACGCTTAATGCCTTAGGATCTATGTCAAAGGAACAAGTGGCCCCTACCTTTGTACACCGAGCAGGAATCTCCACATCAACAGCACATCTACGATTGCAGTGTCAACGCGACTGTGCAGCAGTACAACGGTGAAGTCGACATACGTGTGAAAGGTAGGCCTTTTGCCTTCTGCTCCGTATGTCAATGAATGAAATGAATGAAAAGTACTGTATTAATCTCCAAGGAGAAAACACGGCGAGCAAACAATGGTCAATGTAATGTTACCCTCTGACACCCCCAGGTTCTGGGCCCAACAAGAGAAGTGCGAAATGTGCCTCCGCCGAGAATGCTCTACACCTCGCCAGGCTGTGCGCCGATGTAACCGAGGCGCCACTCTGAGTCACAGCGTTTGAGGAATAGGAAGGACCTGACATGTCTGAGATCACATCCAACTTTCCCGATGACGCCACTGCTCACCACCCGGGCTTAAGAATCACTGACAAAAAGCTGTGCATGTGGAGCACGGCTATGGTCCTAACATTGGCCGTAGTCGTGTTTGTGTACGGGTGGTATTACATTCATGTGCTGTGTATGCGAAGAGAGGATACCTTTGACCGGTGTAAGGGTGTGATGATGTACCACCAATAAACACCCACAAGCTTCACACAACTCGCACCCATCTTTATTGACTCGATTACATGCCGCCTTCCCGATCGGTCCAGGTTCTATTGAGACGCAGAGTGTGGCGCAAGACACACCGAGACCACCTCTGCTTCCTAAACATCCTGCCAATTCGGTCTGCGCAATCCAGTGTCAGGACTTTGTGGTCTTTTTAACAGCTGCCACCAGCCTATCAAACTTTCATTGTTTCTCATGAGCGAGAGAGGGGAGGGGGAGGGGGGTATTTTGTATTTCTGGGTTAGTTCCATGTTGCATATTCTCCGGTGTCTAGGATCGGTGTGTGTATATATATATATATATATATATATATATATATGTGTGTGTGTGTGTGTGTGTATCGCCAGGGTACAGCCTAAGGGGAGTGTTGGTCCAACCGCGGCTGAATGGTCCACCCGCTGCTAAATCTAAGGAGCGTATATAACACGGCTCATTTGTTCACCCTGGGCAATATCCAACGTTGGTTGGGTCCAGAGAGCTCATACATACCTACCATTTTACTCAAAGGTTGTGTACGTCGCCCAGGAAGCCATGGCTGTACGCTCCTACCTGATGGCATGGGACCAATGGCATCTGTGTCACAAGTTCAAGAATTGTTCATTGGATAGGTTTCTAGCCATTCCGTACAAACAAGTGGTTGAATACGGGGAACATTTCGCTCTGCAGCATCAGAGCTTGTGTGACACTCTTCGAAGGACGCTGATGCGGAAGGCGCTGGTAGATCAGACTAAGTCGATTCTTTCTCCGCGCAACAGGAGAACCTCGGATCTAGACAGTCTAACGCTGGAAACCGAGAACCGTTCCATCGAGGGTCGAGTAGGCGTCGGGAAAAGACTCTTCGCCTCCCCTCGTCCCGTCACAGACCGGACTCTCGTCACCTGCAAGAGGCGCGTCTCCGTCAAGGATCGACTTGGCGTCAGGAAAAGACTCTTCGCCTCCCCTCGTCCCGTCACAGACCCGACTCTCGCCACCTGCAAGGGGCGCGTCTCCGTCAAGGATCGGGTGGGCGTCGGGAAAAGACTCTTCGCCTCCCCGCGTCCCGTCACAGACCGGACTCTCGCCACCTCCAAGGGGCGCGTCTCCGTCAAGGAGCGGGTGGGCGTCGGGAAAAGACTGTTTGTCTCCCCGCGTCCCGTCACAGACCGGACTCTCGCCACCTCCAAGGGGTGCGTCTCCGTCAAGGAGCGGGTGGGCGTCGGGAAAAGACTGTTCGTCTCCCCGCGTCCCGACACAGACCGGACTCTCGCCCCCTGCAAGGAGCGTGTCTCTGTGAAGCATCGACTGGGCATCCGTGTCTGAGCGGAATCCACGCCGCGGCTTCCCCCTCCTCCCCCCTCGTCCCATCCGCCCCACATCGGTACAGAGCTAATGCTTTCAGAAAGACCAATCGAGGTCACCGCATTTAATGTTTGAATGTTCCCTGGTGTCATTTTGAAAATAAAAACAATGTTTACACCAATATGTGGCCTCTGGGGTTTATTTGTCAACATTGTGTTATAATCACAGTCATAACATCTCCACTCACCGCAGTCAAACTAAATCGTAAGGAGACATTATGAACAGACGACAAGAATGAATGCTCCTGTCCGAATGCTACAGTCCCTCGGTGACGTCGAAGGTTCGTGGAGCGGTGTTGGGTAGCGTCAACCCAGTCCCCCCTTGGTCCACACTGGCGAGCAACCTGAGCAGCGTCACTGTCAAGTGAAAATCCTCTACCCTGTCTCACGGCTCGGTTGAATTCCATCCACGCAGCAGCTTGGAGACTTGCCACGGGGGTTTCCGATCCCATCCAAAACGTGTGTGTTTTCAGAAGCACCTCGAGCCGGAGCGACGAGTTCCGGGGACCCTCATCGTATCGACCGACGGTTTACCCGCCGTGTCAGCATTGTCTTTCTTGATCGGTTTCTACATCCTCTCCTCTTTGTCTTCAACCAAATAATCGCTCAGGTTGCACAAGTCAAATGGGGTTTGACACTCCGAACGACAGAGGAACCAAACCGACGATCGGTGGTTGGACACACACACAGCGACACACATACTTTATTGATACACGGGTAGTTCTGCGATGTACACAAACCCCTCAACAGTCCTCCCCGCTCTCAGCATTAGAATTGTAGCATTTGCTAAACGTTTTCCTTGTTCTAGGTTTATCCGGTCCCTTGAAAGGTTTAGGGTGAGAAGGTCCGCTAGGTTGTTGCTCGGTCAAGGCTGGATACGCCGACTGTCTGTTGGTAGGTTGCAGCGGGAGCCGCGTCTCCTGCTTGGTGTAGTCCCTCTCTCGTCGATACTCTCGAAGCTGCTGCTGCTGCTGCTGCTGCTGCTGCTGCTGCTGCTGCTGCTGCTGCTGCTGCTGCTGCTGTGGCGGTGGATAATTGGGCACCCCGCCTACGAAGGTGCCTTCTGGGGGCGGCGGAGCCAAGGGGTAGTTGGTACACACGTTAGTTCCAAGCCAGTTCCCAGGTATATCCACTACGGGAGCCGTGTCTTTCTCGGGACCCCGCTGAGACATCCCGATCACGCGGTTAGACGCGGCACCCGCGCGGTTGTACGGTAGACCGGCCGCAAAGCTCATGCAGTATCGAAACAACAGATAAACGTAGTACCTGGACAGTTTTCGAGCGTCCATCGCTATCTCATTGGGCATGCGAGTGTCGTGACGCGGCGTGCTATTGCACTCCATGCGGTGGAGAGATTCTAGATCACCTCTGGGTATGTATAATGTATCGGCTCTCCGCCACATGTCTCGCAAGAGCTGTAAGGCGATCTGGAGCTCGCCTGTGTCTTTCAACCCTGCATCTTGCAGCAATCCCGTAGCTGGCGCACCTGCCACTACCAGACACTCAAAGAGCGACACAGACGCGTGTTCAGCGAACGCGACCTCTCTACGGACCGAACCGTTCATCTCCTATTTACCACGGCCGTGGTGTGGGTTGCAGAGCTGGACGTCGCGGTGAACGAAAATGCAGCACGCGGGAAATCGAACCAGGAGCAGGTTGCTGGAAATGGTCGACCGTCACAATCTGTATCACGTCAAGACATTGCGTTACAATGACGTGCAAGGTGTGCTGCGGTGGCTTGGGTCGAAGCGTGGCGACTTCTCCTTTACGCCCGGCGAAGACACGGCCTCGGTTCTCAATAGGTTTCTCGAACAGCGTTCGCTCAGAAACGTTGAAATGGTGGGTATCGATGACGAACCTAAGATCCAGGGGAAAGATCGCTTAGTGGTGTGTATAAAACAAGAACCCAAGATCCGTAAGTACGACTCCGTCGTACTCTTCCTGGTCATCCGATGCAACGCGAGAGCCCCGCACTCTGACGAGACAATCGAGTTGATCGGGCACACGAAGGGAATGCTCGCGAATCCACAGGCTCCGCTGTTTCCCACCTTCGCGAGGTGTCCTCTTCGGCGCGTCGAGCCCCCCGCTCAGCAGGATCATCCCGTCATAGACGGATTCCAACCCTCGAGCTACAAGACGACAACACCCAGGACGCCCGTCGCGACCGTAGACAACTTTGGGCGAACGTACGAGCCTCTGGTGTGTACCGAAGAGGCCAACGCGTGGAGCATCTACGCCGACGTACCCCGGGAGTCAACGTGTGACTTTGATATAGAGGAGATGATAACCACGCCGAACAAGGTGCTGGGTCGAGGCGGCTTCGGCGTGACCGTTCCGATAGCGGACCACCTCGTCGCAAAGATCAACCTGTTCCCAGAAATGGTGAACTGGAGCATACCTTTCATAGCAGATGAATTCAATCGCTACTCTCATATCGCATCTCAGGTGGAAGAGGCCCTGATCGGCGTCTCCATGAAAAACCCCAACATCCTGCGCACATTTGGATGCTTCTGGTGCGACGTCCCCGGCTACCAGTTGGGAGGCAGAGCCGTGCTTGTCGTGGAACGGGCCCTCCTCTCGCTGCGGGAGTTCATGTGGCGTGTGGACGACACCTCACTCGTGCCCGTCGTCGAACTGGACACCCTCCGGGGGCTGGATTACTTGAGGTCGAGGACCATCCAGCACAGGGACTTCACGTACATGAATGTCTTGGTCTGTCACCAACCGGACAGAAAGCCCGTACCCTTCGCTTTCAAGATCAGCGACTTTGGCACCTCGTGCAACTTTTCTACACCGGATCAGACCCGAGGCAACCAGACCAACATGGCCCCCGAAGTGCTGTGGTGCATGAACGCCGCCACCGGGAGCGATGTATTCAGTTGGTACTGCGTGATGTGGGAGTTACACAACGGCTCCCCTTTGATACGATACAAAGCGGGAGGCGCTAAGGGCTATTGCAAAAGAACGTACGCCGAGCATCTGTCCAATCTGGTCGGGGTCTACATCCCCGAGAAGGATGAAACGTTCGAGCTCGGGTACATGAAGGCGATGAACGCTCGAGCCGTGCACGACAAACACAAAGACAAAAGGCCTAGCGCGCAGGCTATACAGGGGAGCCTCGAATCCATGGGTTGCAACATAGCCGACCGGCACTTTGTCTCCCTCGGAGTGCTTTGTATCACGCTGTTCCCTCAAGAGAGGTGGTCTCCGTCCCAACTGCTGAACCTGCCTCGATACCAGTGTTTGACGCGGGATATCGACGCTGCCCGCCTGCCCCCCCAACACCTATCCATACCGTTGTCCGTACGGGTGGGGGAGTGTAGGACGACCGACATCATAGTCTGTGACGACTGCGTCCCCGAGGGACTGGTGAAAGAAACGTCCGACGTTGGATCCGACGTCGCGGTGATCAAGTCGGAGCCAAAAGTCAAAGTCTACTACGGCGTAGACCTGATGAGGTTGGCTCCTGATCGTATTCAACCTTACGGGTGGTACTCAAAGAAGGTGAAAGCGCTCGAAATTGCGTACAACAGCAGGTACAAGAATCGCACGGGTGGCACAGACGAGAACTCTGGCCGGGTGAGACCCTCGAAGACTGCTCCCGGGGTCCACGCAGACGGTCCCGTCGACGGCGCTGCGACGACGCTGTGTTACAAAGGTCGGGTTTCTCCTCAACCTGCCGTTGCCAATGTGACACAGACACACGACGACCGGGGCGATGCCCGTCGTCGCACGGCTGCGGAAAGCGCGATCGGAGGCGCCGCGGGATGCGTGACAACGGAGGTCTCTCCCTCGCGTTCCAATAGCCGAGAAGGCGGCGAGAACCCGCCCGTGTTATTGAGCGGTGGCGATGTGGGCGGCTCGACGCGCTGCACTGCCGACCCCGCGGTAAGCGCGAACCCAAACAGTTCTCTGCACGTGCCCAACTCCCGGGTGGGATTCGACGCTGTCGCGAGTTGCGGAGATCCGCCCCGACCACCCGGCAAGTCAAACCCGGAGCCGGTCCTGGACGCAGCCGTCGACGAGCCGCGCGGTACGGTGATATTGCAGGGCAAGGAGATAGACGGGGAGTTGGACACTGTGTTGGTCATCCTCAAGAGTCACAATGAGCAGGAACACGGACGTTTCAAAGACAATCTAATTGTTCTGTCCCAACGTGTGACCCGAATGCACCCGCTTTTATTTGCCGGTGCCAGAAACGGACTGTGTAAGTGTTCTCGTCGCGCCGGCGTGTTCATTTTCCAGTACGCCCAATTCTTCAAGCGGTCCAAGCCGGTGTCCCGTTGGAACGCGTCGGACTCTCCTAACTCGGTCAACGCCTTTCTGTTGCAAGTCTTTCTCACACTCAAGGCCGCCCTGGACGTGAAACTGTTACCCACGTACATGACAGAATGGACAGATGTCCTGATCGGCGACGGAGCCGCGATGATCGACATTGTCGCGTATCTCAGCAGAAACTTCAACAAGCGCCAGTCTTCGATCTTCGGCGAACGATGCGATCGACTGGCCGGCCTCTGCGCTACCATGGTCGGAAGACACTTGCCCGATTCCCAGTTGTGCACGTGGCTTCGGAAGCTGAGCGCCGGCGCGTCGGCTTCGTACGTGCTGTCCGGGTCGATCGAGCGGTTGAGAAACTTTGATCAGAGCGAAAGGGCGATCCCGCGCCTGCTGACCCTAGAGGGGAACCATTTCACGTTGAGGGATTATTCGTCCGAGATACCCAACTGGCTGACAAACATGGGCGAGGAGGAAGAAGCCAACGCGAGAAGCAGTGCCAAGCTGCTGGTGTACGGAGACCCCAAGCCCGTCAGAGGCAACCAGACTTCAGAGGGTGTGAGTGGAACCGAATTGCACACACTGACAAGGAACATAGTGCTCAGGATGAGAGCCAAGGTGTTCGGATCCTCCGGGGTCCAGGTCACGACACTGGATTGTACGCAGGGTTTGATGAGGGTGGCTCTCAGAGGCTCGGCGCTCTCTGGGATTTCCAGCCTAGATCAACTGAACCGGTCGAGGTTGCGGACCGAGGCTGACTGTTTTACACATGACGCAGTTTCGCAGACCGGCTCCAAGTGGGCCCCCGTCATAATGTTCACAAAGTTTAAAAGAGTGGGCCCTGTGCAGGCGTTCAGTGTTGAATCCTACAGGATGACGATCCTCATAGTTCTGCTGAACACACAGGGCTGTGTGAGATCTCTCGCAGATCTGTTCCAGACCGTGACGACACTCAGCGTGACGGACTACTAAATGTGCGCCACGGTTATATCCACACCCGGCACCGCTGAGACATTGTGCCGTACGAGGCTTGGCGGTCCTCGCGCGACCAACTGTCGGTTGAACTCGAGAACGTTTTTTTTTGTTTTCCTTTTCTTTTTTTTTTTCCTTCTTGCAACCTCAAACCATGCGAGGCCTGATCAATTATGGTAGCTACTGCAGCGTCAACAGCGTGGTGCAGTGCCTGTACGGCACACGTGAACTACGGGATCTCAGTCTGGGCGTCGACGCCCGAGACCATCTGCTTCCTACGAAGAACACGGTGGCTGCGAGGCTCAAGCGACTCATCTACGAGATGACCAAACCCGACCAGGGGCCCTGCGACCCGAGCTTTCTCCTACACTCGATGAGCGCACACGGCTTGTCCTTCGACGTTCAGGAGGACTCGGACTTCGTCTTTAGGTGCATCCTCAACGCTCTAACAAATGACAACGGGTCCGTTAAAAACATCGGACAATTGTGGGACATCGAGACGGAGAGACGTATGCGCTGCCTCGGTTGCAACTCGGTCGAGTGTACACTCGATAGGTCGAACACAATCCCTGTGTTCCTGGAGGACAATCTCCCCGACGAGCTGCAGGACTACGTCAAACAGCACTCTGATAACACGCTGGCAACGTGTGACTACCACTGCGCGACATGTGACAAGAGAACCCAGGTTGAAATGACGAGTAAGGTCTTGACATTACCCCCGATTGTGTGTATTGTGCTCGCACGGGTTAAAAACATTGGCAGAGAGAAGGCTCGCATAGTCAAGACGGAGAAGCGTTTCACATTCCCAGAGACCCTGGATCTAAAATACATCGCGAAAGAAGCCGAAGCAAACGTTGACACTCTATACGAACTATACGCCGTCGTAGCCCATCGTGGTGCTCACTACTCTGGACATTATACAGCTTATGTGCGGCAGGTTGACAGTTGGTATCTTGCAGACGACGCGCACATCAGGTCGTGCTCCTGGGATGACGTCAAGGCAACCTACGAAGCAGGATCTAACTTGTTATACGATGAGGTTGCTTACATGCTCATGTACCGCAGGAAGAACACCTCTCGTTAAACCACTCGTGTGGAGAAAGCGCTGTACAAATGTGATACTCCGGTCGGTGTACCACGCTTGTGTATCGTGTCACATGTGTCTGTCTAAAGTAATAAAGGCTTGATACTCGTACCACCGATTGGTCTCATTTGGTGCTGGGAACATATTCAGATGATGAAAGAGACAGACACTGTGTCTTGACTGTGGTATAAAATGTCCATTTTATTGTGTCACACAAGGGTGGGTAACAAGCGTTAAGACAGGTTTACAACAACTGGTTTTTGCTTTTACATATCAACCAAGGCAACCCGCATCACTTCTTGGCAAAATACCTATCCAACGTATTAAGAACAACCTTTGGTTCTTCAGCTCTGTTTGGATCAGAGTACGTAGATGACAGTGTGACAGACACGCAAGGATCTTGTAACTGAGACACACGCACACTGTTGGCCAACCCCTCTAAATATCGGACCATAGACGCACTTTGAGGTCCGGGCGTCCTCTTTTTCAACACGTGGGAAGACATCACATGCGAACAATGACGTCCAATTCGGGGTCAGAGTACTCCTCGTAAGACTCTGCGTCGGATACAGGCTCGGCGGGACGGTTCGAGTGACTGTCCAGTCGTTGCTTTTCGCGGTCAGAACCCCACTCGTGATGGGACGACTCTTGTTGTTGAAGGGGGTCGGTAGGCAACTCGGCTCGATCGGGCAAGCTATCCGCTTTTGTAGTCTCTCCGCTTATCCACTCCCCCTGGGACTTTGAACCGTCGGGTCTCAGATGTGACAATGTAGAACCGGGGCGGTTGCTGAGTTCTTGATTGTCGAAATCCTGTTGGTGTTCGAAGTAACTCCCGGGCTCTGTCTTTTCAAGTTTCCGACTGGGCGTATTGTCACTCTGTTGGGTCTTACATTGTCTCTCCTCCCGCTCGGAATCTGCGTCACTGTCGAGGAAGGCAGAGCGGGCGTCTCTCGCCTCTGGAGGCGCGACTCCCTTTGCGCCTTCCCTCCGCGTCTCCTCCCGCTCGGAATCTGCGTCACTGTCGAGGAAGGCAGAGCGGGCGTCTCTCGCCTCTGGAGGCGCGACGCCCTTTGCGCCTTCCCTCCGCGTCTCCTCCCGCTCGGAATCTGTGTCACTGTCGAGGAAGGCAGAGCGGGCGTCTCTCGCCTCTGGAGGCGCGACGCCCTTTGAGCCTTCCCTCCGCGTCTCCTCCCGCTCGGAATCTGTGTCACTGTCGAGGAAGGCAGAGCGGGCGTCTCTCGCCTCTGGAGGCGCGACTCCCTTTGCGCCTTCCCTCCGCGTCTCCTCCCGCTCGGAATCTGTGTCACTGTCGAGGAAGGCAGAGCTGGCGTCTCTCGCCTCTGGAGGCGCGACTCCCTTTGAGCCTTCCCTCCGCGTCTCCTCCCGCTCGGAATCTGTGTCACTGTCGAGGAAGGCAGAGCGGGCGTCTCTCGCCTCTGGAGGCGCGACTCCCTTTGAGCCTTCCCTCCGCGTCTCCTCCCGCTCGGAATCTGTGTCACTGTCGAGGAAGGCAGAGCGGGCGTCTCTCGCCTCTGGAGGCGCGACTCCCTTTGAGCCTTCCCTCCGCGTCTCCTCCCGCTCGGAATCTGTGTCACTGTCCGAAAATGTGCTTTTGGTCAGAGGAGAGTCCCTCTTTGGGTAGGATTGTTCCTTAACAGGCTTTACTCTTTGGCAGGTCTTGTCGGACTTGTTCCGGTGTTTCTTTGAAGCACGAGTCTCATCCGCTTTGTGAATGTGCCGGACAGAGGTCTCTTTAACCACCCTGACACCCCTGTTAGACTCATCCTTACTTTGTGCCGACCGGGAGTTATCATTTGTACGTTTTATGCGCTTAACATCGGGAATGGTCATCTCCTCGTCAGAGTCAGATTCCAGAGCGCGCTTATAACCCGGACTGTCCTCTTCTGTTCGACCGCTACGGCCAGACCCGGAGGAGCACTCGTCTTCTTCGGACTCTTCTTCGGAAGATAACACACGCTTGCTTCCCCGATTAACATTCTTTGTCTTACACTCTTGGCCCCCGCTTCCAACCTTCGCGCAGCGGAGTGTCTGCTCGTCCTCCCCGTCCTCCTCTTCTTCACTGCTCCCTTCATCCTCGGTAGATCCGTCGTTTATGAAGTCGTCTTTGTAATCGTAATCGTCAGGACTTTCTTCGTCGTCGTCGTACTTCTTAGCCTCTAAGTCACAACCAGGGATCTCGTCGTCATCCTCGTGAAGATCTTCCTCCTCTTCCTCCTCTTCGGTGTTCGCTTCCTCAGCTTGACTCAGATAGTGCTCATTGTGACGGTATGTGGGGCCCCGGCTGTGTGCTCGTGAAGCGCGGCTGTTCTTGGTACTCTTGGACGCGGATGACCTAGATACTGAAACGTTGTGTGACCTATCGGCTAAGCGTTCTTGGCCACGCGGATCGCTTTTTAGCGCAGTAGGTTTTACTCCCTTGCGAGGCTTGGCAGCCAGCCGGTCGATTTGCCCGCTCAGTTGACCCCGGCTAACCTGGAAAGACAACAACGCCTTGCGTCTCCAGTTGTCGGTGGACATGGACTCCGAGCAATCTCCAAGAGCTTTGCTGAGTCTATCCTGCAAGCCGTACCTCTGCAGGACGTTTACAACGCTTCGGTTGTCAATGACCCACTCGCGAAGGATGGCATTGTGTCGTCTGTCCAGCAGTGTGTTATCCAAAGACAGGAGAGTGCAAACGGCTTCTCTCCTCTCGTCGGTGTCATTCAACCAGGGTTCGCACAGCAGCAGGCTCGACATGTTCTTGATCCAGGTGGAAATTGGAATGTTTTCTGGTGTCACGATAGAATACAGACTGTCATCCTTCTCACTGTTATCACCAACCGTAGCCTCGACCCCCACCTTCGGCCCTTTCGTCAATTGGTTGTGACAGGTGCGGAGTTTTAGAAAGAGCACCTTAGCAGTGGCGTACATCTGGGCCAACTTCTTGTCCTTGGATCTGTTTGATCGTTTGATCAGCGAGTGCCACATCTTCTGGGCTTTGGCTGCGTTGTCCAGGGTCTGACATTTGAACAACTCACTACACGCTGAGACCATGTCGGACCTTCCGTCCTCCCCGTATCTCCTCTGCCCGTACCTTGAGGCAATTTGATTCAACGCCGCCCAGTTCACGTTCATCTCCTCCTCCACCATACCGATACGTTTTCTCCTTACGGACGTGCGCACGGCGTCGTCCGTGGTGTACATGTCCCAAAACGCCAGGCATTCTCGCACTCTCTCAATCGGGCAATAGAGCAGCTCGGCCACCGCGAACGCATTGGGGATCTTGCTCTCCATGAACTCGATGGCCAGTTCCACCACCTCCACCATGACGGGGTTTGCGATCATACTCTCCACGTTCCTAGGTAAGCCGCTGCTCCAGTGGTTTGGATTCACACGGTTGTTGTACGCTGTCAATGCGGGATTGTGTATCTCGTGATACATGCGTGTCCCGGTGATGAACGTCGTCCTGTTGAATTCATGAAGTGTGCCGGTCCAGCAGTTCGCTGGCTCCCCGTGGCCTTTCACAAAACTGCTTTTCAGTGCCTGGAAAAACCTCAGGGTCGTAGACACGTACAGCTCCGAAACCTGATCCTGAACCCTCCTCAAACTGACAACCGGCACCATGTCCTTCAACATGCCATCCAGGCGCTTGCTGTTCCTTCTGATGTAGACAATACGAGGGCCGCCGTTCTCGTAGTGGAAGTGCTTCAGATCGCATCTCACTTGGCGTTCGTTGAAACAGTCCCTGCTAGCCTTACGCTTTTTCTTCAGCATTTGAGCCGAGTCTGTGTCTACCACGCAGCACATGGCGCGTACGTCTTCTGCGCGAGAGACCGGCCGACCGTCGTCGTCGTCGTCGTCGTCGTCGTCGTCGTCGTCGTCGTTGCTCCGAGTAGACGGGTTCTCGGTATCGGTGCGCAGCAATTGGAGAGGCGGGGTGTATTGAAAGGAAGGGGTGAGAGCTGCGAGCGCCACGGGCACCTCGAGGGTCATGTCCCAAAAGTCAAACTTGTCGCCCGTCACACGTTTAAGCAACTCGAGGCTCTCAAGTCCTGGGACAGCCAGTACCTCTTGCATGAAGTACGTCTTGGTGTTACCTGTCCCGGTTGTCGGGATAACCACGATGTAGGTTCCTGTCATGGACCTGCTGCTGTCAGAGTAGACGAGGTTGTTTTTTTCAGAGTACTGTGTTACCACAGGAATCACTTTCTTGCCGTTTCTCATCAGTTTTTTACTCGGTATGTAAAAGGCCGTGTAGTTACAGTGTGCCAGGAACAAGTGTTTGAGACCGGCCTTGTCTCCACTTGCAATGGACTCAAGGTCATTCCCACCTTCAATGTCCACGAGGTCCATGAGCGCAAGCAGCAGCGAACGCGAAGGCTTTTGTTGTATGATGCCAGCGTTCTGGATCACCTTGTTCTTGATAGTCTTAAAGATTGTTTTCGGTTTGTATCTTGTCTCTCTGTCGGACAGTTCCTCTTGGTTGAGCATCATCAAGTTGAACACCTTATCAAACAGTCCTTGTGTACTCTCACAGGTGAAACCGTCCGTGTTGTCAGAGTTCACGTACCACGGAGGGCGTTCGGTCACGATGAAGGTCTGCGTTTTATCCTCCATGGTGTATATCGACGAGGGTCGCTCCGTACCAATCTGCTGCGAACTGTAGTCTACAGCATTGAGGGAGTCCTGCGCCTCTCGGAATCCTACAGGCTGTGTTTTCAGTGTGGCTTGTTGAAGAGGTTATACACATCAGGCTTCAAATTCACTCAACGTTTGTTGCATAGGAGGAGCTACTCTCTACTCAGTAATGCCGGATGGCTGCTCCAACCTGGTTCCTCCTCTCGGACCTGGAGGGAGGAGGGGAGAAGAGGGAGGAAGGGGGGGGGGGGGGGGGAGAGAGACCGCAATTAGCACACAGGACACACACACACACACACACACACACACACACACACACACACACTGCACTTTGTATGTTGGAGCTCCGACCAAGTCATGCTGGACAGCTGGTCCAACCTGGTTCCTCCTCTCCAACCTAACACATTCTCTCGGACTACTTGCAAATCAATATGGGGGGTGGGGGGGGGGGGGGGGAGGGGTACTTTGTAGGTTGGGGCTCCGGCCGAGTCACGTAGCCCCCCAACCGAAGCAAACTGAATTGAGTATTTAAGACCGCCTTGGCCAACACAGTGCATTCAATCTCTGACAAACTGCATCTGCTGCAACTATGGATCGTGCTCGGAGAGTGTTTCGCTTCACATTCGGCTTCAAGAACTCGACCGTTGAAGATCTAAATCACATCGAGACCACATTGTCTAAGGCGTCGTGTAAGTTTGCTATCGTTGTTAGACACAAAGATGACCTCCTGGGGTATGTCAAAAGTAGAAAACGAAGAAGAGTATCCGCAATTCAGAAATGTATGGGTAATCGGTGCAAGATCAACACTGCGGACAGATCGATGTCTGACGTTGACGCCGATAAGGAATACCAAGCCATGGTAACTCACGGAGGATATATACTGCGCATCGGGAGCCCCTTCCTCAACAGACGGTCTCGAAAACAACGACAGCGGCTGCTTGCAGAGAAGAGGGTCAGCGTCACTGTCACAGCTGAGAATGCTGTCACGGGAATGCAGACAACGCCTTTCAGTCAATCCGACGGGGATGTCCTACGCTTGAAGAAAGTAGATCTGACGGACTCTCGGAAGGGGAAGGATGCGTGTGTGCAACAGAGCACTGAACCTTCCCCCGTCCTACGCTGGAAGAAATCCATTCTGACGCGCTTTCAGACGCAGACGGATGAGAGTGTACGGAGCACTGAAGTTTCCCCTGACGGTTTGAACGAGACACCTCCGAGCGACAAAGTCGACGATGCGCATGCACCGGGTTTCGACGCTCGGGGAGACAAGGTTATCTCCGATACCGAGCTGGAGGACATTGATGCGACGGAGACCAGTGTACCGACAGTCCCTAAGCCCACAGCAGTCAGCTGCAATGTGTTGGTCACAGGGATCTCCATTCAAGTCAAGGCCCACGAACTGAGAAGTATCTTCGCGAAGTACGGCCACGTCACGGTTGCTAAAATTGGAAAAAACAACAAAGACCCAGGTCACTGTGGGCTCGTCACCATGTCTTCGAGTGAAGAGGCCTTTAAGTGCATCGACCGTCTCAACGACACGGTACAGTTTGGACACAAGATCTTCGTCGGGTGTCTCAGAGATGTAGACACCGAAGCTCAGGGGAAACCAAACGTTCTGAACTCCGTGGCCGAGTCGACCGGCTCGGGGTCGTCTTCTGAAAGTTATCGAAATCGGGGCGGCCCAGGACACCGTGCCGAAAGTCCTCGAGGTGGCTCGGGACTCCGTGATGGAAAGTACCGAGGACGTGAGTCACGTGAGGCTTCTCGAGTCCGAAAAGAGGTAGTAGCTACTCGCAGAGCTCCAGCTCCCCTGATGTTCCCAAGAGAGCCGACCGAATTGTTCATCTGTCAGGAGCTGCAACACATATCAAAGTATAGGCTTCAGCTGCTGAGAGGCTACGCGCGCCACCCTTACACAAGACGCGAACTCCATTGCTTAGACCGATGTGAGGAGGATCTTAAAAGGTATCGACGCTCTTGTGATATCATGCTGCAACTCAAGCGATGGAACTTCAAACCACATTTGACCTGAAACGACGGAGAAGCCGATCCCTCGACATCAATCCCGCAATTTAATCACAGGCGTGAAGGTACATGAGAGAGATCTCCGCGAGGGAGCCTATTATCCTTTCGGAGTCGTGTCATGTTTCGATGACCCGTGTGTGTGTGTGTGTGTGTGTGTGTGTGTGTGTGTGTGTGTGTGTGTGTGTGTGTGTGTGTTGTAACTGTCCCTCGTAAGATGGAAATGAAATCTTAATAAATGATTGAATTACATTTGTGTGTTGTGTTTCTATATGACGATGGTCCCCGTTAGGTATCTGTGGTTTTCAAGTAGGGTGTTGGACTCGGTGTGCAATGCGCCGAGAGGCATTACCCTCCCGTCCATTGTCAACTCTCACACTGTCCCAGCAGATGGAGTACATACAACCAAACAAGGGATGCAAACGCTACAGTAAATTGCCACCGAGACGGTTTATGTACAGGGGCGACGCATGTCACGTGTGCCGCTCGCTCTCCCTGTTCGGCATACAATGTCACTGTGTTTCGAGCCTACGTTCTAAAACATGTCTGGCTCTGATGTCCATTGGGCTTCCGATCAAGTGGGCTACCGCCCAAAGCTTCTCTAACCCGAGTTGGCCACCGCGATGAGGCTCAAGACTCCCTGATATGTTGGCAGCAAACCCAACTTCGTACACGTACCGTAGGTGGTTCGCGTAGAGGTTATATATCATTCTCGAGGTAGAACACAACTTCCAACCGATGAGGAGATATAAAGCAAGTGTTTCTCCCCGCGACTCGCGTCACAGCTCAAGCAGTCGAAAGTACCCGCAATGGCAACCGAGACGCCCAGAGGAATCTACGGTGATGTCTCTGTTGATTATGTGGTCATTAGAGGGGGCAAACAGGGGATCAATGCACACAGTCTGTTCACAAATGACAATGAGGTGGCTAAAGACCTACACTACGAGGTGTTGGACCTGGACTCCTCCTGTAGGGGAGAAGACGTATCCCGTTTGGAACACGAACGGGTCGCGGATGCATACACACGGTACATAACCCACAGACTGAAACGTATTCGGAATATGTTCCCGTGCGAGCAACGCCGCGTGCTGTGCGTGTCGTCGAGTTGTATACCCGTACCGTTGATTGGTATCACAGGGGCTAGGACGGAGATGATACCCCGCTTTCTCAACTGTTTCAGAAAGGTGTACGTGATAAACGGGGAATCCCTGTGCAATCCGGCGTTTGTGGACGAGTGGAGTTCGAGTGACTCGATCCCTCGACATCTGCGGGTCGCTCACGCCGCTCTGGACAGTTACGTACCGGTGGTGAAGTCGAGTGAGGCAAAGCGGTTGATGCTCTTGTCGGGCAAGCGAGATGCCATTCAATTGGACGAGTATCTTGTGTACACAGAGGATCACATCACTTACATTACCATGTCTCATTTTGTGGTGTGTCTAAGGCTAGAGTGGAGCTCTAAGGAGGCCACGGGTGTTGAGAAGAAACCCGACCGAGAGTATGTGACACGCTCATGTAACGGCGTTACCTTCACCCGTGTATATCACTCGCTTAGAAGCGAGTTCATGTTGAACAAACTAAAGGTCTTGTTAACCCACACATTGACAGGTCCTCTTTGTGGATGTTGACCTGTCACGTTTGCCTCATGCACGTATGTATTTACATTCTATCTGAAGTATGCTTGGTACAATACGTGTTGTGTGCAATAAACCGTGTCACTTAATGTGAAAGAGCTTGCCGTTGTTCTGTTTTGCACCCAGTCACTCAACGCCCCAAGAGACCTCTGTGTGTCTTGCCACACATTCTGTTTTTGTCATCCCGATGTCTGATTGCTTCGTGGACAATGGGAAATATCCATGCTCATGCCCTCGTGCTCACTGTAGTGTTCTCGTGCAGTGGGTTGAAACTGTGGACTAAACACAGAGTTAAACCGCAACCAATGAAGATTGAATCGCATTGCGTTTCACACATGTACTATTTACACTTTCCTCGCTTAAAAGGGACTCACACGTTTATGATTTGCGTGTGCCGCTCTTCATCAAAAGGTCATCTTGGTTTTTAATTGTATTCCTTTTTCTGACCCTTCGTCGCGAACGAAACGGAGTGTCGGATTCGAAGGCTTCTCCGCGAGGCTCGTAACACGCGAATCCACTTTGGAGTTTGTTGAACAGTAGCGGTTGGCTTTTGTTGGCTTTGTCCGAGTCGTTCTTCGTGAGCATCAGGATGAGGTAGCTCCTGTCGCTTTCCCCGCTTCTTAACGTGTAACGTCAGAGGTCCAACTCTGTGTTCCGTAGCCACGTCAGCATCTCCGGTCCTAGGTCAAAAAGGCTGGCTTCCGATGGTGGTCTGCTTCCCTACTGGCGTCCCTGGACTCGGCGGTCTTCGGCCGGGCACGGCCCGACACCTGTACGCCGTCTGCGTTGCTCACAGCACCGTTTTCCATCTCGTCGTCCCTCTACCCCCCCCCCCCCCCTCCCACCCTCCCACCCACACCCCCTCCGCTTTTCTTTTCCTGTGGTCCAGGGACGAAGAAGGTGTTGTACCAGAAGTGACACATTTTATCTTGGAACAGTTACACTTTGATGTAAACGGGTTGATGTAAACAGGCGGCGTCTGGGGGAATTTGGAAACCGTGTGCTTGCCCTCGCTACGTGTGTGAACGGAGTTCGACATGTGAATCGTTACCATTTACACCACAAACTGGGCATCCCGATGTCAATTCAATTCCCCTAAAGCCTCGAGGTGTCGACTCGCTCCTTTTTGTTTTAAACAATACTATGCCCCCTCCTCCCTCCGCTGAACACAGGGAGTGTCTCAAACACTCCACTTTTGAATACCGCCGCAATGCACGTGCAGCTTAGAATGTTCCCGCGATCTCGACCAGCGCGTGCCAATCGAGAGATGACCCCGGGGCAGAGTTACCTAAACTTTGTAACATGTGAAGTAATATGGGTCATTGAGTGAAATAAAACAAAAGTCTCAGGGTATAGGGTCAACGTAATTTATTGTATAAAGGTTACAAGATATCACAGCAACGGTATGTACAGTCACCGAAACCCCAGTCGCCGAAACCCCGGTCCCCTCGACGAGACTACGGCGAGCGCAGGTTGTCGACCTCCGGGGTCTGAAATCTATCGCACTCGCCGGCATAGTGAGAGCAGAATTCGAACACTTGGGCGTTCTCGTCCTCCGAGACGTTGAACGGTTCTCTGCATCGTATCAAGGGGGCGTCGTGATCCGAGTTCCTGGCGTGGAGAGCAACATCGGTATGCTGCATTGTAGCATCCCCGTCAATAAAGGCTCCATTCTCGGGTACGCAGGTCAAGTGAGTCTCGTCCGACTTCACGGCACCGGGTGGCTTGACGTCATCGAGCGCGGAGAAGGCGCCGGCGCACAGCGCCGCTATCTTGTCGAGTAGGTCCTCGTACCGGGGGGCCGCGTCATCCCCGGAGGCCTCTCGATCCAACGTCATGCGGATGAACTGGGTAAAGTTCACCTTCTCGTATAAGACAGAAAACCGGGACATTCCCATGACACTCAGGCACTTGACGACCAGCGGGTCAGCCTTAAGATTCGTCCGACTCTCCCGCCGCTGCCGCTGAAGGACTTTCGACATAGAATGCGTGGTTGACGGTGCGCCGCTCCACGCAGTCTGCTGTGTATCGCCACTTGGCCGTCCGTGAAACCGATGCAATGTGTAGTCGCCTGACTGACTCTGAATGTGTCTGAGAGATAGAACTGAACAGCCTTATTTATACGGATGGTAAACAGTAAACGGAACCTGGACCTGTAGACCGCTTTTGGACTAGCCACAACAACACTGGAAATAAAGGAAAGACAAAAACACTCTTTACACTATTTATCTGCTTTGTTGCACAGGTTATATGATGATTTTAAAACCGTTTTGTCAAGCGTCGTCGTGAAAAGCGTCACATCGATTCAACGTATCGTTATTATTATTATTATTATCCACACCACGTGCACTAGGTTAACACGTAACGCAACTAACTGGACACGGTGGCTTTGAATGAACACTTTACTGGTTTTGTAAAGTGGCACATGGACACACAAGCACACACCAGTCTCTGTGAACAACAAACACCGCCGGAGCTTGCGTTATTGTCCGGCCTCCAACCTTGAGCGTTTTGTCCTTTTCCCTTCCGGCGCTTTCACAGAGTCTCTCGACCGCTTGGTCCTCTCACGTTCTGGGCTCTTTGTCACGGGCACCTCTGGCAGATGTCGCCTTTTACTCCCGAGCTCTTCGGTGTCACTTCTACCACGATTGACACCCCTTCTCGCGGAGAGTGCTCCGTGTCCGTTTAACTCTTGCAGAGCCCTGATCATGGCTTTGAGTTTTGGTAACCGCCGAGGCTTCGCGCCGGCCATCTCTCCCTTCGCGACCATCATAGTTGCAGCGTAGTCCCGTTTCAACATCTCCACGGAGAACACGTCAGTGCCGTGGACGTTGTTAAACACCTGCGCGGCATCCTTCCACTCCCAATCCTCTTCTAGCTCTGCGTGACAGCGATGGGCGCCGTCGGCTCTCAAAAGTATGTTATCCTGGTGATACACGGTCCGCGTTGTGCAAAACGAGCTCATGTTTTTCACGGGTACGCCCGAGTATTCGGTCGAGTAAATGCTCAGTCTGGGTCCGTGGAAGGTGCCGCTCGGGCCCAGTCTCGATTCTCTTTGGTGCCCCTTGTTGTAAGCTTCCTTCGGCGCGTTGTCAGACATCGCCCGTCTGATGGCCTGCCCGTAATACAGGGGCGCGGAGCACTGGAAACTCTCCCCTCCCAGCACACATTTGTCGAACGTGAGTTCGTCTAAGGGTTTGATGGCCACAGTGGCTGCCAGTATCAAAGAGCGCACCGGGTCCCGGTTAAAGTCCAAGGTGAATCTCAATCTGGGCGCCGCCTGCCGCTCGTCACCGCCGCCATTCAAACAGTGCCCGAATGCATTTCCGGGTTCCACGTCTCTTTTCTCGTAAGCCTCGACCATCGCCGTACCCAACTGCTCCCAGAAGCCCGAGTGGGAACTCGGCGCGTATACGGCCAACATGTCGTAGACGGCTTCGAGTGGGACCGTGACAGAACCTACTTTCTTGAAAGGATTCAAGTGTCCTCTCCTGACGTGCGGAGCGTTCTGTCTGGTGGCGTATTTGTACGTGCACAGCTTGTAGGTCTTCTCGGCAAGGTTCCTACGGGCCGGCACCTTGCACGTCGAACACAGCACGAGCATCTGGTGCGCAACGTCGTTCCCGCCCTTGATCTCTTTCTCGGGGAAGGACACAGAATCTATACCCGAAATGCACAAGTGTCCATCTTTCACACTGGTCTTCAGGCGCTGGTTGTGGATCTGGGTTAAGGTGTAGCCCAGCACCTTGCACGCAAAGCGACCCTGCGTGTCGATCACCCGGGGACATATGTCCGGAAGACAGGCCGCGGTGCACAGCTTGTAGACCGCGTTGGTCTCCAAGCAGATCTGTCCGAAGGACAGCTCGTCTAGAGCTTTCAGTCTGTTCTTGTTCATCCGATTCATGTAACCCCTCAATGTGGGGTAAGCGTTGTCATCCGGGATCTCGGTCCACGGAGGGATCCACACGTCGAACACAAAGTGACACGCCAACTTCAGGGCCTCGCCAAACACCAGCTGGTTGATGCAGAACGACACCCTCTGACCGACGACTCCCGTGCACACAATGTGACTGGCGTACAGAGCGGCCACGCAGGCGTCTCTGGCTTCGTCGAACCTCGGCGTAAACTGCATAATGTCGGACTCTGCGATCATGGTGGCGGACTGGATCAGGTTCTGCCTGTACAGGCACACTGCGGCCACGCGCTCCATCTTGCACGTCTCCACCGTGCTCTGGATCTGCGTGGTGCTACGCGTGCGGGACACGTTCTCGGGGAACTCGGATTCCATGACGAGACACCGATCGGCCCAGGCGCTGCTCACGAACCCCATTGTGTTGGTGTTCCACACAAAGCCGCAGTTGTGCACGGCCTGACACTTGACGGTGTTTACCTTGCCGGTGCTCGCGTCTCTCGTCACCACGTCGCTCTCCAACACGCTGGTGTCCAGGAGGTTCTTGAACGTGTTGGGGATCACGTTGGACTCCTTGTCCACAGACTTTGTGTTCTTCTCGTGGGTTATGTGCGCGTCGTCTATCATGACTACGCAGGCCTTCCTCTTCTGCTTGTACTTGAAAGCTTGCGGGGTGAAAGACGTCAGCGTCTCGATGCAACCGTTTATCCTCCTGAACATGTGGTTCAGCACATTGTTTGCGTAGCTTTTGCCTTCCCCGGGCCCGGTGATGTTGAACAGCATAATCCGTTCGACGGTGTACCTGGGAGCGGTGTTGACGATTATGTAATTGAAGGTGGTGGACGCCTGAAACAACCGGCCCACTTGCAGGCTGTCGCAGAACAAGTAGCGCACCAATGCGCGGTCGTACACTTTGACCGGATCGCGAGCGCCCGGTTCCTCCGAGCGGCCGTCCGTCGGCGTGAGGTACAACGACTCGTGGATCTCGGCGAGGCTGCGACCGAGAGACATGCTCGAGTTTCTCATCTTGCCGTCTATCACGTCGCTCAAGCCTTCGTACAGCGAGTCGTTTCTGCTGAATCGGTGCTTGACCAGGATGTCGAACACCATGTCTGCTATGCTCTCGAATTGCACGCGTCCCTTGTACTTGACTTTCATTTCTTTGCTGAGACGCTCCAGTTTACCCAGATGAGGGTACAGGAGCGTAAAGTGGTAGCTTTGGTCGTCTTTGCTCACGTCGAAGGGGTGTCGCTCGGATGAGTTGTAGAAACACGAGTACGCCGTCTGACAGTCTCCGCTGCACGGCCCGCCGTGCACCTCGCCGCTCCCTCGCTTGCAATGGCACCGTCCGCTGTTCAGCAACGAGGCGAGCGCTCGTGTCCTGCGTTTGCTTTTTATCTCGCACAACACCTTCTCCAAGCGGGTCTTCGGGACGGGCATGTGCCTGTGGATCGGCGATTTGACAAACAGGTCGGGGTTCTCCCTGTCGATGAGGTGATCGAGAGAGTACCGGAACACCAACAGTCCTCTGCTGTTCACCTTTGCGCCCCGCGAGGAGCAACTGAGATCGCCCGTGAAAGCTTTCAGCCTTGCCACAAATGCCACGTCCCCCGGCGTCTTCGCGTCATACCCGGTTTGCACAACCTTATGGTTCGGCCATTCCGCGCTCGTGAGTTTCGACACGATCGATCGGAACAATGTCTCGCCTTCTCCTCTGCCCGTGCTGTCCGTAATCCTACCTACGGAGTTCTCCAGAGCCGCGAGATTCAGGAGCGTTATGGACTCGGGTAAGGCGGCCACGTGTCTCCCCGACTGACAGGCCGGAGTGTACATGGAACCCTGCAGTTCCTTGACTTTCTTCCTTTCCATCTTGTTGGAATTCAGTGAGTCGCCGCGGATGTCTATCCAGTCGAACACGGAGCCCAGTTCTCCATTGCTGTCTCTCATGGCTATCATGGCGTTGTTGAGGGACGATGCTCTTTTCCTCACCAATTGCAGTCGCATGAACGCGTTGAACGCCTCCTCCAGCGTATCGTTCACGTCCGAGGAAGCCGCCCGTCGGGGCGATCCGACGTCGGTCTCTTCTTCACAGTCCTCGTGTCTGAACACGTCCACGTCGACGCTCATGTTCATGAGACCGAGCAGCTGGGTACGGGACACGTATTCGTCCGCGGCAGAGGCCTCCGGTCTGGACTGTACACTGAGGTTTAAAGATTGAGCGTCCCCGTTGCTCATGTCTAGGACGAAACAGAATAGGCGGCCGTGAGCGAAGTCCTCTCTGATGGGTGGTGACATGCCGCAGAACTCTGGGTTCTCCAGTGTCACTTGGAGGAACTCCCCTTTGCAGCAATAGGTCAGGTACAGCAGAAACTGAAAGGTCGCCCTCTCGTTTGGCGACAAAGCACGGAATGACAACTCGTCAGATATCCTGTCGTACAATATGTCGTTGTCGACCGCGACGAACAAGGCTCTCCTATCGGAAGGCATCTTTACACTTTCTACCACGGCCGTGTTTGTCTCTCTGTGAGGCAAGACATTGCACTCGGTGTACTCGGCACCCTTACGAGCTGCCATGGCTAGCTAGCGTGGCCTTATTTGTACACAAGAAAATCGCTCCTGTGGGATTCAGTTTCGTCCCAATGGACTTGTATGGACAGTTACACAGCCTTGGCCGGATAATCCACCAATGGTCAGAACTGGCTCGTTGGGGAGGGGAGGGAGGATGGGGGTCGGGGGGGGGAGGGGGGGGGGGGCAATCCCCGGTTGGAAACCTCCTTCCCAACAACGGTCGGATAATTCACCAGTGGATGGACAGAAGCGGTTTGTTTTGGGCCTCACCTCCGGTTGAACACCTCCTTCTCAGCAACGGTCAGATGATTCACCGGTGGACGGACAGAAGCGGCTTGTTTTGGGCCTCGCCTCCGGTTGAACACCTCCTTCTCAGCAGCGGTCGGATGATTCACCGGTGGATGGACAGAAGCTGCTTGGCTGGGCCCCGCCCCCACCGCCCCCTTCGGTTGGACACCTTCTCAGCAAAGGTGGGATGATTTCCCCCTTTCCCCCTCCCCCGGTTGGACACCTGTATATATGGACAAAGAAACAACAGTTGGGGAGGGGGGGTGAATGCTTTGTGTGGGACAAGAAGCCCTATTGATCCCGAGTCATGGACGAAGCAGTGCCTTTTGTGGATCTCTTCCCGAACATATACCCTGAGCGCAGGGCAGTTAATCCTGAGCTTGAACCTAACCTGGTCGGGGTGATGATCAAATCTGTGATATTTCACAGACGGGAGGAGGCGCTCTTGTGCAGAGGGTTAGTGTTGCAGGCTCGTAATGACATCTACACTACGGTACACTTCAAAGTGACCGGCGTAACTCCTGTTGTGGGCTATGACCTAGACTTGATTCACGATCAGGACGGCGAGGAAGAGACATGGGAGCTTGTGCGGGAAACCTGGTCCGAGCACTTTGTTGCCGAGCCAGTGAACGTACACGTTCTCCACGATGACATTAAGCGAAAGGTAAACGCTCAAGCGTTCCCTCTGAAATGTATAAACTTGGCTAAAAAGTATATGGGGACCGTGAGGGGAGCACTGACGTTTGGAGACTTCTGCCCGGACAAAGGCTACTACATTGCTCGAGATGGTAACACGCCTGCCCTGTGCTCCGATGTCATGTTTGGCAGGGTGTATTTCATACCCGCACACAAGGTGAACGGGGACCTCTCGGCCTCCGAACTCATCTACGATCGCGACAGGTCCGAGGCTGAGGCGAAGCTCTTTGACAGTAAGCACCTGCCCCATTTCTACAAGGCAGCTTGTCTGGACATCGAGACTGTGTTTGACAAATCGTACCGGGATGTGTGCCTACGATGCAAGTCTTTTGAGTACAGGTTCCCCTATTGCACAGAGCGCACGGTCGAGGATTTGACAGAGTACAGGAATAAGTTGGTTCGTACGCTAAACGCGGGCAGGGAACGACTGCCCAAACAGAGTAAGAGCGTCTCTGTTCCCGCTCTTGCGCCTGACATGCCAGGTCAGCAGCACGAGATCACTTGTGTCTCTCTCGTGATCCTCAACTCCCACATACCCAAGCCCTCACCGGTTCACCACAGGAAGAAGCTGATAGTTCTCTACAACAAATGTAAAGTGACACACGACCGTGACCCAGAGGTGGACTGTGAACTGGCCCGGGGCGTAGGTGTAGACGTAACGAGGATGCTGGTTTATCCGTGCCCGGGGGAATTTGCACTCCTGCGGAAAATGATCCAACTGCTTTACCACTACGGGATAGAACTCGTGTACGTGTTCAACGCTGAGTTTGACTTGAGGGTGATTGAGCAGCGTGTACATTTCTACGCAGAGCGGACCTATGCGGACGCGGCTACCCAGAAACAAAGTTCCTCGCTCTTGCAAGCTTGGCACGGGCTCTTTGTGACCAGGGCCCTGGCCGAGGACATGACACCGTTCTTCCAGTTTGAAAACGTGCGTTACCTGGACACGTACAAGGAGATGCTCAAGAGCTTAGGCTCTGTGTTGCTGAACGGACCCTTGACAGAATACAAGCTCCAGATGACATCCGCGATCGTCGAAAAGTTCAACAAAGAGAAGGCCAAGTTGGGACACTTCAAGATGAACAGCTGCGGTATGAACGTCATAGATCTGTACAGGGTGGCGGGGACCAGAGACATCAAGTTTGCGTGCACCAGCATGAAGTTGAACGACGTCGCACCCTTTGTCATTGTCAAGGCCAGGGAGCTGCACAAGAAGCCTCCCAAGGACAACAGAAAACTTTACAAGCTGGCAGACGTCGGCTACTCTAAAATGGACGAGATGATCGCGACGGGGGGGAAGAGTCTTTTCGCGGTGCTCCTCTACAACTTGGTCGACTCGCAGCTGTGTGCGAGGCTGGCCAAAGTCCTCGGTCCCGTGTCAGCTCTGTTCCATCGATGTAGGACCACTCTCAACATAGACGTCGTTGTGCACGGGAGAGGGGATAACTTTGGCGGCTTTGTGCAAAGCATCCACTCGGTTCAAATCCCTCAGCTCAAGTTTGCCCTCGACACTCTCAGAGTCAAAGCGGGACCCCTCGGCATGAAACTAAAGAGCCGCCTGCGATGGGACCCGAAGCTCGACTCTGACAACGGGGAAAGTGAAAAGTGGAAAGGGGGGGCGGTGTGCGATCCTCTCACGGGCCTGCATTACTCCGGACCCGGCATGGGCCTGGAGCTTTCGTTTGACTTTTCGAGCATGTACCCGTTCCTCTTGTGCGCTCTCAACATCTCGCCCGAGACCACCGTTCCCTGGCCTCCCGAGAACTTCCCCCACGATCTGTCCGGTTGGGTGTGTTACAACTGGGAGGCCGAGGGGTTCGAGTACGCGACGCTCATTCTCAAGTACGACCGGACCCGAGACGACTTTGTCCGCGAGCCGGCCGTGCTGCCCTCCTCGGTCGAGTGCTTTCTCGACCAGCGAGCCGAGATCAAGCGGAAGCTCAAGAACCCTGAGATCGGCGAGGTCGACCGGGTTTACTATAAGATGCGGGAGGGCGAGTGTAAAGTACTGGCCAACTCCTTCTACGGAACGGCTCCCCATCCCTGCGGACCTCTCATATCTGGCCACGGTCGGCAACAGATTTCCGTGGTAAACAACTGCGTGTCTACTTTTTACCAGCACCGCTGCCCCGTGGTCTACGGTGACACCGACAGCGTCATGGTCTCGGTCGGCTACGGACCCGGAGACCTCCCGGAGGCCGACGTGCCAGGCGCAGACAGCAGAGACAACGGGCCCGTTCGAGAGGCTGAAAATGAACCGCTCGAGAGATTTGCCCGTAAGGCCCGGACGGCTATGGGTGACAAGTTTAAGCGGGCCGGCGCGCAGGTGCCCGCTTTTCTAGATTACGTGCACGCGGCCTTGGCGGAGGACACTCTCAAGAGGATGTACGTGATAGGCCGCGACAACACACCCCAAAAAGTAGTGAGAGACCCCGAGGGAACTTTCACAGAGGAAGGCTACCCCGTGTACGTGGCCAGAGTCCCGGGGTCTTTAGAGTCGAGGGACGTCACCGGGCCCTTCGTCAAAGACAGAAGAGTCAAGCTCGAATACGAAAACAGCTGCTCCGTGTACTGCCACGTAGCCAAGAAGACGTACGCGGCTCTCACGCACACCGTTGACGATCAGGGGGTTCTCTCTTCGGTCTCCGTCAAGGTCAGGGGACTCTCGGCCTTTAAGAGTATTCGCTCCCCTTGCGATACTGCCGTGACGGAGACCTTCGTGGCGTGTGTAATGAGGGGAGAATGCATCAAACTGGAGATGGACCAGATCTCGTGTTTTTCCACCTCTCCCTGGCACCAGCTAAAGTCCGGAGATGTAATCCTGTACCTGGAGCGGGAACCCCTCGTGGACGATTTCGGTCGGTGGTTAGACCTGAATCGAGCTGGCTCGTTTCTCGCCGCGTACAGAGTTCAAGACGTCACACTGTTGCAACTGGACTCTGGCTTCTCCGCGGTGTCCACGAAACTGGTCGCGGTGCACTCCGACCCTGGGTCGGTGGTCGACGCCCTCACGGTGAGAACGCTCTACAAGGACTGGAAATACTGCATGAACCACATGTTCTCGCACAAGCAGGCCATCCTCAGAGACCTGCTCATGTGCAAAGCGGCAGAACTCATCGCGTCCAAGATGGGAGCGGGTTTCTTTCCTTGGAGCAGTCTCATCAAATCCTCCAAGAACAAGCACTTTAGTCAACAAACACTGGAGCGCATGAGAGTGAGCAACTCCAGCGTCAAGACCAGCTACGTAGAAATTGTAAGGACGTGGCTACGGCAGATCACAGGACTCTCCGTGAAGCCCGTCGAGTGCAACGAGTATCACAAGTGCAACCCCTGCGAAGCGGCTTTCTGCAGATACCCGTTGGACCTCCGGGCCGACACCGGGTGCCTCACGTCCATGTTCGGAGGCTCGCTCCTGTGCGAGGCCGAGCGCTCGGAATCCGACCGGGTTTCCGACGGGGACGGCGAGGATTGCGACGGCGGCAACCCGGACACGCGTCGCGAACGTCTAAGCGCCCGGACGCCCGCACCTCACGCAGAGCTAATCTCTCACCCCTACCAACCTTTCAACAAATGCTTCGCCAACTCTCGGGTGCTGATAGCTCACTACGCGGACCGTGCGTTGATCAACCGATCCGGGAAGCTTGTGGCTCACTGCGTCGTGGACTACTGTTTGCCCCGCTACATGTACAGCTCCGCTCTGGGCACCGGCAGCCTGGATTATTGCAGAGAGCACCTGCTCGCCTCCGTCGCCTCTGTCAGGGAGAGGCTGAAGAGGGCAAACGCGGCTTTCAACGCCGTGATGAACAACTGTCCCAAACACATGATACCGGCCTGCGGAAATGCGGAGTTGGAACAGCTCAGGATGAGCAGGGAGACTGTGTATCGTCTCCCGGGTGAGAAACTCGAGGCTTGTCTCAAAGTGATCGCCGAGGACCTGTCCCTACGGCCCCGCGACGTGTACGAGAATCTGAGCCATCTGCTCGGGAAAAGGCTCACCGAAGGCATGTCCGAGGGCACAGTGTCCCTGGGAAACGAGGACTCTTTGGTCTGCCCCGGCTCGGACGCGTCCATCGCGCTTTCGGTGCCGAGTGTCCTGCTGGCGGACGCCGGGATCGCCGCCTCCGCCGCCTCCGCCGCCGGTACACTTTCCATAGTGAAAAACGAGCTGCGCGAGAGGTCTCTGGTCGACCTCGCCGGTCTCCTGTATCAGACCCTGCTCATGTTGCATCTGCACACTCCCGACGCCTTCAGCTCAGCGGCCCCCGTGTACCCGGAGTCTGTTCTCTGCATCATGCCCTACTCTTGCGCAGACGCGAACCTGATGCGAACGTGGATCGACACCTTCGGGAAGAAGAAGTGGCTGAAACCCACGGGAGCCAAACTCGGCAAGAGGACACACGCTCTCTCTGACTGCAGGCAGGTCACTTATCATTGCACGGGGTGTAGTAACTTCTACAGGGACCTGTTCGCCAACAACGTCCCGGCCCACAGACTCATCCAGCGTGTTTACGACCAAGACAAGAGGAGGAGGATAGGACAGTGTGTCAACGAAAGACGGTGGCTCTCCTGATCATTGCCCGCGCTCGCTCTCCTCCGCCGCCGCCGGTTGATCGAGACGGGAATTCCCCCGTATATACGATTCCACGGAGCCCCCCGCCCCCGTCGTCGAGCAAAGCCCGGCTCATTTCTCGCGTCGAGCCTGCTTACACTCTGCCAAGTTAAAAATGTCTTTCAGTCAGAAGGAGTACACCGTCTCCCACACCATGGCCAAGGCCAGTCAAGCCGGTCAGCCCACGATAGTCAAACTGGACCTCGGCGGTCTCATACCCGTTGGAGACTGCAGCACTCTGTTCACCGTTGACAACATGAGCCTCACCGCGTACAAGCAAGGCAGCTGGGAAAGAATACCGTTCAAGTTCACCGTGCTCAACTACAACAGGAATAGGGTCCTCACGAACGATCCGTGCACCCTTTCCTCCAAGTGGCAGGTGGAGGAGATCAACCGCGGATCCTGCGTCAAGATAGCGGGGACGGAAACGGAACCTTTCCATCGTTCCCTGTCCTTGTACGACGACGAAAACAGGCAGGCTCTGGTCAACGTCTTGAGTTTCATGATGTCAAACAGCGTCTGGACCTCGGACCGAGCGCTCGGCGCCTTCGACGTCCTCGTCGATGCCACCCGAGGAGAGTACGAATTCACGTGTGACCTGTGTTTGGATACCGGCGTCGCCCGCGTAGCGAAAGGACCCGGCGGGCTTCCCCTGTTCTCGTTCCCGCAGTGCGCAGACGGCTACGTGTGCATACCGCCCCAACGATCCGGCGCCGGCGAGGACTACGAGGCTCTCAGAAATCTCCTGGCTCTCTTGCGATCGGCTTCCCTCGACAACCTCGGTATTTTAAACAGAGTCACTCGGGACATGGCCGCGGACCGATCGTTTCACGATCTCGATTGTACGTCCTTTCCTCCCAGAGACGTGTACAAGGGGGGCGTCGTGGTCCCGTACACGTTGATGAAATACGTAACCTCGCTGTACCGGACAATGAGCGAGTACGCCGACAACATCGCCGTCGTAGACATTAAGACCCCTCACGTCAAAGTGCTAATTGAGAGCCCCTCGGAGATTGGGGCGATCACTGGGCGTATGTCCCTCACCATAATCCACGGATCAACCCTCTTGGACATTTACAAACAAAGCCACGGCTCGCTGCACGCAGAGGGTCGCGACGAACCGCAGATTGAAGGCCTTGCCGATGTGACGCGATTGGGCAACGACGTGCTGATCAGGAGGACGCCTTTGACGTTCATGTGGAGTAATCCTATGACCTTGGAGGATTGGTGTACATTCTACTACGGGTGAACGGCCGGGTTGGCAACCGGTGTAATGTCCAGTGGCACGAAAGGGTCCGGGCGCCGTTTTCAAGATTTTACATTACCTATCGTCGGCTGTTCGGAACAGCAATGTTAATTACATGCATCGCATAGCAGACAAACACGGTGATATTAAGGAGGTGAAATGGAGTTTATGGGATTTACAGAACGTGTGCAATAATTACTTAAACAAAAGTAGGCAGGTGCATGCATTTGGGCAACCCCAACAGAAAGATCACATCGATATGTAGCACATCCTCCTTTTGCAGACATAACAGCCTCTAAACGCTTCCCGGAGCCGAGGGTCCGGATCCTGGTCTGGGACGTACTTCTGACCATTCTACTTTACGAAACATCTCCGGTTCAGTCAGGTTTGATGGTTTCGGAGCATAAAACGGACAACGGATTTTCAATGACATTCAGGGCTTTGGAGCTGGTCCGTGGGTTGGGTTTGACTGTTCTCACCATCCTTCGCCTCTGTTTATCTGAGATCTTTCTTGGCCTGCCACTACGGGCCTAAACTAGAGCTGTGCCTGTGGTCATCCATTTCCTCACTATGTGTAAACCTTTGTTGAAGTAATTATTGTACACTCTCTGTATATCCCGTGAACTTCATTTCACTTCTCTCTCTCTCTGTTTGTATGCTATGTATTTTGTTGAAATTGCTGTTCCGAACAACCAATGATACATCAAGGAAAATCTTGAAAATGATCAGGGGTGCCCAAAGTTTTTCATGCCACTGTACGTGAAAGAAAGAAATAACGATAAAATAAAGACATACAAAATGAATTTTCAGTCACTGTATTTATTGATGTTATATGGGAAACAATTAAAGATATACAAAAATGATTGTCGGTCCCTGTATTTATTGATGTGATGTATGGGACAGCAGTTAAAGATATACAAAAGTGATTTTCAGTCACTGTATGTATTGATGTGATAGCCGGTCAAGCCCGTGGGCTCTGCTGGGTGAAGTCACGTAGAAGCCAGGGAATGTCCATCGTCGGGTCCCGCTCCTGGAGCTCCTGTACTGCTCTCCTGCACAGTGCCGGCGTCGGGCATGGGTCTAGCCACAAAGGTGACCTTTGTGCTCATGTAGTTTAGCAACTCTGTGAGGGTGGCGAAATGTACGGTCAAACCGTACGCCAGGTTATAGCCCGAGGCGTCGAAGGTTACAGCGGATGTTGTGTCGGCTGTTAAAATGTCAAAAAGGTATCCCGTTTTGTATTCGTCCGTGAAACACACCGCTGCCGCTGGGTTCGTGTGTGAGATTGACATCCTTTCCAAAGCGTCTACCATCTTCTGGTGCTCATCGTATCCGGTACGGGAATTCGAAACACCCCACCACGAACCTCCGATGGACGTTATCATGCCACGCATGTCTTGCACCAGACGTGTGGCAGAAAACCGGGAAGGGTCGTCGGTCACCTCTTGTGGTTTAGACACCAGGCGAGCCTCGTCGCATCGGTCTTTGACTTCTTCAATCAGCTTTCGTATCAGCGCATCCGGTTTCGAAAAGTCCCATTGTACAAAGTTGGTGCACTGGTACCTGCCTCGCTCGACGATCACAGCAAATCTGACGTTACCAAAGACGGTCTTCACCGTCACGGAACACACCGCTCCGACCATGGAACCAAAGTGGTTTGCGATGACAATAGCTCCGGCGATAACCTCGGGCCTATTCAGGAAAGACTCGATCTGAGCTTCGGAGACCGAGCCCCACCATTTATCACCCAGCCGTGTTACAAACCACGACCAGGTTCTGTTCAGCAGAGGCCAGTTGCCCTTCTTGGCTCGAATCCCCTCCCCTTCGCCGTTGCAAAAACAGAGTGCGTCAAACTGGCCCGTGTTCATGTACGCCATCGCGCAGACCTAATGTGACGCTACCTGTACTGTGTCAGCTATTGTAAGTAACACAATTCCTATTGCTGTCGATTGGAAACCGAAGCCGTCGGGGGTCCTCGAGGACGAGGTTCTTTTCTTCGCTCTTTTCTTGTAGACGACTAGAGGAAGAAGGAAAAGAAGCCAGTTTTGCAAGTATACGGAGAATGGGCTCCACTGTGATGGCTTTGTTCCACCGAAATATCATATGAAATGGAAAGCCTCAGCCTCGTGTGTTCAAATCAGTTTATTTTGTACATCCCGGTACCGCAGATTACAAATTACTCCTCTTTACAATCTGTACACATACAACATCCCTGTCCTAGGACCTCACATCGGACCGGTAAAAATAAAATTAAAAAAAAAAACATTTCACGGGAAAAGAGGGAAGAGACCTTTAGGATAGCCACAGAGAAGGATCTCTGTACAGTCGATCGTACCGTGTGTCAAACGTGGCGCCTTCACAGTTTGAACAAGTTCAGTGAGGTGTCATTATCCATGACCGTGTGAGATACCATCATCTTGTGTTTCATCTCCCGGGGATGATAGTACAGGGTATGCTGCACGGCGAGCGCCAGGCAACTAGTTCCATCTCTCGCGGAAACCCACTTCAACAACCGCCCTTTAACGTCCTCTTGGATTTTCTCGACGCGCCCGTCCCTGACCCCGCAGCTAAAGGGTGTGGGTTGACAGTATCCCACGTTGGGTAAGGAGTACCAGAGAGTAAACGTCGAACCGTCGGGACACGGAGATCCCATTCTACGGCTCGTTCCCGGCGCCGCGCCTATCGCTTTTGTCGCCAATGTTTCATCTCCAATAAAGTTTGCGTGCATGAAGAAACACTCGTTCGTACTGGGAGGCTTGGGGAGAACCCCCGGGAACGTCTCCATGTCCATCAGTATGTACCTGACTCCGAGTGCTTCGCGTTTGTAGTCTATCACCTGGACCTCTTTCGGCAGTTCGTTAGAGAGCCCAAAGAGCCACGTCAAGACTTTACACTCGATCTCCTGGATGTTTCCGCTGTGGTTGGACCACACTACGGCGTGCAGTCCTCGCACTCTGGGGATCGCTTCGATGCAGTCGGTTTTAGTGTCAAACCCCCTCCACCGTAGATCGAGAACACACACCTGCTCTGTCCGCATGGCTACTTCGTGGTGCTCGCATGCCGTCGCGTTCAACGTCGAGCAGGGCTCGACGAGCCCCAAAGCTCTGGCCTCTCCAAAGAGTTTATTTCCGTACTCCGGTACGGGGATGGAAAGCTTGCGGTTGATTACGTACAATGCGCTAAAGTTATCGCGACCCGGGAACATCGCCATGACAATAGAGCTGGGTAAACCTTCCACGCTTCTGAAGAGGTCCCGACTGTCAAAGTTGAACTGATCCACGACCGTCAAGGGTCTCTCTGCCGTGCAGCCAAAGTGGGACGGCGGAGTCCTGTAGACGTACAGACCGGGCGGGAGACTTTGAGACTTCTTTAGTTGATACACAATTACGGCGTCGCAGCACTTGGGGTACTTACGGCTTCGGTTTTGCCACAGCCATCTGTACGCAGTCACCACGTTGTCCAAGTGATGGGCCCACAGGGTTCTCCTGGTAGAATCGGAACCACCTCCGTTGTTCTCCCAACCCCTTGTACAGCCTTTCCCGGCGCCACTGCGTACACAAGGAGAGACGGTCGGTTCGTCCGACATTTCTTCTCCGTCTGGCCGGGGCGCAGGACGGGATGACTCGCACGAACAGCGCTTATTCTTTAAAGCGTGCCGAACCAACAACCCCATCGTGTGTTTCAGGTTGTATCTGTGAGAGGGGCAAGGCGTCGCGATCTCTTGCGTTAGATCGCTCAAAATGAAACCCTCTGCTCCGGGCACATATATCGCGTCTCCTATCACGGGGACAGGGTCCAGATTCAGCGCCTTGTGCACCGAGCAGCACAACGGCTCTATCGAAGACAACTCCATCTTCACCGGGCTGGTACCGGAGGGTCTGCTGAGAGATTGTGACGAGAACCGTAAAGATACACTGCTGAGCGCGGTCCGAAAATCAACAAACCTGTACAGGAGGGTATCCGCGGTCAATTACAGGAACGTCGTAAAGGTCAACAAACTGCACCTCAGACCATGGAGCGCAAAGTGTCTCGTGTGCCTGGTCACATTGGTTAAAAGCAGCAAAGACAGGCACAGGGCGGGTGTCAAACTCCGCTGTCCGTGTAACGTGAGGGTGTGCACAACCTGCTTCAAGAACAACCCAGAATGGCACCTGACCGCGTCTCACTTCATGACGTGCCCGACCTTACGGGGGTTCATCTGCGCAGTGTGCGCCTGCTTCAAACCGGTCAAGGAGAAGGTGTGCTGCGTTTGGATGTGCTCCGGGTGCTCCTCTGAACGGCAAAACCGGGACCTCTCGTGTTCACAGTGTGCCCGGAGCTTGGACCGCGGCCCTCGACGTAAGACCTGTGTCTTATGGCGCGAGTCCGACGGGTCGTCCGGGGAAATGGAAGACAGGACCGACGTTGTGTATGACGAGGAAAGGATTGCAGGTTACCGGGATCTGATCAGGTCGCGTGTTTTTGACAAGGTTTCACAGAGTAGACACCTGTCTGCTTCGGACATGAGAACCCTGTTCCACGAATGCTTCGCGCCTCAACTGTGCACGTGTACGTCCGACAGCGAACGAAACCCCATGTGCGCCAGCTGCACTCCCGTGCTGACCGTGATGCAGCTGCTGGCCAAAAACCCGCGTCCTCTGGTAGCCTCGCTGGCCGAGCGCGCCGTACCGGGCAGGGCTCTGGCTCGCAACCTGTACGACAGAGCCCTGCTGACCAGCATGCTCAACGATCAGGACCTGCCCTCGTGCGCCAACGGAAACTCGTGCAAGGGTATGTTGATGGAAGCTCAGCTCGATCCCAAGCCGCTGCCGTCGCTAATCTCACCCGAGTCCTACAACCGCTTTGTCTCGAGCGTGGCCTCAACCGGACAGGTTCAGCAGATCGACCCGTGCGGTTGTATCCTCTGTCTCCTGTTCAACCAGTCTGCCGCGGTTGCACAGATGCTCAGTTCCGAGAGTCTGCGCCTGGAGCCTCATCCGAATGAGCCCGTGTACTACTTCAACGTGAAACTTTCCCCAGACGTCGGAGTTTCGGAGGTGTGCATAGAGGATCAGGGTCACCTTGTTAACTTTCAAGGATCCGTGGGTAGCTATAAGCCCACGTTCTACTACAATTGGAGAGACATGCTTAGGGTGTTGCACAGAGACAGCAGTGGGAAAGTCAAAGTTAATGTCTAGTGCATGCTAAGCACCCACGACCGCAGCAGAATCCCATTCCCTTGAGGCCCCCCCCCCCCCCTCATCCAGCACCAGACTCCCGTTACCCAGAGTTCAACAAACTCAAACTTGGCAGACAACGAAAGAAACTTTATTATTTTCCGGGCGATTAAGAGGAAGAGTTTTTTTTTTTTTACAACAGCGAAAGAAAATGTGTGTGTCTCATTTGCGGGGGAGGGGAGGGGGGGTAACTGTTGCGATGACAAAGCGGCACAATGTTGAAACACTTTTTGCTGTGTGTCATAAACCCAAAGAGTTCTCGCGATCCAATAAGGGAGACGCTTTGCTGCCGGAGGAAACCGAGTGTGGTTCCGTCAGCCGTGTACCCTATTTCCCCCGGTTGTGGACCCCGGGCATTAGGAATTTGATTTTAAAACACCCCCCTTCAACTCTCTACCGAGGTTCATGTTTGTTAACCCTCGTGCGGCCTCACCGATCCGTACACACCCCGTGTCCTGCGGGTCAAACTGTTCAATGTCCTTTCATCTGGAGCCTTCGATGAGTGGGCGCTCACACCACTTGCATACAGCAGAGTGTCGATGACACACTCGGGTCATTTTGACCCAAGGACAACGGCAGAGTGTCGGTGACACACTCGGGTCATTTTGACCCAAGGACAACGGCAGAGTGTCGATGACACACAAGGGTCATTTTGACCCAAGGACAACGGCAGAGTGTCGGTGACACACTCGGGTCATTTTGACCCAAGGACAACGGCAGAGTGTCGGTGACACACTCGGGTCATTTTGACCCAAGGACAACGGCAGAGTGTCGGTGACACACTCGGGTCATTTTGACCCAAGGACAACGGCAGAGTGTCGGTGACACACTCGGGTCATTTTGACCCAAGGACAACGGCAGAGTGTCGATGACACACTCGGGTCATTTTGACCCAAGGACAACGGCAGAGTGTCGATGACACACTCGGGTCATTTTGACCCAAGGACAACGGCAGAGTGTCGATGACACACTCGGGTCATTTTGACCCAAGGACAACGACAGGGGTTCGGTGACACACTCGGGTCATTTTGACCCAAGGACAACGGCAGAGTGTTGATGACACACTCGGGTCATTTTGACCCAAGGACAACGGCAGGGGCTCGGTGACACACTCGGGTCATTTTGACCCAAGGACAACGGCAGGGGCTCGGTGACACACTCGGGTCATTTTGACCCAAGGACAACGGCAGAGTGTCGATGACACACGAGGGTCATTTTGACCCAAGGACAACGGCAGAGTGTCGATGACACACTCGGGTCATTTTGACCCAAGGACAACGACAGGGGTTCGGTGACACACTCGGGTCATTTTGACCCAAGGACAACGGCAGAGTGTTGATGACACACTCGGGTCATTTTGACCCAAGGACAACGGCAGGGGCTCGGTGACACACTCGGGTCATTTTGACCCAAGGACAACGGCAGGGGCTCGGTGACACACTCGGGTCATTTTGACCCAAGGACAACGGCAGAGTGTCGATGACACACGAGGGTCATTTTGACCCAAGGACAACGGCAGAGTGTCGATGACACACTTGGGTCATTTTGACCCAAGGACAACGGCAGAGTGTTGATGACACACTCGGGTCATTTTGACCCAAGGACAACGGCAGGGGCTCGGTGACACACAAGGGTCATTTTGACCCAAGGACAACGGCAGAGTGTCGATGACACACTCGGGTCATTTTGCACGTAGGACCTTGGGAAGGCGCTTCTCTGAATCAGTTGGGGGACTTTCCGACAGTTCCGACGGTCCTAACCTCGAGCTCGTGGGACCTCCGGGACACAATTATCTAAATTGGCCATTTTGTTTTCGCTTCTTCCGCCAGCGCAGCGTTGAACCAAAGTCCGGAGAGACACGGGTTGGCTGCGCTGCCACTGGTACGGCCGTCGTGGTTCCAACGATCCCTTCGCCGAGCTCGTGGGACCTCGGGAAGGCACTTTTTGCAAATCGGCCATTTTGTTTTCGCTTCTTCCGCCAGCGCAGCGTTGAACCAAAGTCCGGAGAGACACGGGTTGGCTGCGCTGCCACTGGTACGGCCGTCGCGGTTCCAACGATCCCTTCGCCGAGGTCGTGGGACCTCGGGAAGGCACTTTTTGCAAATCGGCCATTTTGTTTTTGCTTCTTCGGCTCGTGCGGCTTTCACGCAAACTCGGACGGACTCGGGTTCGCTGCGCTCCCACTAATACGGCCGTCGCGGTTCCAACGATCCCTTCGCCGAGCTCGTGGGACCTCGGGAAGGCACTTTTTGCAAATCGGCCATTTTGTTTTCGCTTCTTCCGCCAGCGCAGCGTTGAACCAAAGTCCGGAGAGACACGGGTTGGCTGCGCTCCCACTAATACGGCCGCCGCGGTTCCAACGATCCCTTCGCCGAGCTCGCGGGACCTCGGGAAGGCACTTTTTGCAAATCGGCCATTTTGTTTTTGCTTCTTCGGCTTGTGAGGCTTTCACAGAATGTCGGAAGGACACGACTTGGCTGCGCTCCCACTAATACGGCCGTCGCGGTTCCAACGATCCCCTCGCCGAGCTCGCGGGACCTCGGGAAGGCACTTTTTGCAAATCGGCCATTTTGTTTTTGCTTCTTCGGCTTGTGAGGCTTTCACAGAATGTCGGAAGGACACGACTTGGCTGCGCTCCCACTAATACGGCCGTCGCGGTTCCAACGATCCCTTCGCCGAGCTCGCGGGACCTCGGGAAGGCACTTTTTGCAAATCGGCCATTTTGTTTTTGCTTCTTCGGCTCGTGCGGCTTTCACGCAAACTCGGAAGGACACGGGTTCGCTGCGCTCCCACTAATCCGGCCGCCGCGGTTCCAACGATCCCTTCGCCGAGCTCGTGGGACCTCGGGAAGGCACTTTTTGCAAATCGGCCATTTTGTTTTTGCTTCTTCGGCTCGTGCGGCTTTCACGCAAACTCGGAAGGACTCGGGTTCGCTGCGCTCCCACTAATACGGCCGCCGCGGTTCCAACGATCCCCTCGCCGAGCTCGTGGGACCTCGGGAAGGCACTTTTTGCAAATCGGCCATTTTGTTTTTGCTTCTTCGGCTTGTGAGGCTTTCACAGAATGTCGGAAGGACACGACTTGGCTGCGCTCCCACTAATACGGCCGTCGCGGTTCCAACGATCCCCTCGCCGAGCTCGTGGGACCTCGGGAAGGCACTTTTTGCAAATCGGCCATTTTGTTTTTGCTTCTTCGGCTTGTGAGGCTTTCACAGAATGTCGGAAGGACACGACTTGGCTGCGCTCCCACTAATACGGGCGCCGCGGTTCCAACGATCCCTTCGCCGAGGTCGTGGGACCTCGGGAAGGCACTTTTTGCAAATCGGCCATTTTGTTTTTGCTTCTTCGGCTCGTGCGGCTTTCACGCAAACTCGGACGGACTCGGGTTCGCTGCGCTCCCACTAATACGGCCGTCGCGGTTCCAACGATCCCTTCGCCGAGCTCGTGGGACCTCGGGAAGGCACTTTTTGCAAATCGGCCATTTTGTTTTCGCTTCTTCCGCCAGCGCAGCGTTGAACCAAAGTCCGGAGAGACACGGGTTGGCTGCGCTCCCACTAATACGGCCGCCGCGGTTCCAACGATCCCTTCGCCGAGCTCGTGGGACCTCGGGAAGGCACTTTTTGCAAATCGGCCATTTTGTTTTTGCTTCTTCGGCTCGTGCGGCTTTCACGCAAACTCGGAAGGACTCGGGTTCGCTGCGCTCCCACTAATACGGCCGTCGCGGTTCCAACGATCCCTTCGCCGAGCTCGTGGGACCTCGGGAAGGCACTTTTTGCAAATCGGCCATTTTGTTTTTGCTTCTTCGGCTCGTGCGGCTCTCACGCAAACTCGGACGGACTCGAGTTTTCGGCCTCCCACTAATACGGCCGCCGCGGTTCCAACGATCCCCTCGCCGAGCTCGTGGGACCTCGGGAAGGCAGTTTTTTCAATTCGGCCATTTTGTTTTTGCTTCTTCGGCTCGTGCGGCTTTCACGCAAACTCGGAAGGACTCGGGTTCGCTGCGCTCCCACTAATACGGCCGCCGCGGTTCCAACGATCCCCTCGCCGAGCTCGTGGGACCTCGGGAAGGCACTTTTTGCAAATCGGCCATTTTGTTTTTGCTTCTTCGGCTTGTGAGGCTTTCACAGAATGTCGGAAGGACACGACTTGGCTGCGCTCCCACTAATACGGCCGCCGCGGTTCCAACGATCCCTTCGCCGAGCTCGTGGGACCTCGGGAAGGCACTATTTGCAAATCGGCCATTTTGTTTTTGCTTCTTCGGCTCGTGCGGCTTTCACGCAAACTCGGACGGACTCGGGTTTTCGGCCTCCCACTAATACGGCCGCCGCGGTTCCAACGATCCCCTCGCCGAGCTCGTGGGACCTCGGGAAGGCACTTTTTGCAAATCGGCCATTTTGTTTTTGCTTCTTCGGCTCGTGCGGCTTTCACGCAAACTCGGACGGAATCGAGTTTTCGGCCTCCCACTAATACGGCCGCCGCGGTTCCAACGATCCCTTCGCCGAGCTCGTGGGACCTCGGGAAGGCACTTTTTGCAAATCGGCCATTTTGTTTTCGCTTCTTCCGCCAGCGCAGCGTTGAACCAAAGTCCGGAGAGACACGGGTTGGCTGCGCTCCCACTAATACGGCCGCCGCGGTTCCAACGATCCCTTCGCCGAGCTCGTGGGACCTCGGGAAGGCACTTTTTGCAAATCGGCCATTTTGTTTTTGCTTCTTCGGCTTGTGAGGCTTTCACAGAATGTCGGAAGGACACGACTTGGCTGCGCTCCCACTAATACGGCCGCCGCGGTTCCAACGATCCCTTCGCCGAGCTCGTGGGACCTCGGGAAGGCACTTTTTGCAAATCGGCCATTTTGTTTTTGCTTCTTCGGCTTGTGAGGCTTTCACAGAATGTCGGAAGGACACGACTTGGCTGCGCTCCCACTAATACGGCCGCCGCGGTTCCAACGATCCCTTCGCCGAGCTCGTGGGACCTCGGGAAGGCACTATTTGCAAATCGGCCATTTTGTTTTTGCTTCTTCGGCTCGTGCGGCTTTCACGCAAACTCGGACGGACTCGAGTTTTCGGCCTCCCACTAATACGGCCGCCGCGGTTCCAACGATCCCTTCGCCGAGCTCGTGGGACCTCGGGAAGGCACTTTTTGCAAATCGGCCATTTTGTTTTTGCTTCTTCGGCTTGTGAGGCTTTCACAGAATGTCGGAAGGACACGACTTGGCTGCGCTCCCACTAATACGGCCGCCGCGGTTCCAACGATCCCCTCGCCGAGCTCGTGGGACCTCGGGAAGGCACTTTTTGCAAATCGGCCATTTTGTTTTTGCTTCTTCGGCTTGTGAGGCTTTCACAGAATGTCGGAAGGACACGACTTGGCTGCGCTCCCACTAATACGGCCTTCGCGGTTCCAACGATCCCCTCGCCGAGCTCGTGGGACCTCGGGAAGGCACTTTTTGCAAATCGGCCATTTTGTTTTTGCTTCTTCGGCTCGTGCGGCTTTCACGCAAACTCGGAAGGACACGGGTTCGCTGCGCTCCCACTAATACGGCCGCCGCGGTTCCAACGATCCCCTCGCCGAGCTCGTGGGACCTCGGGAAGTCAGTTTTTTCAATTCGGCCATTTTGTTTTTGCTTCTTCGGCTCGTGCGGCTTTCACGCAAACTCGGAAGGACTCGGGTTCGCTGCGCTCCCACTAATACGGCCGCCGCGGTTCCAACGATCCCCTCGCCGAGCTCGTGGGACCTCGGGAAGGCACTTTTTGCAAATCGGCCATTTTGTTTTTGCTTCTTCGGCTTGTGAGGCTTTCACAGAATGTCGGAAGGACACGACTTGGCTGCGCTCCCACTAAGACGGCCGTCGCGGTTCCAACGATCCCCTCGCCGAGCTCGTGGGACCTCGGGAAGGCACTTTTTGCAAATCGGCCATTTTGTTTTTGCTTCTTCGGCTTGTGAGGCTTTCACAGAATGTCGGAAGGACACGACTTGGCTGCGCTCCCACTAATACGGCCGCCGCGGTTCCAACGATCCCTTCGCCGAGCTCGTGGGACCTCGGGAAGGCACTTTTTGCAAATCGGCCATTTTGTTTTTGCTTCTTCGGCTCGTGCGGCTTTCACGCAAACTCGGACGGACTCGGGTTCGCTGCGCTCCCACTAATACGGCCGTCGCGGTTCCAACGATCCCTTCGCCGAGCTCGTGGGACCTCGGGAAGGCACTTTTTGCAAATCGGCCATTTTGTTTTTGCTTCTTCGGCTCGTGCGGCTTTCACGCAAACTCGGACGGACTCGAGTTTTCGGCCTCCCACTAATACGGCCGCCGCGGTTCCAACGATCCCCTCGCCGAGCTCGTGGGACCTCGGGAAGGCACTTTTTGCAAATCGGCCATTTTGTTTTTGCTTCTTCGGCTTGTGAGGCTTTCACAGAATGTCGGAAGGACACGACTTGGCTGCGCTCCCACTAATACGGCCGCCGCGGTTCCAACGATCCCTTCGCCGAGCTCGTGGGACCTCGGGAAGGCACTTTTTGCAAATCGGCCATTTTGTTTTTGCTTCTTCGGCTCGTGCGGCTTTCACGCAAACTCGGACGGACTCGGGTTTTCGGCCTCCCACTAATACGGCCGTCGCGGTTCCAACGATCCCCTCGCCGAGCTCGTGGGACCTCGGGAAGGCACTTTTTGCAAATCGGCCATTTTGTTTTTGCTTCTTCGGCTCGTGCGGCTTTCACGCAAACTCGGACGGAATCGAGTTTTCGGCCTCCCACTAATACGGCCGCCGCGGTTCCAACGATCCCTTCGCCGAGCTCGTGGGACCTCGGGAAGGCACTTTTTGCAAATCGGCCATTTTGTTTTTGCTTCTTCGGCTCGTGCGGCTTTCACGCAAACTCGGACGGACTCGAGTTTTCGGCCTCCCACTAATACGGCCGCCGCGGTTCCAACGATCCCCTCGCCGAGCTCGTGGGACCTCGGGAAGGCACTTTTTGCAAATCGGCCATTTTGTTTTTGCTTCTTCGGCTCGTGCGGCTTTCACGCAAACTCGGAAGGACTCGGGTTTGCTGCGCTCCCACTAATACGGACGTCGCGATTCCAACGGTTCCGACCCCGAGCTCGTGAGACCTCGGGAAGGCACTTTTTGCAAATCGGCCATTTTGTTTTTGCTTCTTCGGCTCGTGCGGCTTTCACGCAAACTCGGAAGGACTCGGGTTCGCTGCGCTCCCACTAATACGGCCGTCGCGGTTCCAACGATGCCTTCGCCGAGCTCGTGGGACCTCGGGGAGGCACTTTTTGCAAATCGGCCATTTTGTTTTTGCTTCTTCGGCTCGTGTGGCTTTCACGCAAACTCGGACGGAATCGAGTTTTCGGCCTCCCGCTAATACGGCCGTCACGGTTCCAACGATCCCCTCGCCGAGCTCGTGAGACCTCGGGAAGGCACTTTTTTTCAAATCGGCCATTTTGTTTTTGCTTCTTCGGCTCGTGCGGCTCTCACCCAAACTCGAAAGGACTGGAGTTCGCTGCCTCCCACTAATACGGCCGTCGCGGTTCCAACGATCCCGTCGCCGAGCTCGTGGGACCTCGGGAAGGCACTTTTGAAAATTCGGCCATTTTGTTTTTTTCCTTCTTCGGCTCGTGTAGCTTTCGCGGAAAGTCGGAAGGACTCGAGTTTTCGGCCTCCCACTAATGCGGAAGTCGCGATTCCAACGGTTCCGACCCCGAGCTTGTTGGACCTCGGGAAGGAACCTTTTTTTTTAATCGGCCATTTTGTTTTCGCTTCTTCGGCTTGCGTAGCTTTAATCGAAGGTCGGCGGGACTCGAGTTTGCCGTCTCCCACTAATACGGTCGTCGCGATTCCAACGGTTCCGACCCCGAGCTTGTGGGACCTCGGGAAGGCACTTATCTAAATTGTTCTTTTTGTTTTTGCTTCTTCGGCTAGCGTAGCTTTAATCGAAGGTCGGCGGGACTCGAGTTTGCTGTCTCCCACTAATACGGTCGTCGCGATTCCAACGGTGTCATCCCCTACCTTGCAGGACCATTAGATACACTCTGGCCCGAGGACAAGGGGAGGATGTGGAATAACGTGGAACCGCGGCCTTGGGTCGGAGAAGTGTGTGTGTGTGTGTGTGTGTGTCATTGCTTGTAACACCGGGGGTGATAACTATACAAAATAAAACAGTATACTACAACTTTCTGTGTCCTGTGATCATTGGGAGGCCGGCGAGGCGTCGTGTGACTTGTGTGCGAAGCTTTCACATTTCATATCTTGACACGTGTCGCTCGAAGGGGGAGTCGTTTTTGCCTGTGGCCCAAAACCCAAACTACACACTCGTACAACTTTTGTTGTCATTGAATATACTCAGAAAAAACTTTGTAACTTTCATCAGGCGATTGTGTGCCACCGTAGACTCATTTTGGAAGAGTCCTGTCAGCAGGGTTGCAAGACCCTGTGTGGGTGTGTGTGTCTGAGGAAGGAAGGGAGGAACGGAGGGGGGGTGGGGGGGACAAGTACAATGAGAGAGCGCTGTAGTGCCGTCGAGGAACCTGGATTCAGTGGCGGTGCTACCATTGCCATGACATTTTGTAACCTGTGTACAATAAATTTCACGACTCCATCCTGAGACTTTATTTTTTTTTTTTAATTTCCATTCAATGACGTTTGAGACATTTTATTTCACATGTTGCAAAACTTTTAGATAACTCTGCTCGGTTCACCGTTCAAGAAATCGCAGCCTTTGCATAGAGTGTGTCTGAAAGAGGGAAGCCCCCCCCCCCCCCCCCCTCCCTTGACTTGGTCGGTGAGAAAGAACACGGGCGACGAGAAGTCGAATCGGCAGCAGAGGGCGCTTGGATAGAACGTGAAAATGTTGAACTAGAGAGAGAGAGAGGGAGAGAGAGAGAGAGAGTACAACTTTTGTTGTCATTGAATATACTCAGAAACAACTTTGTAACTTTCATCAGGCGATTGTGTGCCACCGTAGACTCATTTTGGAAGAGTCCTGTCAGCAGGGTTGCAAGACCCTGTGTGGGTGTGTGTGTCTGAGGAAGGAAGGGAGGAACGGAGGGGGGGGGGGGGGGGGGACAAGTACAATGAGAGAGCGCTGTAGTGCCGTCGAGGAACCTGGATTCAGTGGCGGTGCTACCATTGCCATGACATTTTGTAACCTGTGTACAATAAATTTCACGACTCCATCCTGAGACTTTTTTTTTTAAATTTCCATTCAATGACGTTTGAGACATTTTATTTCACATGTTGCAAAACTTTTAGATAACTCTGCTCGGTTCATCGTTCAAGAAATCGCAGCCTTTGCATAGAGTGTGTCTGAAAGAGGGAAGTCCCCCCCCCCCCCCCCCTCCCTTGACTTGGTCGGTGAGAAAGAACACGGGCGACGAGAAGTCGAATCGGCAGCAGAGGGCGCTTGGATAGAACGTGAAAATGTTGAACTAGAGAGAGGGAGAGGGAGAGAGAGAGAGAGAGAGAGATTTACTTGGTTGGCGCGAGTAGAGACGATGGCACGGTTTAGGAATGTGCCTCTGACAAAATTACCCGACTCCACCATGAGACTCTGTTTTTTATTTTCACTCAATGACGTTTGAGACATATTATTTTTCACATGTTGCAAAACTTTTAGATAACTCCACTCGGTTAATCGCTCAAGAAATCGCAGCCTTTGCAGTGGAGGACAGTGAGAGCGATAAAGAGAGAGAGATGATGAGGAACAGAGCGCTTGCTGTAGTGCCGGCGTTGGCTGTGCCTTTCGTTGCAATGTCATTCATTCTCTCACGGCGGGTCTGGTTCTCCACTTGCAAATTGACCTCTGATTTGGAAACCCGACGGGGTAAGAGTGCACAAGTCCGACCACGAGTTCCTCGGCACGTCGGCACGCTGCTAACAGAGCAGATATGTTTTCCAAAGGGTCTGCAGACTTGTGCTCACAGGACCTAATTCAATACATCAATGTAATGCGATGTTTACATTTCAAGCACTTTCGTTGTTTTACGGGGAGTTTTGAGACTTTGAAGTCTGCAGACTTGTGCTCACAGGACCTAATTCAATACATCAATGTAATGCGATGTTTACATTTCAAGCACTTTCGTTGTTTTACGAGGAGTTTTGAGACTTTGAATGAGTTTTATGAAAATATATAATTTTGGAAAAGCCCTGTCTGCAGAGTCGCGGGAGCCTGTTTGGATGGATGTGTGTGTGTCTGAGAGAGGAATGGGGTTGGGTGGGAGAAACCTTCTTGACAAGTTTGTAGAGAGCTGAGACGACGGCCCGGTAGCCTTCTTGACAGGTTTGTAGAGAGCTGAGACGAAGCACACGCACAAGCCGTTCACCGGTCGAGTCGCCTGTTTTCGTGTCCCGCTCCACAAACTGGAGATAGAGACAGAGACAGAGAGAGAGAAAAAAAGAGAGAGCAGAGGAGGAGGACAGTGAGAGCGATAAAGAGAAAGATGATGAGGAACAGAGCGCTTGCTGTAGTGCCGGCGTTGGCTGTGCCTTCCGTTGCAATGTCATTCATTCTCTCACGGCGGGTCTGGTTCTCCACTTGCAAACTGACCTCTGATTTGGAAACTCGACGGGGGAAGAGTGCACAAGTCTGACCACGAGTTCCTCGGCATGTCGGCACGCTGCTAACAGAGCAGATATTTTTTCTAAAGGGTCTGCAGACTTGTGCTCACAGGACCTAATTCAATACATCAATGTAATGCGATGTTTACATTCCAAGCACTTTGGTTGTTTCATGAGGAGTTTTGAGACTTTGAATGAGTTTTATGAAAATATATAATTTTGGAAAAGCCCTGTCTGCACAGTCGCGGGAGCCTGTTTGGATGGATGTGTGTGTTTGAGAGAGGAACGGGGTTGGGTGGGAGAAACCTTCTTGACAAGTTTGTAGAGAACTGAGACGACGGCCCGGTAGCCTTCTTGACAGGTTTGTAGAAAAAGACAGAGCAGAGGAGGAGGCCAGTGAGAGCGATAAAGAGAGAGATGATGAGGAACAGAGCGCTGGCTGTAGTGCCGGAGTTGGCTGTGCCGGAGTTGGCTGTGCCTTCCGTTGCAATGTCATTCATTCTCTCACGGCGGGTCTGGTTCTCCAGTTGCAAACTGACCTCTGATTTGGAAACGCGAGGGGGGGATAGTGCACAAGTCTGACCACGAGTTCCTCGGCACGTCGGCACGCTGCTAACAGAGCAGATATTTTTTCTAAAGGGTCTGCAGACTTGTGCTCACAGGACCTAATTCAATACATCAATGTAATGCGATGTTTACATTTCAAGCACTTTGGTTGTTTCATGAGGAGTTTTGAGACTTTGAATGAGTTTTATGAAAATATATAATTTTGGAAAAGCCCTGTCTGCAGAGTCGCACAAGCCTGTTTGGATGGATGTGTGTGTGTGAGAGAGGAACGGGGTTGGGTGGGAGAAACCTTCTTGACAAGTTTGTAGAGAGCTGAGACGACGGCCCGGTAGCCTTCTTGACAGGTTTGTAGAAAAAGACAGAGCAGAGGAGGAGGCCAGTGAGAGCGATAAAGAGAGAGATGATGAGGAACAGAGCGCTGGCTGTAGTGCCGGAGTTGGCTGTAGTGCCGGAGTTGGCTGTGCATTCCGTTGCAATGTCATTCATTCTCTCACGGCGGGTCTGGTTCTCCAGTTGCAAACTGACCTCTGATTTGGAAACGCGAGGGGGGAATAGTGCACAAGTCTGACCACGAGTTCCTCGGCACGTCGGCACGCTGCTAACAGAGCAGATATTTTTTCGAAAGGGTCTGCAGACTTGTGCTCACAGGACCTAATTCAATACATCAATGTAATGCGATGTTTACATTTCAAGCACTTTGGTTGTTTCACGAGAAGTTTTGAGACTTTGAATGAGTTTTATGAAAATATATAATTTTGGAAAAGCCCTGTCTGCAGAGTCGCGGGAGCCTGTTTGGATGGATGTGTGTGTTTGAGAGAGGAACGGGGTTGGGTGGGAGAAACCTTCTTGACAAGTTTGTAGAGAACTGAGACGACGGCCCGGTAGCCTTCTTGACAGGGATAGAGACAGAGACAGAGACAGAGAGAGAGACAGAGCAGAGGAGGAGGCCAGTGAGAGCGATAAAGAGAGCGATGAGGAGGAACCAGGCCCTGAGTTACTTTGCTGGCGCGAGTTGAGATAACTGACCGGCACAGGAATGTGCCTCTGACAACCCACCTCCCCTCTTTTCTTCTGTTTTAACCTTGGTGTGTGTGTGTGTGTGTGTGTGTGTGTGTGTGTGTGTGTGTGTGTGTGAGAGAGAGGAATGGGGTTGGGTGGCAGAAAACCTTCTTGACAAGTTTGTAGAGAACTGAGACGACGGCCCGATTCAGGGATTTGCCTCTGACGAAGATATGTGCACACGCACAAGCCGTTCAACGGTCGAGTCGCCTGTTTTCGTGTCCCGCTCCACAAACTGGAGATAGAGACAGAGACAGAGAGAGAGAGAGAAAAAGAGAGAGCAGAGGAGGAGGACAGTGAGAGCGATAAAGAGAAAGATGATGAGGAACAGAGCGCTTGCTGTAGTGCCGGCCTTGGCTGTGCCTTCCGTTGCAATGTCATTCATTCTCTCACGGCGGGTCTGGTTCTCCAGTTGCAAACTGACCTCTGATTTGGAAACGCGAGGGGGGAATAGCGCACAAGTCTGACCACGAGTTCCTCGGCACGTCGGCACGCTGCTAACAGAGCAGATATTTTTTCGAAAGGGTCTGCAGACTTGTGCTCACAGGACCTAATTCAATACATCAATGTAATGCGATGTTTACATTTCAAGCACTTTGGTTGTTTCACGAGAAGTTTTGAGACTTTGAATGAGTTTTATGAAAATATATAATTTTGGAAAAGCCCTGTCTGCAGAGTCGCGGGAGCCTGTTTGGATGGATGTGTGTGTTTGAGAGAGGAACGGGGTTGGGTGGGAGAAACCTTCTTGACAAGTTTGTAGAGAACTGAGACGACGGCCCGGTAGCCTTCTTGACAGGGATAGAGACAGAGACAGAGACAGAGAGAGAGACAGAGCAGAGGAGGAGGCCAGTGAGAGCGATAAAGAGAGCGATGAGGAGGAACCAGGCCCTGAGTTACTTTGCTGGCGCGAGTTGAGATAACTGACCGGCACAGGAATGTGCCTCTGACAACCCACCTCCCCTCTTTTCTTCTGTTTTAACCTTGGTGTGTGTGTGTGTGTGTGTGTGAGAGAGAGAGAGGAATGGGGTTGGGTGGCGGAAAACCTTCTTGACAAGTTTGTAGAGAACTGAGACGACGGCCCGATTCAGGGATTTGCCTCTGACGAAGATATGTGCACACGCACAAGCCGTTCAACGGTCGAGTCGCCTGTTTTCGTGTCCCGCTCCACAAACTGGAGATAGAGACAGAGACAGAGAGAGAGAGAGAGAAAAAGAGAGAGCAGAGGAGGAGGACAGTGAGAGCGATAAAGAGAAAGATGATGAGGAACAGAGCGCTTGCTGTAGTGCCGGCCTTGGCTGTGCCTTCCGTTGCAATGTCATTCATTCTCTCACGGCGGGTCTGGTTCTCCACTTGCAAACTGACCTCTGATTTGGAAACTCGACGGGGGAAGAGTGCACAAGTCCGACCACGAGTTCCTCGGCATGTCGGCACGCTGCTAACAGAGCAGATATTTTTTCTAAAGGGTCTGCAGACTTGTGCTCACAGGACCTAATTCAATACATCAATGTAATGCGATGTTTACATTTCAAGCACTTTGGTTGTTTCACGAGGAGTTTTGAGACTTTGAATGAGTTTTATGAAAATATATAATTTTGGAAAAGCCCTGTCTGCAGAGTCGCACAAGCCTGTTTGGATGGATGTGTGTGTTTGAGAGAGGAACGGGGTTGGGTGGGAGAAACCTTCTTGACAAGTTTGTAGAGAGCTGAGACGACGGCCCGGTAGCCTTCTTGACAGGTTTGTAGAAAAAGACAGAGCAGAGGAGGAGGCCAGTGAGAGCGATAAAGAGAGCGATGATGAGGAACAGAGCGCTGGCTGTAGTGCCGGAGTTGGCTGTGCCGGAGTTGGCTGTGCCTTCCGTTGCAATGTCATTCATTCTCTCACGGCGGGTCTGGTTCTCCACTTGCAAACTGACCTCTGATTTGGAAACCCGACGGGGGAATAGTGCACAAGTCCGACCACGAGTTCCTCGGCACGTCGGCACGCTGCTAACAGAGCAGATATTTTTTCTAAAGGGTCTGCAGACTTGTGCTCACAGGACCTAATTCAATACATCAATGTAATGCGATGTTTACATTTCAAGCACTTTGGTTGTTTCATGAGGAGTTTTGAGACTTTGAATGAGTTTTATGAAAATATATAATTTTGGAAAAGCCCTGTCTGCAGAGTCGCACAAGCCTGTTTGGATGGATGTGTGTGTTTGAGAGAGGAACGGGGTTGGGTGGGAGAAACCTTCTTGACAAGTTTGTAGAGAACTGAGACGACGGCCCGGTAGCCTTCTTGACAGGGATAGAGACAGAGACAGAGACAGAGAGAGAGACAGAGCAGAGGAGGAGGCCAGTGAGAGCGATAAAGAGAGCGATGAGGAGGAACCAGGCCCTGAGTTACTTTTGCTGGCGCCGGGTGAGATAACGGACCGACACAGGAATGTGCCTCTGACAACATCCCTGCCGTCTTCTTGTCTGTTTTAACCTTGGTGTGTGTGTGTGTGTGTGTGTGTGTGTGTGTGTGTGTGTGTGTGTGTGTGTGTGTGTGTGTGTGTGTGTGAGAGAGAGAGGAATGGGGTTGGGTGGCGGAAAACCTTCTTGGCAAGTTTGTAGAGAACTGAGACGACGGCCCGATTCAGGGATTTGCCTCTGACGAAGATATCTGCTCTCGCACAAGCCGTTCAACGGTCGAGTCGCCTGTTTTCGTGTCCCGCTCCACAAACTGGAGATAGAGACAGAGACAGAGAGAGAGAGAAAAAGAGAGAGCAGAGGAGGAGGACAGTGAGAGCGATAAAGAGAAAGATGATGAGGAACAGAGCGCTTGCTGTAGTGCCGGCGTTGGCTGTGCCTTCCGTTGCAATGTCATTCATTCTCTCACGGCGGGTCTGGTTCTCCAGTTGCAAACTGACCTCTGATTTGGAAACGCGAGGGGGGAATAGTGCACAAGTCTGACCACGAGTTCCTCGGCACGTCGGCACGCTGCTAACAGAGCAGATATTTTTTCTAAAGGGTCTGCAGACTTGTGCTCACAGGACCTAATTCAATACATCAATGTAATGCGATGTTTACATTTCAAGCACTTTGGTTGTTTCATGAGGAGTTTTGAGACTTTGAATGAGTTTTATGAAAATATATAATTTTGGAAAAGCCCTGTCTGCAGAGTCGCACAAGCCTGTTTGGATGGATGTGTGTGTTTGAGAGAGGAATGGGGTTGGGTGGGAGAAACGTTCTTGACAAGTTTGTAGAGAGCTGAGACGACGGCCCGGTAGCCTTCTTGACAGGTTTGTAGAAAAAGACAGAGCAGAGGAGGAGGCCAGTGAGAGCGATAAAGAGAGAGATGATGAGGAACAGAGCGCTGGCTGTAGTGCCGGAGTTGGCTGTGCCGGAGTTGGCTGTGCCTTCCGTTGCAATGTCATTCATTCTCTCACGGCGGGTCTGGTTCTCCAGTTGCAAACTGACCTCTGATTTGGAAACGCGAGGGGGGAATAGTGCACAAGTCTGACCACGAGTTCCTCGGCACGTCGGCACGCTGCTAACAGAGCAGATATTTTTTCTAAAGGGTCTGCAGACTTGTGCTCACAGGACCTAATTCAATACATCAATGTAATGCGATGTTTACATTTCAAGCACTTTGGTTGTTTCCTGAGGAGTTTTGAGACTTTGAATGAGTTTTATGAAAATATATAATTTTGGAAAAGCCCTGTCTGCAGAGTCGCACAAGCCTGTTTGGATGGATGTGTGTGTTTGAGAGAGGAACGGGGTTGGGTGGGAGAAACCTTCTTGACAAGTTTGTAGAGAACTGAGACGACGGCCCGGTAGCCTTCTTGACAGGTTTGTAGAAAAAGACAGAGCAGAGGAGGAGGCCAGTGAGAGCGATAAAGAGAGCGATGAGGAGGAACCAGGCCCTGAGTTACTTTGCTGGCGCGAGTTGAGATAACTGACCGGCACAGGAATGTGCCTCTGACAACCCACCTACCCTCTTTTCTTCTGTTTTAACCTTGTGTGTGTGTGTGTGTGTGTGTGTGTGTGTGTGTGTGTGTGTGTGTGTGTGTGTGTGTGTGTGTGTGAGAGAGAGGAATGGGGTTGGGTGGCGGAAAACCTTCTTGACAAGTTTGTAGAGAACTGAGACGACGGCCCGATTCAGGGATTTGCCTCTGACGAAGATATGTGCACACGCACAAGCCGTTCAACGGTCGAGTCGCCTGTTTTCGTGTCCCGCTCCACAAACTGGAGATAGAGACAGAGACAGAGAGAGAGAGAAAAAGAGAGAGCAGAGGAGGAGGACAGTGAGAGCGATAAAGAGAAAGATGATGAGGAACAGAGCGCTTGCTGTAGTGCCGGCGTTGGCTGTGCCTTCCGTTGCAATGTCATTCATTCTCTCACGGCGGGTCTGGTTCTCCACTTGCAAACTGACCTCTGATTTGGAAACTCGACGGCGGAAGAGTGCACAAGTCTGACCACGAGTTCCTCGGCATGTCGGCACGCTGCTAACAGAGCAGATATTTTTTCTAAAGGGTCTGCAGACTTGTGCTCACAGGACCTAATTCAATACATCAATGTAATGCGATGTTTACATTTCAAGCACTTTGGTTGTTTCATGAGGAGTTTTGAGACTTTGAATGAGTTTTATGAAAATATATAATTTTGGAAAAGCCCTGTCTGCAGAGTCGCACAAGCCTGTTTGGATGGATGTGTGTGTTTGAGAGAGGAACGGGGTTGGGTGGGAGAAACGTTCTTGACAAGTTTGTAGAGAGCTGAGACGACGGCCCGGTAGCCTTCTTGACAGGTTTGTAGAAAAAGACAGAGCAGAGGAGGAGGCCAGTGAGAGCGATAAAGAGAGAGATGATGAGGAACAGAGCGCTGGCTGTAGTGCCGGAGTTGGCTGTGCCGGAGTTGGCTGTGCCTTCCGTTGCAATGTCATTCATTCTCTCACGGCGGGTCTGGTTCTCCAGTTGCAAACTGACCTCTGATTTGGAAACGCGAGGGGGGAATAGTGCACAAGTCTGACCACGAGTTCCTCGGCATGTCGGCACGCTGCTAACAGAGCAGATATTTTTTCTAAAGGGTCTGCAGACTTGTGCTCACAGGACCTAATTCAATACATCAATGTAATGCGATGTTTACATTTCAAGCACTTTGGTTGTTTCATGAGAAGTTTTGAGACTTTGAATGAGTTTTATGAAAATATATAATTTTGGAAAAGCCCTGTCTGCAGAGTCGCACAAGCCTGTTTGGATGGATGTGTGTGTTTGAGAGAGGAACGGGGTTGGGTGGGAGAAACCTTCTTGACAAGTTTGTAGAGAACTGAGACGACGGCCCGGTAGCCTTCTTGACAGGTTTGTAGAAAAAGAGAGAGCAGAGGAGGAGGACAGTGAGAGCGATAAAGAGAGAGATGATGAGGAACAGAGCGCTGGCTGTAGTGCCGGCGTTGGCTGTAGTGCCGGAGTTGGCTGTGCCTTCCGTTGCAATGTCATTCATTCTCTCACGGCGGGTCTGGTTCTCCAGTTGCAAACTGACCTCTGATTTGGAAACGCGAGGGGGGAATAGTGCACAAGTCTGACCACGAGTTCCTCGGCATGTCGGCACGCTGCTAACAGAGCAGATATTTTTTCTAAAGGGTCTGCAGACTTGTGCTCACAGGACCTAATTCAATACATCAATGTAATGCGATGTTTACATTTCAAGCACTTTGGTTGTTTCATGAGAAGTTTTGAGACTTTGAATGAGTTTTATGAAAATATATAATTTTGGAAAAGCCCTGTCTGCAGAGTCGCGGGAGCCTGTTTGGATGGATGTGTGTGTTTGAGAGAGGAACGGGGTTGGGTGGGAGAAACCTTCTTGACAAGTTTGTAGAGAACTGAGACGACGGCCCGGTAGCCTTCTTGACAGGGATAGAGACAGAGACAGAGACAGAGAGAGAGACAGAGCAGAGGAGGAGGCCAGTGAGAGCGATAAAGAGAGCGATGAGGAGGAACCAGGCCGAGTTACTTTTGCTGGCGCCGGGTGAGATAACGGACTGACACAGGAATGTGCCTCTGACAACATCCCTGCCGTCTTCTTGTCTGTTTCAACCTTGGTGTGTGTGTGTGTGTGTGTGTGCAGAGGAGCGGTGATCAAGGCCTCCCTAGCGACTGGAGCGATTGAGCTCGGACAGAGAGGAAGAGAACGGTCCAACGGATGCACTGGAAGACGTTATTACTAGAGGAAGGGAGGGCTGCGAGTATGTTGTTCAAGCTTGTGGAGACAGAAGTCTCCTTTCTTCAGGTCTGACCAGATGTCCACTGA
>NW_027176238.1:135195-150954 GCF_023055335.1 Clinocottus analis | reverse complement strand
CTGAGTTATTAACACAAGTGCTTCACTTGGTGTGTAGTTAAGAGGAGTCTTGTGCCAAACATTGTCATAAGTTTTGGAATTCAAGATCTTGGACGGAGGTAATGATGTCATCTGTGAAAAGTCGTATTTTATGTTCCTGCTTTGCTTTATTGATCCCGTTCCCTGCGTTGTTTTGTCTGATATCTCGAGTCAGAGGCTCGAGGAATACTGCAGGAGGAAAGGAGGCGAGGCAGCAGAGCCTCTCGGCAGCTTAACGCTACCTGACAGGTGGCCATCGATCTGTGTCCTGGACGTAAAGACTGGATGCAGCTCATGAATGGCTGAATGAAAGCCTCCCTCCAGCAGCCGGTACAGAACCGACCGGCTGACATCAGGCGTCTGGTCCGCATTGAGCCAGCGCTGCTGTCTGTTCCTCACCGTGCCGGTTCCTCGTGTTCTCCTGTGTTCAGACAGAAAGAACTCACTGAAGTGAACAGTTTTTATCCACATTCAATATGAATTGTGCGATGCAACGTTTTCTCTAAAGATCTTGCTCCTCATTTAGAAAACCGTCGCTCCGTCTCCATTCTCCACTTTGTGTTTGTGATCTTGTGCGTTGAATGAACTCTTTGCTGTGTTGCTTTCAGGCTCCATTCCTGCAGTTTGTTTTGTGACTCAGTTTCTTTTCTCCTTCGTCGTTCAAGGTGTTTGAGATATTTAGTCTCTGTGATGAACTCTGTCTGTTGTTCAAGTAAATAGTTCAGTAAATATCCATCTGTCTGTTTATGAACATATAAATTGTCTTTTGACCGATGGGCTTCATGTCTTTGTGTCGTATTGTACAGAAAGTTCAGAGCGAACAAACCTGACCTCCATGTTCTCATGCTTCCTCTGGTGGCTACGTGTCTGGCCTCTTCGTCTCTCTCTCGCTGAATCGGTTCGACGTTACGCGAGTTAGAAACCGGAGCAGCTTCTCTTGTGTTCTGAGTGAAGAGTGGAGTGAATCCTCGCTGAGCTCCTCTGTGATCATTAAAGTGATCGTGTGGTTTTGACTCTGATGGCTGCAGACGTCCATCTCCACGCCGCCGCCCTCGTTAACGACGGAGCTGGAACCCAGAACCCGCTGAGAGCCTCATTAGCAGCACGACTGTTAGAGAAAAGCATTGATTAAAGACACACACACACACACACACACACACACACACACACACACACACACACACACACACACACACACACACACACACTCTGCACACTCTCGTGGGAATCCTTTAATTTCCGGATTCCCTGATTCCTCATTGTTTCTCTTGCAGCGTTCTCATTGGCTGCCGTCTCCTCGGCTGGAAGCACAGCTCAGCCAATCAGAGCGTCCGTGGAGGGTTCAACTCCCGTTGGCTTTTGAAGTGCATGTGTGGACGGAGGGTGAAGGGGACGTGAGGTCAGGAGCTTTGGCTCTTCTGGGTTTCTGACGCGGCTCACGACACGGCGTTTAGGACTTCCTGTTGTTTCTGTTTTAGCGCTTATTATTATTATTATTATTATTATTATTATTATTATTATTATTATTATTATTTCATGATAATTAGCCTCAAACACGAAATTCAAGATGACGTTTCAATATACTCGATACTCATTTTTACTGAATAGAGCTTGAACGCATCCGCTAACGTTAGCTTTTAACTCCGTTAGCCCTGATAGCTTCGTTAGCTCTGTTAGCTTCGATAGCTTCATTAGAATAACAAATATTGGAGAGAAAAATGTGTGTGTGTGTGTGTGTGTGTGTGTGTGTGTGTGTGTGTGTGTGTGTGTGAGGGTGGGGGGGGGGATACTGTGTGATCAATACATTGTGGTGGAAGGTTGTGTGTGTGTGTGTGTGTGTGTGTGTGTGTGTGTGTGTGTCCAGCTTTACTTACGAGCTCGGCCTGACCTTTCTCAGAGCTCCCATGATCCTCGGTCCTCAGAGAGCCGCTGACAGCCCGGCTGTAGTGGATTATAGGTAATGAGAGTGGGATTCACACCCTGCCGTGTGTGTGTGTGTGTGTGTGTGTGTGTGTGTTTTTATGGATAAATATATATATTTATATACGGCTCAGTTTGAGATTATTTCTAAAGTGTTTTCTCAGCTGACTCTTGACTTCTTTATTGATTCAATACTGAAGAATACAACGTTTATTCAATATTTCAATATGAATCTCTCTCTGTGTTTGTGTGTATATGTGTGTGTGTGTGTGTGTGTGTGTGTATTACAACATATTTTTATTAAATTAAAATATAAAACTCAACTGTGTGTGTGTGTGTGTGTGTGTGTGTGTGTGTGTTCGGTGACGTCGTCTCAGTAATAAAGTTCAGTCTGAAGCTCGTCCTTGCGTCGTGAGGTCGGCGGTTCGATGCCTGGCGGGACGAGGAGGTGTCGGGTTACGCTGAGAGGAGCAGGAAGACACTGTTGATGGAGGAGGAGGAGGAAGAAGAGGAAGAACAGGAGGAAGAAGAAGAGGAAGAAGAGGAGGAAGAGGAAGAAGAGGAAGAAGAGGAGGAAGAGGATCATGATGGTGCTCCTCTTCCTCCTGTTCTCGTGCTTTTTAATTGCTTTCAATAGATTTTGTGTTTTTGTCTCTAATTTAAATTCTGAGTCTTTATTTTGATTTTCTTCCTGTTGAGTTTTGTGTTTTTCTCGTGTGTCATTGTTTAATGCTGCGGACTCATGAAGTCATAATAACAGCTTCATCTGAGATGTTTGAAAGTCACGCGTAAAATAATGAAATGAACTTTGAATCAAACAAACTCAGTTTTCTCTTTTACATCATTAAAAAGTTTTTAAATATTTAAAAGGAACATTTTCACTTTAATTAGTTTTGAATTGCTGGTTGTTATTAGGAGACTTTCTTATGCAGCATGTTGTCATCCTGACAACACACATACACACACACACACACACACACACACATACACACACACACACACACACACACACACACACAGTCTGCCGTAGAGACGATGAGCTTTACTTCCATTTCTCAGTTTCTGTCTCGCTGCTGAAGAGGCTGACAGGTGAGTTAGAACGGCTGTTAAAGGCTGAACACCTCCGTGTGTGTGTGTGTGTGTGTGTGTGTGTGTGTGTGTGTGTGTGTGTGTGTTTCCTGCCTGTCTGTATTTATTTGAGTGACAGCTCCTGCTGTTGGATCCCAGCAGACAAATTGGCGTCACCTGTTCCACAGCAGCCGGTCCCCACCACGCAGGATCACACGTGTGTGTGTGTGTGTGTGTGTGTGTGTGTGTGATAGTGTGTGTGTGTGTGTGTGTGTGTCTCTCCCTCCTCTCCGTCCTGAACATGATGAAACCTCTCAGAGTCGCTGCTGTAACTTCTGGTGTCGTCTGGTTTCTTTTCCACGAGGATCCAGACGGAGACGCAGGACTTTGTTCTGCTCTGAATCCGCTAACGGCTAGCGGCTAGTCGCTAGTCGCTAACGGCTAGTCGCTAACGGTGAGCCGTGAGGGAGGCGATGGTGAAACGCCGCAAGCAGCAGCGCTCTCGTCTCCTCTCGTCTCCTCTCGTCTCCTCTCGTCTCCTCTCGTCTCCTCTCTCGTCTCCTCTCCTCTCCTCTCGTCTCATCTCCTCTCATCTCCTGTCGTCTCCTCTCCTCTCGTCTCCTCTCCTCTCGTCTCCTCTCCTCTCCTCTCGTCTCATCTCCTCTCATCTCCTGTCGTCTCCTATCCTCTCGTCTCCTCTCGTCTCGTCTCCTCTCCTCTCCTCTCGTCTCGTCTCCTCTTGTCTCCTCTCGTCTCCTCTCATCTCCTCTCGTCTCGTCTCCTCTCGTCTCCTCTCGTCTCCTCTCCTCTCGTCTCGTCTCGTCTCGTCTCGTCTCGTCTCGTCTCGTCTCCTCTCGTCTCCTCTCCTGTCTCCTCGTCTCCTCTTTAGAAACCCTAGAAGTGAACATCTGGACTTGAGTCTGACGTGCGTGGCTTCCAGCTGGTAGCATCAGGACGTTGTGATGAACCAACACAACCAGCAGAAGCTCTGCAGGCCGATGACATCATGAATATCAAAATGAGGAGATTAAATAAAGATAAAACATACTCCAGCACTCTCCTTGAATTGCTTTCACCTTTCCAGAAATAAAGCGTTTAATAAAAGAGTTGTTTCAGGAGACGCTCTCCCCGAATGCAATTTCACGTCTCTTCCAGGATGCTTCTGGGTTTCTGAGTGATTGTATGTTTAATATCTCTGCTGGAAAAGAGGCTCAGCGCTCCGGCGGCTCGTGGACGCTCTTCATCCTCGAGACGAGCATGTTCACATCCATTTACTATCATTTGATTATTGTGATTTCATGTTGGATCCCTCTTGAGTCGATTGATCTGGCTCTCTGGAAAGAAGTCACACGCAGACATGATGTCTTTTATTGTGACGGGTAAGAACAGACATGATGTCTTTTATTGTGACGGGTAAGAACAGACATGATGTCTTTTATTGTGACGGGTAAGAACAGACATGATGTCTTTTATTGTGATGGGTAAGAACAGACATGATGTCTTTTATTGTGACGGGTGAGAACAGACATGATGTCTTTTATTGTGACGGGTGAGAACAGACATGATGTCTTTTATTGTGACGGGTGAGAACAGACATGATGTCTTTTATTGTGACGGGTGAGAACAGACATGATGTCTTTTATTGTGACGGGTGAGAACAGACATGATGTCTTTTATTGTGACGGGTGAGAACAGACATGATGTCTTTTATTGTGACGGGTGAGAACAGACATGATGTCTTTTATTGTGACGGGTGAGAACAGACATGATGTCTTTTATTGTGACGGGTAAGAACAGACATGATGTCTTTTATTGTGACGGGTAAGAACAGACATGATGTCTTTTATTGTGACGGGTAAGAACAGACATGATGTCTTTTATTGTGACGGGTGAGAACAGACATGATGTCTTTTATTGTGACGGGTAAGAACAGACATGATGTCTTTTATTGTGACGGGTAAGAACAGACATGATGTCTTTTATTGTGACGGGTAAGAACAGACATGATGTCTTTTATTGTGACGGGTAAGAACAGACATGATGTCTTTTATTGTGACGGGTAAGAACAGACATGATGTCTTTTATTGTGACGGGTAAGAACAGACATGATGTCTTTTATTGTGACGGGTAAGAACAGACATGATGTCTTTTATTGTGACGGGTAAGAACAGACATGATGTCTTTTATTGTGACGGGTAAGAACAGACATGATGTCTTTTATTGTGACGGGTGAGAACAGACATGATGTCTTTTATTGTGACGGGACAGTGACACTGCGTCCAGATGTTCTCCACAAGCTTCTGCAGCAGAAACAAAGTTTCAGCATCTGGGAAGTTTCCATCAGCGTGTCGACTCGGGAACGCCGAGGAAACAAAGACATGTACTTCTGCAGACACGGACCAGAATGCACCTGGAGGACGGCCGGCGCCGGCTGCAGGAGGCAAGGCCGCAGGAGGCAAGGCCGCAGGAGGCAAGGCCGCAGGAGGCAAGGCTGCAGGATTCTGCAGGGATCTGGATCAGGATCTGGAGAGGAACCGTCTGTCTCCAGCAGCCGTCAGCCGATGACGCCTTCAGGAGAACATCGAGGGACTCGCCTCGCTCGCTTTAGCCCAACAGAACGCCGCGATCGGCGGCTCTGCGGCGGCTCTGCGTCGGCGGCCTCCTGATTGATGAACCTCTCAGCGGGGAAAAACCGCACGAGTCGACTTCCATGAATCATCGTTTGCTCGAAAGTCTTTTGGAAGAGCGGCGCCGGACAAATAGTCCTTCAGATTTATGCAGAGTGACTTTCACGGCGGAGGGGACGCCGCGGCAGGAAGTGAAGGCGTCACGAGCCAAGAGGCGGAGCAAAAAAGTCTCATCGTCTCAGAGCGACGAGACCCGCCAGCGCCAAACCTCTTCACCGCAGGTCTTTACATTGAGCTTCATAGGAGTGTGTGTGTGTGTGTGTGTGTGTGTGTGTGTGTGTGTGTGTGTGTGTGTGTGTCATGGCAGTGTGTAACTCACCTCCCTCTGAGCTGGAGAGGTCAACTGCTCGCCGCCTTCAGAGCGTTTTAACTCCGGGGCGGTGACTCCGGCTGAATCATTTATTCTACTGTCGGCCTTTCTCATCGTCTCACATCCTCCATCCCTCCCTCCATCCCTCCATCCCTCCATCCCTCTCTCCACCTCCCTCCATCCCTCCATCCCTCCCTCCACCTCCCTCCATCCCTCCATCCTTCTCTCCACCTCCCTCCATCCCTCCATCCTTCTCTCCACCTCCCTCCATCCCTCCATCCTTCTCTCCACCTCCCTCCATCCCTCCATCCTTCTCTCCACCTCCCTCCATCCCTCCATCCCTCTCTCCACCTCCCTCCATCCCTCCATCCTTCCCTCCACCTCCCTCCATCCTCAGAACGTGAAGCTTTCAAAATGACAGAATCGTGAAAACGTTCACAGGTGAAAACACAACCAGCGTAAAGCTCTTCAGCGGTGGAGATAATAAAGATTCTTCTCCTGGTGGTGGAGTTCACTCCTGACATGGAGCGCCTCCTTGAGTCTTTGCACTGAACCTCCAGCCGACCCTCGTGGGCCTCGTGTGGACGCTCTGACGGGCTCTGCAGGGCTCTGCAGGGAGGTGAAGCAGAAACAAGATGTCTGCTGCTGGACGCAGAGCGACGCAGCAACACAGTGGTCAGATGGTTCAGCTTAACGTGCTTCACTTCCTACCTGCAGTGTTTCAGACACGAGCTGCTGAACTGCACCTGATGGACTTTAGAAGTTTAGACGCCAGAACACACTCGTGTACTCGTGTACTCGTGTACTCGTGTACTCGTGTACTCGTCTACTCGTCTACTCATGGACTCGTGTACTCGTGTACTCGTGTACTCATGAACTCGTCTACTCGTGTACTCGTGTACTCGTCTACTCGTGTACTCGTGTACTCATGTACTCGTCTACTCATGGACTCGTGTACTCGTGTACTCGTGGACTCGTGTACTCGTGTACTCGTGAACTCGTGTACTCGTGTACTCGTGTACTCGTCTACTCGTCTACTCGTGTACTCGTGTACTCGTCTACTCGTCTACTCGTGTACTCGTGAACTCGTCTACTCGTGTACTCGTCTACTCATGAACTCGTGTACTCGTGTACTCGTCTACTCGTGTACTCGTGTACTCGTGAACTCGTCTACTCGTGTACTCGTCTACTCATGAACTCGTGTACTCGTGTACTCGTGCGTGTGATGATGTTTGTCAGCCTTGAACTTCTACTCTGCGCTCAGTCGCCTCGAGCGCAAAAACATATTTCAATATTCAATACTAACCAATATGAGAAGAGATGAGGAGAGAGCAATAATGGTGTGTGTGTGTGTGTGTGTGTGTGTGTGTGTGTGTGTGTGTGTGTGTGTGTGTGTGTGTGTGTGTGTGTGTGTGTGTGTGTGTGTGTGACCACAGTGCGTTACATGTACTGATGAGGGTATTTAAAGGCGGAGTCACAGACTTTGTTTGTTTTTGAAGAAAGAAAAAGGAAAGAAAAAAAAAATCACACCACTCGACTTTTCCATTAGCAGCTGTCATGTTGCATAGACACACACACACACACACACACACACACACACACACACACACACACACACACACACACACACTCTTGTTCCTCTGGACACTTTTACAAAACATCAACATAAACTCTGAAGGATGAAAATATATTTGAAAGTTAAGAAAAAGGAGAAATGTGTGTATCTATTTTTATTTATATATATATATATATATATATATATATATATATATATATATATATATATATATATATATATATATATATGTGGTGACAGTTACGTGGTTTCTCCGGCGGTGGCGTCGTCTTGACCATGTTTCATTGTTACAGCTTCATTATTATTATTATTATTATTATTATTATTATTATTATTATTATTATTATTATTATTATTATTTTACTTGATTGCATCTCCTGTCGACCTCTTGAGTCTACTTGAACCCCAGGAGAGACTCCTCCGGCCTCCAGACATGAATACTTATATTTATCACAGTAGAGTCACAGTAGAGTCACAGTAGAGTCACAGTAGAGTCACAGTAGAGGTCATTATAGAGGTACAGTAGAGTCACAGTAGAGTCACAGTAGAGTCACAGTAGAGGCCTCTCCATGTTCAAGTAGCGATGTCATTTCTTGTGTGTTGTCATAGGAACACAACAGCTGTGAGTCACAAACTATAAAGTGTCACCGCTTCACTTGCATCTGACTTCAGTTTCTTGGAGGAAGAGGATTATGATCCTCTCTCATGTTTCTGCACATGATTCAAACCCAGAAGGAGAAACTTCACACTTTGGTTTCTAGACTTTGATCACATTTGTCTTCCAGCTCCAACGGCTCAGATTAGGATTAATCTCCTCTTGTTGCGCAATCGCCCTTTCATGATTCATCACTTCAAACTATGAAGACATGAACATGGAACCAGGTGACGAGGGAAAGATGGAACATGAAGCTGAGAAGAAGTCATCTCTTAAGGAGCATTTATTAATTATGATGGACGAGGTGTTAATGTGTTCATGTGTTCATGTGTTCATGTGTTAATGTGTTTATACATTTATGTGTTAATGTGTTTATATATTCATGTGTTAATGTGTATATGTGTTTATATATTGATGTGTTTAAGTGCCTCTGGAGGGACTTAATGGTTTTATTATGTTCATAATGAATATCTGATGCAAACAACAAGAAACAAACGACGACTTCACTGATGAAGATGAAGCAGCGTTGAAGTCTTCCTCCGCGAGGAAGGGCTGTGATCCACTCCCTGCAGGCGTCCGCTTCAGACGGAGGTGAGGAGGGGAATCCTGCAGCTGTTCGGCCGCGAGGTCGACGCCCCCCTCGGCCTCCTCGGCCAATCACAGCGCGGCATCAAACAGCCGGTTGTTTGATCTCGTCCCGCTCGCTGCGCCGGAGCTGAAGTCTGTGTGAGCGCGCTGGGATGTAAACAGCTTCTTCTCCTCACTGTGTGTGTGTGTGTGTGTGTGTGTGTGTGTGTGTGTGTGTGTGTGTGTGTGTGTGTGTGTGTGTGTGTGTGGCTTCAGACACACACACACTTCTCTTTGTGTTTATGTGGCTGTTGACGTGTTCCAATAGTTACTGAGATACTTGAGTAATGCAGCTCCAGTTCAGAGCTCACACACACACACACACACACACACACACACACACACACACACACACACACACACACACACACACACACACACACACACACACACACACACACACACACACTTCTCCTGCAGGCAGCGATCCTACAACTCAGAGAATTTAATTAGTTCTTGTTTGCGTGTTCCTTTGATCAATTACATCATCACCAAGTACACACACTGGGTGATAAATATATATTTATACACACACACACACACTGTGTATGTGTGTATAAATATATATTTGAATATACACACACCTAAAGCATGTTTGTACAGCAACAGAGTAAACACACAGAAGAGAAAAATACACACAAGTGGATAATGATGTACAACACAAATAACCTTTTTAACACACACACACACACACACACACACACACACACACACACACACACACACTTTGGCGCGCTTCTTCATCAGGATTTATTTATTTCATGTTTAACTTTTTAATTCTGTTGGTTTTACTTTTATAGTCAGAGAACCTGTAATATTACATAAATATTACATTAATGTAACATTAATGTTACATTAATATTGCATTAATATTAATGTAATATTATATTAATAGGATATTTAATATTACATTAATGCTACACACACTCCTGGTCCAGCGCTGCACTTTGTGTGTTTTTGTGTTTCCTCTTGAAGGAAACGTGAGATTCTGTCACTTTGCTGCATGTTTCTCTCCTCGGGGGTCGAGCATCAAACTGTGTGTGTGTGTGTGTGTGTGTGTGTGTGTGTGTGTGTGTGTGTTTAACAAATGGAGGCCTGCAGTGACACAAATCCATACTCATCTGGTGTGTGTGTGTGTGTTTATTTGAGAAGAACGAGTGTGTTTTGTGTTTGTGCGTTTGGATTGTAAATGTTTACGAGTTCGGCTTCGTTTGATTCCTAAGTGTGTGAGAGACGGACAGATGGACCAATAACACAATCTACTAGAGTGTGTCTGTGTGTGTGTGTGTGTGTGTGTGTGTGTGTGTGTCCTCTGGCGTTGGCGGCGTGCCGTCAGAACCAGCTGGACGTGAAGCAGCAGGTTGTGAGGGCGCGTTGATGCTCAGGACGACCCACATCAAAGATGGCCGACGCTTTGTGACAGATCATTGAGGGATGTTCAGTCTTTTTCAAGTCCAGATTAAGTTTTACACACACACACACACACACACACACACACACACACACACACACACACACACACACTTGACCACTGTCTCTGACGTACGACATCTGTTGGTCTTCAGTGAATCCAGCTTAGAGAGAGAGAGGGAGGGAGAGAGAGACTTGCAAACAAGAATTATTAAATAAAAAGATGAAGAGACGAGAGCAGGAAATCTCTTTGTCTCTCTCTCTCTCTCTGTCTCTGTCTCTCTCTCTCTCTCTCTCTGTCTCGCTCTCTCTCTCTCTCTCTCTCTCTCTCTCTCTCTCTCTCTCTCTCTCTCTCTCTCTCTCTCTCTCTCTCTCTCTCTCTCTCTCTCTCTCTCTCTCTCTCTCTCTCTCTCTCTGTCCTTTGATGTTACAGTTGAATATATTTCCAGCGTGACGTCTTGTCTAGCCTTGTGTCAAAGCTCTCTCTTGCAGTTTCACTTCATTATGCATCACACTGAACACACACACAGGAACACACACACATGAACACACACACACACTCTCTCACACACACAGCTGGTTTTACATCAGTGTTTTTCTTCGTCAGATCATCAGCATCTAAATCTTAAATATGTGTTACAGTTTTATCTGCTGCAAACGCTGTGCAACTGTTAGAAGAAACACAACTTTAAAATGTAATGTCACACAACGTAATGTAACACAAGGTAATGTAACACAAGGTAATGTAACACAACGTAATGTAACACAACGTAATGTCACACAACGTAATGTCACACAACGTAATGTCACACAACGTAATGTCACACAACGTAATGTCACACAAGGTAATGTAACACAAAGTAATGTAAGGTAACATGGTAAGGTAACATGGTAAGGTAACATGGTAAGGTAACATCGTGAGGTAACATCGTGAGGTAACATCGTGAGGTAACATCGTGAGGTAACATCGTAAGGTAACTTCGTAAGGTAACTTCGTAAGGTAACATCGTAAGGTAACTTCGTGAGGTAACATCGTAAGGTAACATCGTGAGGTAACATCGTGAGGTAACATCGTGAGGTAACATCGTAAGGTAACTTCGTAAGGTAACTTCGTAAGGTAACATCGTAAGGTAACTTCGTGAGGTAACATCGTAAGGTAACATCGTGAGGTAACATCGTGAGGTAACATCGTGAGGTAACATCGTAAGGTAACTTCGTAAGGTAACTTCGTGAGGTAACATCGTAAGGTAACTTCGTGAGGTAACATCGTAAGGTAACTTCGTAAGGTAACTTCGTAAGGTAACTTCGTAAGGTAACATCGTAAGGTAACATCGTAAGGTAACATCGTAAGGTAACATCGTAAGGTAACATCGTAAGGTAACATCGTAAGGTAACATCGTAGATAAATAATGGTCCTCAGCAGGTCGTGAGGTTTTAACTGTTTTTCTGTCACTGAACCACAGAGACATTTACATCATGTTCTCTTCCTCGAGCTGGTCTCAGACCTGTGACCTCCCAGTCTCCTCCCAGTCCTCCAGTCTCCTCCCAGTCTCCTCCCAGTCTCCTCCCAGTCTCCTCCCAGTCCTCTAGTCTCCTCCCAGTCCTCCAGTCTCCTCCCAGTCTCCTCCCAGTCCTCCAGTCTCCTCCCAGTCCTCCCAGTCTCCTCCCAGTCTCCTCCCAGTCCTCCAGTCTCCTCCCAGTCTCCTCCCAGTCCTTCAGTCTCCTCCCAGTCCTTTAGTCTCCTCCCAGTCCTCTAGTCTCCTCCCAGTCCTCCCAGTCTCCTCCCAGTCTCCTCCCAGTCCTCTAGTCTCCTCCCAGTCTCCTCCCAGTCCTCTAGTCTCCTCCCAGTCTCCTCCCAGTCCTCTAGTCTCCTCCCAGTCTCCTCCCAGTCCTCTAGTCTCCTCCCAGTCTCCTCCCAGTCCTCTAGTCTCCTCCCAGTCTCCTCCCAGTCCTCTAGTCTCCTCCCAGTCTCCTCCCAGTCCTCTAGTCTCCTCCCAGTCTCCTCCCAGTCCTCTAGTCTCCTCCCAGTCTCCTCCCACTCCTCTAGTCTCCTCCCAGTCTCCTCCCACTCCTCTAGTCTCCTCCCAGTCTCCTCCCACTCCTCTAGTCTCCTCCCAGTCTCCTCCCACTCCTCTAGTCTCCTCCCAGTCTCCTCCCACTCCTCTAGTCTCCTCCCAGTCTCCTCCCACTCCTCTAGTCTCCTCCCAGTCTCCTCCCACTCCTCTAGTCTCCTCCCAGTCTCCTCCCACTCCTCTAGTCTCCTCCCAGTCTCCTCCCACTCCTCTAGTCTCCTCCCAGTCTCCTCCCAGTCCTCCCAGTCTCCTCCCAGTCTCCTCCCAGTCCTCCCAGTCTCCTCCCAGTCCTCTAGTCTCCTCCCAGTCTCCTCCCAGTCCTCTAGTCTCCTCCCAGTCTCCTCCCAGTCCTCTAGTCTCCTCCCAGTCTCCTCCCAGTCCTCTAGTCTCCTCCCAGTCTCCTCCCAGTCCTCCAGTCTCCTCCCAGTCTCCTCCCAGTCTCCTCCCAGTCTCCTCCCAGTCTCCTCCCAGTCCAGTCTCCTCCCAGTCCTCCCAGTGCTCCGCCTGCTGCTGCTGTGGTTTAAGTGCCTCACTCATCTTGAGCATTTTGAATAATTCATTTAAATTGCCAGTTATGGCCTTCCATTATGTTAAGCGTTATAACCGGCACTATTTTTTCATTACGCAGTGTTATTCAGATTGATTCCTCTGCCCTCATTTGCTAATGCCTTCACTTGTGAAAGCAGTAAAACCTAATTGCTCGGGGAGGAGAAGAGAAGAGAAGATCCTAAACTCAGCGGCAGAAGAAAGAAGTCACATTCAGCTCCATCGCCTCAAAATGTTAAATGCCAAATAAGAACTAATTAATGCGAAGCGTCTCCTGCCGGGGCGCCGCTTCATTTATGTTTCATGAGTCCTTTGGACGGATTATTTTCTTCTTTTTCAATTTGTTGAACCGTGTAATCGCTCTTAAAGGGACAGTGTTCTCACGCCGTCCACTTCACTGACGCTGTGAACGACTGAGTTTTATTGTTTTTAATCTCACGTTTCTGGCGGAGCTTCTGGAACAAGACGAGTCCTCGTCCGGTCCATCCGTCACGCGGCGCGTTGCTAACGCTACGTTCTCATGACGCGCCGCCGCTTAGTGCCGCTGCGTTCAAGGCCTTCCTCGCGGTGCGTTCAGGGACGCTCCGGCGTGCGGCGTTGAGATGCTGAAAGCTTTTGAACTGACAAATAATAATGTGGATGTTTGAACTCAGAAGATGAAGACGACGTTACGTTGGATTGTGTCCGTGTTTGTGTGTGTGTGTGTGTCTGTGTGTTGTGTGTGTGTGTGTGTGTGTGCGTGTGTGTGTGTGCGTGTGTGTGTGTGTGTCTGTAAGAGTGTGTTTCATTCCATCATGTCGTCAACATGACGTACTAAGCGTGCCTCTGAGCGCTCCGTGGGGGCGGGGCCTCATTGCTTTGGGGGCGGGGCCACGCCGTCGTGGGGGCGGGGCCTCGTCGCCCTTGAGCCGTTCCGCCGGCGCTCTTCATGGCGTTTGAAGTGCATGTAAACGTTCTCATTGCCGCTCACGAGCTCCTCGGCGTGTAAAGCGTGACTTTCAGACTCTTTAACGAGCCGGCGCCGCTTTCCCCTTCAAGGACGCCGCCATTTATGTGTCGTCATGGAGACGACGGTGACGCCGCAATTTACAAACGTCTTTGATCTTCACTGACGGCGTGTTGTTGTTGTTGTTTTTGTGGTTTTTGGTGAAGATGCAATCTCTTGATTTCAGGCTGGATTAATGTTCGGGTGGAGGGGGAGTGAATCATCAGGGATGATGTTGTCCTCTCCCTCTTCCTCTCCCTCTTCATCTTCCTCTCCCTCTTCATCTTCATCTTCCTCTTCCTCTCCCTCTTCATCTTCCTCCCCCTCTCCCTCTTCCTCTTCATCTTCCTCTTCCTCTCCCTCTTCATCTTCCTCCCCCTCTCCCTCTTCCTCTTCATCTTCCTCTCCCTCTTCCTCTTCCTCTCCATGCTAACACCTGAAGTTCCACTGATTGTCTCCACGTCTCACTCCTGACCAACAGCATGCAAGGACGACCTCTTAAAGCTACAGTAACACACATATGACACAATAATAACACATGCAGTAACAAGCTACTGAAGCTAATAAAGCTAATAAAGCTACTAGCCGCTCTGATGCAGCTCTTTGTAGCTCTGCAGCTCTGCAGCTGTGTAGCTTTGTAGCTCTGCAGCTGTGCAGGTCCCAGCTTGTGCCGTGATGGACGTGCACAGCCGGACGTTTATGGATTCAAACCGTTGTTTAACCGGTGAAACGGCGCTCCTTCAGAAGCCCCTCCCTCCTCCTGAACTCCTTTGCTCGCATCAGATTGGTTCGAATTCAGAGGACGAACTGCTTCTCTGCTGCTGCATGAGTCCTCACTGCAGCCAGGGTGTCATGCAGGGTGTCATGCAGGGTGTCATGGAGGCCGTCATGGAGGCCGTCATGGAGGCCATCGGGTGTCATGGAGGAGTCAAGTGTCTCCTCCTGATCCAGACGTCGTTAGCTTAATTAAGGAGCACATTAGCAAAACAAAGCGTACTGTTCTTAATGCACTGTGGGCCAATTTGATTTTAATTTCACATCAATTTATTTGGAAAAGGTCATTTTGCTTTTTAGAAATGCCAAAAAGCACGTTCACAGTGCTCGTAATAATAAAGCAGAGCCACGAATCCGCTGATGAGTCTTTAATAATCGTCTCTCTCCGGGTTCAACTCTTCATATTCGGGTGAAAATCTCTATAGTTCCCTGACAGTCTCATGCTGGATCAATAGAGTCGATCAATAGCTGGTCGATGAACTCATGTGGTTTAGACCCAGTTATAACCGTAAGGTTTGCTTGATTGGTTGTTTTTTGTTTAACATTTATGTTCTGACTTGTTCTGCTTTTCATTTTGTGTTTGTATTCAAGTTTTGTTTTTTTTGCTGAAGAAATTTTTTTTTTGTCTTTTTCTTGGTCCAAACGGATCCGTTAACACAAGAGATGCTAACAGAAAGCTAACAGAAGAGATGCTAACAGGAAGAAGAGAGAGAGAAAGGAGAGAAAGAAAGAGAGAAAGAAAAGAGAGAACAAAAGAACAAGAGGATGAACCCACAGAGTCACAGAGGAGAAGTGGATCAGCACTGTTTGTGTTTGAGAGGGATTAAATGATCAGAGTTCATCAGTCTGTTATCACTCAGCCTCACCCAGAGCCGGCTAATCTCTGTGTGTGTGTGTGTGTGTGTGTGTGTGTGTGTGTGTGTGTGTGTGTTTTACTGGCTTTATTCATTGAGCTCCTCCCCCTCGTTTTAATCATACTTTTAATTATTCTCACAATCACAATGATGTTCTGGTCACATCTCAGTGTTCTTCCTCTTTCCTCTTCATCCTCGCTCTTCCTCTGTTTACAGACAGCTGATCAACAGAAATCAGTAGAAAACAGACAAATAAA
>NW_027176238.1:122695-127695 GCF_023055335.1 Clinocottus analis | reverse complement strand
GCGATGTGGCGGTGCTTTTGAAGTCATACGCAGCCTCTTAATTCAAACGCAGAGCGGGGAACGAGACCGCTGGACAGATTCCAGCTGCTTCCTCGTCAGATTTGATTGGCGGGCCGCTCTGAGGGAAGTCCTGCAGCCCGAGGAGGCTGCTGGTGTCGGCCGCCGTACGAGACGCTGACAAATATTGTGTTTGGCTGCCGGCGGCGAGTCCGTCTCACCCAGTTAACATCAGCCGGGACTTCCTATCAGAGAGGACGGTCTCGTCTTTCTTTCTTTTTTTCAAATATTCATGCGACATTCAGTGAACTAAGTAGACCGATATCTCTGCACGCTCCGATGAGCGCGCACCCAAAACCGTCTGTGGCGTTCTGCTGGAGGACCGGCGCTCCGTTTGTGGTCGTTGTTGATGCTGATAATAAAAGTCCGGTTAGTCTGCGGCGGCTGATAAATGGAAAGTGCCTTTTCCCAAAGCCGCCGTCTGAGACTCACTACAAAGTCTCTCCTGCGCTAGCATCGCTGCTGCCGTCTCACAGCGGACCAGATAACGCCGCTAATGGCTCTTCCAAAAACCCTTATGACTTAATGGAAGTTCAGTCTATTGAAACTGAGAGGGAAATGGGACTTTTCCTTTTTTTGCTTCCTGACAGCAGGAAATAGACAATCTCAGCACTCGTAAAATGTGATCTAAAGGTCGCTCTCTGGAGTGCAGCAGGAGGTAGTTCCCTTTTCTTTTTTTATTCCTTCTTGACCTTTTTATGGCGACCGCTGGCTGATGGAGCCGCCGCTCACAGAGGCCCGTTATGTTTAGCAATTAGCAGTTCTCCACTCGAAGGACTCGGAGCAGCTTCCCTTCAGTGGACGTTTTTATGCTTGGTCAGGAAGCGCCGGCCGGCGTCCGAGGTGCAATATCATGATGTTAGCTGAAAGGTGAGCGCTTTTTAGAAGTGCAGCTGATATTTAAACCTTATTTTAACCTGAATCAGGTCTGAACTATATGTTGAAATGGAGTCGCTGGCATATTATTACTCAGAGAACTCATGACGGTATGAAATACTGGTCCTCATGTCTTTGTCACATTTCATCCCTGAACAAAGGTCACTGAGTGTTGTGGTGTAGTAGAGGTGTAATAGAGGTGTAATAGTGGTGTAGTAGTGATGTAGTAGTGGTGTAGTAGTGATGTAGTAGAGGTGTAGTAGTAGTGGTGTAGTAGTGGTGTAGTAGTGGTGTAGTAGTGTAGTAGTAGTGGTGTAATAGAGGTGTAGTAGTGGTGTAGTAGTGGTGTAGTAGTGATGTAGTAGAGGTGTAGTAGTAGTGGTGTAGTAGTGGTGTAGTAGTGATGTAGTAGTGGTGTAGTAGAGGTGTAGTAGAGGTGTAGTAGAGGTGGTGTAGTAGTGGTGTAATAGAGGTGTAATAGAGGTGTAATAGTGGTGTAGTAGCGATGTAGTAGTGGTGTAGTAGTGGTGTAGTAGTGATGTAGTGATGTAGTAGAGGTGTAGTAGTAGAGGTGTAGTAGTAGTGGTGTAGTAGTGGTGTAGTAGTAGTGGTGTAGTAGAGGTGTAGTAGTAGTGGTGTAGAGGTGTAGTAGTAGAGGTGTAGTAGAGGTGTAGTAGTAGTGGTGTAATAGTGGTGTAATAGTGGTGTAGTAGTGGTGTAGTAGTGGTGTAGTAGAGGTGTAGTAGTGGTGTAGTAGAGGTGTAGTAGAGGTGTAGTAGTAGTGGTGTAATAGTGGTGTAATAGTGGTGTAGTAGTGGTGTAGTAGTGGTGTAGTAGTGGTGTAGTAGTGATGTAGTAGTGGTGTAGTAGAGGTGTAGTAGAGGTGTAGTAGTAGTGGTGTAGTAGTGGTGTAATAGAGGTGTAATAGTGGTGTAGTAGTGATGTAGTAGTGGTGTAGTAGTGGTGTAGTAGTGATGTAGTGATGTAGTAGAGGTGTAGTAGTAGTGGTGTAGTAGTGGTGTAGTAGTAGTGGTGTAGTAGAGGTGTAGTAGTAGTGGTGTAGAGGTGTAGTAGTAGTGGTGTAGTAGAGGTGTAGTAGTGGTGTAGTAGTGATGTAGTAGAGGTGTAGTAGTAGTGGTGTAGTAGTGATGTAGTAGAGGTGTAGTAGTAGTGGTGTAGTAGAGGTGTAGTAGTGATGTAGTAGAGGTGTAGTAGTAGTGGTGTAGTAGAGGTGTAGTAGTGGTGTAGTAGTGGTGTAGTAGTGGTGTAGTAGTGGTGTAGTAGTGGTGTAGAGGTGTAGTAGTAGTGTAGTAGAGGTGTGTTATCTCTAACGCGCTGCTCTCCATCCGCGGCGCTGCTTTATATTCTTCATACCAGCCATCAAACGCCTGCAGCTTTTTGACCAGAAATTGGATTTTGAAGTTATTTTCAGGACGTCTCGTTTATCTTTAATCTGGGATATTCAGTCGAGCAACTTCATGTGGAAAATAAGTTCTTTCTGTGTGATGAACGGATCGCGGTGAGGTCATCCTGCGGTTTGAGAAAACAAATGAATTATAAATGACAATAAAGCGTGGAGAGTGGAGACCTTTTAAAATAAAACCATAACAGACTTAACTTTTCCAATAAAGGCTTTCTTCATGGTTTCTCATATTCATCCTGTTTAATAAGCTCTGCGTGATGAGACAATGTTCACATTGTTTCTACAAGAGGATGAAAAGTGTCAAATGTAAATACTTCAGTCACTTAATAAAGTGAATATCTCCAAGACGTTGACAGTTTAATATAAATACAATATTTCATGTCCTGCTCATGAAGACATGATAGTTCTTTTGTCTTTGACTGAAGTGTTTCATACAAAAAGGAAAGTATTAGTACATCTTAGTGTAAAAGTACATTCTGATAATGAAGCGTTATCTTTTCAATGAACTAAACTCTGCAGCTTGATAATAATGGTCCTCACGTGTTCACAGTGATAATAATACTCCATGAAAACAGCAGTTATGAATTGTCTTTGTCTTTCTCTGCTGTTCTGTCTTCCTGGTCGTTGACGTGCGTCTGCAGGAAACATCAAAGGGTTTGATATGAATATAAGTTATGATGTTTACATCTTTCTGTTAGAGAAACTCTTCTTCTTGCTTTCAAAATGCTAAACCCCAACAAAATGTGATCACTTTCATAAAAGCTTCATTGACAGTCAGGTTACATTTCCCTTCGTTCATGTTCATCTGACTTGTGAGTTTTATCTCTTATTGTTATAATATACGACTCAATGTTTCTCCTCGCTGCTCAGGAGGAGAGTTACTGAGCCACACGCCATTAGTTCACTCTGTCTCATAAACCTACACACACACACACACACACACACACACACACACACACACACACACACACACACACACACACACACACACAGTCTGCCCTCTCCTCGTCCGAGACAATTTACGAGCAGCGGCAGCAATGTCTCAGGCCATCAGATCATGAAGGCTAACTTTTGGTCAGGACACAGCTGCTCACACACACACTCACACACACACGCGCATGCACACACGCACGCACATGCACACACACACACACACACACACACACACACACACACACACACACACACACACACACACACACTGGATATACGACAACACAAAATCCAGTAAACTTGATGCTGCTACAAATCCTCCTACGTAAGCTGCTATTGGACTGACTGTGGTTGACTTCTGCATTCACACACACACACACACACACACACACACACACACACACACACACACACACACACACACAAGCTTCGAGCTTCTTGTGGAGGAAGACGAGGAGGTTTTATTCGGCTCTGGAGGGCTGTTTGATAGAAGTCATTATCTGATTCCTGCTCTGACCTGATAGAACTGGATATTATAGCTGTGTGTGTGTGTGTGTGTGTGTGTGTGTGTGTGTGTGTGTGTTCCTCTGGCTATGCACAGTGTTGTGTGTCTGTGTGTGCTGCTGTGTATCTATATGTGCAGAGGGAATTTGCTGTGAACGCACACTCGTCCAGTCGACTCCACGATCCTGCAGATGCTCCGTTTGAAGACGTTCTGGTTTATTTAATTAAATAATGAACTAATAAACTAATTAAATGATTAAATAATAAACTACTAAACTAATGAACTAATTATATAATAAACTAATTAAATAATCAAACAAAGTTTCTGGTTGACAGAAGAAGACGATGAATAAATCACTTCATCGTTGTTTGATCCAGAGATCAGAGATCTAAAAATACACCTCAGATGTGTGTGTGTGTGTGTGTGTGTGTGTGTGTGTGTGTGTGTGTGTGTGTGTGTGTGTCAGTGAGTTAGATGAAGGCAATGAACGTGACAAATTAAAAATAGTTTTTTAAATTTGCATGTAAACATGATTCATGTTTCAAACTCTCTTGGACATTTATGATCTAAAGAATGAACTGAGGTACACACACACACACACACACACACACACACACACACAGATCCACACACACACACACACACACACACACACACAGATCCACACACACACACGCACACACACACACACACACACACACGCATATAAAATAATAACAATATGATCAAGTGCATTGCATCAAATCAAATTAATGCACCTCGCCGTGTGTGTGTGTGTGTGTGTGTGTGTGTGTGTGTGTGTGTGTGTGTGTGTGTGTGTGTGTGTGTGTGTGTGTGTGTGAGAGAGTGAGTGAGTTCATTCTTTTTCTCCGTTCAGATAATTGAATGTAATCCTCCTCTCTGAGGGGGCGGGGTCTATTCTAAGAGGGATAATCGCATTCCCGCAGTGCATGCTGGGAGAACGCGCTGCTGTCACTCATCTTTAACGCCTGCTCTCTCCTCCACAACTCGCTGTCACCTCTTCAGGGTTTATTGCAACCAGTGAACAGGAAGTGACCATATTAGCACTGAGGAGGCGGGACATAGAGATAGTGTCGACCTGTCAATCAATCTGCTGCAGGATGTTGTCTGAAAGCATCATCGAGGAAGATGCCCTCCTCTTCCTCCTCCTCTTCTTCTCCTCAGTGTAAAGGAGACAGGAGGCTC
>NW_027176238.1:112695-117695 GCF_023055335.1 Clinocottus analis | reverse complement strand
AGACGCTGCAACCGCCTGGCAGCCAGCGGCAACCAGCGGCAGCCAGCGGCAACCAGCGGCAACCAGAGGCAACCAGCGGCAACCAGAGGCAACCAGAGGCAACCAGAGGCAACCAGAGGCAACCAGCGGCAGCCAGAGGCAACCAGAGGCAACCAGAGGCAACCAGCGGCAGCCAGCGGCAACCAGAGGCAGCCAGCGGCAGCCAGCGGCAACCAGAGGCAACCAGCGGCAACCAGAGGCAGCCAGCGGCAGCCAGAGGCAACCAGAGGCAGCCAGCGGCAACCAGCGGCAACCAGAGGCAGCCAGCGGCAACCAGCGGCAACCAGAGGCAACCAGCGGCAGCCAGAGGCAACCAGAGGCAGCCAGCGGCAACCAGAGGCAGCCAGCGGCAACCAGCGGCAACCAGAGGCAACCAGCGGCAACCAGAGGCAACCAGAGGCAACCAGAGGCAACCAGAGGCAACCAGCGGCAGCCAGAGGCAACCAGAGGCAACCAGAGGCAGCCAGCGGCAGCCAGCGGCAACCAGAGGCAACCAGCGGCAACCAGAGGCAGCCAGCGGCAGCCAGAGGCAACCAGAGGCAACCAGCGGCAGCCAGCGGCAACCAGCGGCAACCAGCGGCAGCCAGCGGCAACCAGCGGCAGCCAGCGGCGAGCGGCCGAGGTTTCATCACTCGTCTTTAGCGGCGCTCGCCGCCTTCGGCCTCGACTCCTTCACACGTCTACAGAACGTCTTGTGATCGGTTCCACGGAGACGACGCAGAACCTTTCAGACGCTCGCTGGTTTGTTTCCAGTCAGATCCTGAAGAGCCGGATTTTATACCTCCTGGGATTTATGATTCATGATGTCAGTTAAAAACACACATGTGACGTGTTTTAATTCTGAGTGAGACGTGAAGAGTGAGACATGAGGAGAGTGAGACATGAGGAGTGAGACACGAGGAGTGAGACACGAGGAGTGAGACACGAGGAGTGAGGCACGAGGAGTGAGGCACGAGGAGTGAGACACGAGGAGTGAGACATGAGGAGTGAGGCACGAGGAGTGAGGCACGAGGAGAGTGAGACATGAGGAGTGAGGCACGAGGAGTGAGACATGAGGAGAGTGAGACATGAGGAGTGAGGCACGAGGAGTGAGACATGAGGAGAGTGAGACATGAGGAGTGAGGCACGAGGAGTGAGACATGAGGAGTGAGACACGAGGAGTGAGACACGAGGAGTGAGACACGAGGAGTGAGGCACGAGGAGTGAGACACGAGGAGTGAGGCACGAGGAGTGAGGCACGAGGAGTGAGGCACGAGGAGTGAGGCACGAGGAGTGAGGCATGAGGAGTGAGGAGTGAGGCGAGGCGGCTTTACAGTGAGCTGCTCTGATGATCTTCATCAACTCGTTTTCTCTCCTGATGATTTTCTCGTTAAATAAATAAAGACGAGTTCTTCTTTTAGCGCCGCGTCACATTTAAAGCTCTTCTATCCTGATGCAACAGACAACATGAGCACGAGAGTCTGAACAACAACAACAACAACAACAACAACAACAACATGACGTCATATTTACCAACGACAATAATTAAGAACCTTTTATTGTGTTTCTGCAAATGTGGAAAACAACGAGTGTGAGGGAAGAAGATCCTTTAATGCACCGCCAACAACTGTACTGAGTGTGTGTGTGTGTGTGTGTGTCTGTGTGTGTGTGTCTGTGTGTGTGTGTGTGTCTTACAGATGAATGCAGATGTATTCATGAAATGCATCGTGGCAGTTTACGGTGATAACACCTGCCTCGCTCTGGGAAAGGGCTCTCATCATTTAGCACACACACACCTACACACACACACCTACACACACACACACACACACACACACACACACACACACACACACAGACACTCGCCAATAAGCATTCACAGCGAGATGGATAATGTTTCCTAAAGTGTGTTTACTGCTGCAGGCGGACAGAAGCAGTTACTCCTTTATCGGGATGGTAACTGGTGTACACACACACACACACACACACACACACACACACACACACACACACTCTCTCTGACATCTTCAGTGTTTTCTTTTCATACGCCCAAATACCATAACTGTGTATGTCCAAACATTAAATAACGCTCGACACAAACACAACAACAGCCGCTGTTGTGTTTGTGTCGACTCATAAAGCCATCTGTGTGTGTGTGTGTGTGTGTGTGTGTGTGTGTGTGTGTTTACAGTATTGCATGACATCTCTGTAAAGTCGTCTTCGTCCCAGAGACGGCGGCTGTCTTCGGGCGAGCGAGGAAGGCCGTCACTGGGGAGAAGAGAGAGAGAGGTGATCTTAAGTTGTTTGCAGCAACATGTTTTATTTAACACACACACACACACACACACACACACACACACACACACACACACACACACACACACTCTAAAAGGAGCACAACATTCCTTCGTGCTCTCCTCTGGGAGTTCTTTGCTTCTTCGTTGGTTTCTGTAGAACTCTTCATGACATCATGGAGGCAATAAACAGGAAGTAGAGGATCAATATGTTAACCTCTTCCTCCTCCTCCTCCTCCTCCTCTTCCTCCCCAGGAGGCAGTAGTTGACCTCGGGGTCGTCTCCTCTAATTGGGACGAGCAGCTGCTTCAAAAGAAGGAAATTAGGAAACGAAGGAGACGTTTAGGAAGCAGCTCTTCATGTTCCTTTACATCTCTCTCTCTGTCTCTCTGTCTCTCTCTGTCTCTCTATCTCTCTCTCTCTCTCTCTCTCTCTCTCTCTCTTCGTCTTCATCGTGAGTCTTCCTCTTTGTGGGCGGGTCCTCAGCACCATCTTTAGACTTTATTACAGTTCTGAAGAACAAGAGAAACTCATTCCTTCACTTCTGTCCTCAGAACACCCTTACAGTGCTGAGGCCCCGCCCCCTGCTGTGTGTGTGTGTGTGTGTGTGTGTGTGTGTGTGTGTGTGTGTGTGTGTGTGTGTGTGTGTGCGCGCCTCTACAGCTGCTTACCATCTTCACTGCTGGAAATGAAAGATATTAATATTCATGCTTCATGCAACGTGAAGATGTGGATTAATTTATAAACAGATAAAAACAACACGGAGCAGAAAGAGTGAGACGAGGAGACGAAGAGTGAGACGAGGAGACGAATAGTGAGACGAGGAGACGAAGAGTGAGACAAGGAGACGAAGAGTGAGACGAAGAGTGAGACGAGGAGGAGACGAAGAGTGAGACGAGGAGGAGACGAAGAGTGAGACGAGGAGACAAAGAGTGAGACGAGGAGGAGACGAAGAGTGAGACGAGGAGGAGACATGAAGAGTGAGACGAGGAGGAGACGAAGAGTGAGACGAGGAGACGAAGAGTGAGACGAGGAGACGAAGAGTGAGACGAGGAGACGAAGAGTGAGACGAGGAGGAGACGAAGAGTGAGACGAGGAGGAGACGAAGAGTGAGACGAGGAGGAGACGAAGAGTGAGACGAGGAGGAGACGAAGAGTGAGACGAGGAGGAGACGAAGAGTGAGACGAGGAGGAGACATGAAGAGTGAGACGAGGAGACGAAGAGTGAGATGAGGAGGAGACATGAAGAGTGAGACGAGGAGGAGACGAAGAGTGAGACGAGGAGGAGACATGAAGAGTGAGACGAGGAGGAGACGAAGAGTGAGACGAGGAGGAGACATGAAGAGTGAGACGAGGAGGAGACAAAGAGTGAGACGAGGAGGAGACAAAGAGTGAGACGAGGAGGAGACAAAGAGTGAGACGAGGAGACAGAAACTCGTCACATCTCAGCTTCTCCAGCTGTCAATTTCTGCTTTTCACAGAATATCTCCACATAAATATATTTATACATCTATATTTCTATATTTCTATAAAGTACTGTCTGTATTTCCTCCTCCACCTCTGCCCCCCCCCCCAGCAGCCCACCTGTGAGCTCATGAATAAGCCAACAAAAGGATGAAAGGCAGATAAATAATGAAGCGGTGAGGCTCTGGCCTTTAACGCTTCCACTGCTCTCAGTCGGGCTGCAGAGCTTCATTACAGCCGCCGGCGCCGCTCGCGCATCCAAATGACCCAGAAAGAAAGACGTTGTTGTGTTGTTGTGTTGTTGTGTTGTTGTGTTGTTGTGCTGTTGTACTGTTGTACTGTTGTGTTGTTGTGCTGTTGTGCGGCGGCGTTACGTAAAGCCGAGGCCAAAGATCCACACGAGAGACCGAAATAACCGGCGGCGTCATCTGAGCTTCAGCTTTTGAGGAAGTCAAATAAAACATAAAGAAGCAAGGAAACGAGGGAGGAGAAGAAAGTAGGTCGTTTTGAGAAGCTTTCATCACTTTTTTACATTTATTTATTTTTAACGTCAGAACGCACAGAGGAAGAGGAAGAGGAGGAAGAGGAAGAGCTGTGATTGTGATCTGCAGATGAAGGAAGACGTCGGTCATGCGTTTTATTAATAGCAGCAAAACACACAAAGGGGGGAGGAAGAGGAGGAGGAAGAGGAGGAGGAGGAGGAGGAGGAGGAGGAAGAGGAGGTGAGAAAGTTCTCAGTCAGACACTCGTGATGGATGACAGCTGATTAAATTATTCAGCAGAGAAGAAGACAACGAGGTGCTGCAGACTCCTAGTACTAGCTGGAGTACAAGTATTCAGCCCTAGTACAAGAGGTACTAGCTGGAGTACAAGTATTCAGCCCTAGTACAAGAGGTACTAGCTGGAGTACAAGTATTCAGCCCTAGTACAAGAGGTACTAGCTGGAGTACAAGTATTCAGCCCTAGTACAAGAGGTACTAGCTGGAGTACAAGTATTCAGCCCTAGTACAAGAGGTACTAGCTGGAGTACAAGTATTCAGCCCTAGTACAAGAGGTACTAGCTGGAGTACAAGTATTCAGCCCTAGTACAAGAGGTACCAGCTGGAGTACAAGTATTCAGCCCTAGTACAAGAGGTACTAGCTGGAGTACAAGTATTCAGCCCTAGTACAAGAGGTACTAGCTGGAGTACAAGTATTCAGCCCTAGTACAAGAGGTACCAGCTGG
>NW_027176238.1:100195-105195 GCF_023055335.1 Clinocottus analis | reverse complement strand
CCTCATGCGCGCTCCCGTGATCCTCATGCGCTCCCGTGATCCTCATGCGCGCTCCCGTGATCCTCATGCGCGCTCCCGTGATCCTCATGCGCTCCCGTGATCCTCATGCGCTCCCGTGATCCTCATGCGCGCTCCCGTGATCCTCATGCATGGAGATGAGTATATAAGGGTTAGCTTTACGTGTGCACGTGGACGTGCACACGTAAAGCTAACCCTTATATACTACTGAGTCAACGCCTCAGTGCTCTGTACCACCTGTACGCCACAGTGTCTGTGTGTGTCTGTGTCTGTGTGTGTGTCTGTTTGTATCTGTGTGTGTGTCTGTGTGTGCAGGCGTCACGGTTCATGAACGCAACATGCTGCAGATTAAAATCCAGACTTCCACGACATCATCGGCTCCAGACTCCAAACTTCCCCCTGAAGTTCTCTCTCCCTGCACGGCTGAGCGGACATGATTACCTTCACTGCAGTCGCCGTTATCTCTCCCGCCTCAGCTGTGAGTGTGTGTGTGTGTGTGTGTGTGTGTGTGTGTGTGTGTGTGTGTGTGTGTGTGTGTGTGTGTGTGCATCGTGCAGTATGCAGAGTTCTGTCCTGCAGTGTTTAAATGTCCTGCTACTCTTTCCCCTGCTGATGGCTACTTGTCGGACCGTGAGTGTGTAAAGTGTGTGTGTGTGTACATGTGTGTGTGTGTCGGTGTGTGTATGTGTGTGTTGAGAGAGGGCCGCATGAGGTGACGCTGAGTTTACCGGGAGCTTTCAGCGCCTCTCCCAATAACAAAAAGGTGCTTATGTTTCAGCCGCTCGGTTCCACCAGGAGACGAGTTTCTTTCCCTGTTCAACAAATGAAGGGATGGAAAGCCGGGCGGGGCCTCAGCTCCAGGCTCAGAGGTTCTGCTGCTCGCTGGAAGCCGGGCCAGCTGGGGCGAGAGCCAAACTGTAGCGGGAGGAAGTCAAGGAAGTTAACTTTTTTACACACACACACACACACACACACACACAACATTCTCTTCATCCCTCAACAAAAAGTTTGAATCACAGTTTGAGTTGAGTCTGGACCTGACGAAGAGGCTGCCCCTCATCTTCATCACACCCAGGAGGCTCTTTTGTTTTGTGGGTCGTGTGGAGAAGAAAACCTGGACCGAGACGTCTGAGCTGAGCAGTCGCTTCTGTTCCCAAAACTTTGTGAAAGTCAAATAACTCACAGTGGACATATTCCAGAAGGGACGAGCGCAAGTTCTATGCTAACGTGCTAACTTCAAGATTACGTAATGACGCAGTTTGTGTGATATCTATAAAACACGGCTCATTATTTTATGAGCTGCTGTTCTCGAAACCTCCAGAATGGTCGTTGGTTCTTTCCCTCAGGACGGTGATGTGTGTCTCCTTTCATCCAGTGAAAGGTGTTTCACTCCAACATGTTGCTGTCGTCCTCACGGGGTCATGTGACAGCTGTTCTGTGTGTGTGTGTGTGTGTGTGTGTGTGTGTGTGTGTGTGTGTGTGTGTGTGCGGCCTGGAATTGGTATGTTGATGTGTGACAGCTTTGTGATGTAACATCTGTGTGATGGTCTCTAAGAGGTCCGGGGATAACGATTGTCAACTAGGATTAGAGGGCGAGTATCTGTGTGAGTGTGTGTGTGTGTGTGTGTGTGTGTGTGTGTGTGTGTGTGTGTGTGTCCTGCCTCTCCCTGATTCTCTCGTCTCATCACTTTGACTTATTCATAGAACTGTTTTGCTTTTTATTTGAACAAAAAGAGGAACCAGCAGCTTAAAAAACTTAAAACCTGGATTTTGCTCAAGAAGAAGAACGAATGCTTTTTATTATGAATCTGCACGTTTACACGCTGAGCGACAACATGAAACACACACATGCATAACAAAGATAATGTCGGGGGATGTGAACTGATGACCGAAATAAATACGACAAAAATAATTCACAATAACTTGATTTTTTGTTGTTGTCTTATATCATAATAATAATGATAATAATAATAATAATAATAATAATAATAATGATAATAATGATATCTGAGAGGTTTGAGTTTTGATGAGTAGCGAGACACAAAATGGTGGATTTCAGTTGGTTTGTTTCGCCCTCAGAGGGACGTTCCCCAGCAGAAGCGGGCCGGCGTTCACACTCGTAATCATATGTTGATGATAATATTCTGAATAGTTTTCATTTCCTGCGGCGTCACGGCCGCGAGACGCAAAGTGGTGATTTAAACAAGTGCGGTTGGAGAATATGAAGAGACGGATATTAGAGGACTAACGGCATCGAACCCCCGGGAGACGGCGCGGTGGATGTAAAGGCAGTGAAACGCTGTGAGGTGTTCAATCCCCACCGCCAGCGTGGGAGTAATGAGTTTCATCTCATTACCTGTGAGGAGCAGCAGAGGAACCGCCGAGCTGCTCGAGTCCGACCTGCAATCTAAAGGTTTGAAGAGGAAGCAAGGGAGGGGGGGGGGGGGGGGGATAGAGGAAGGAGGGGGGGGGTGGGGGGAGGAGGAAGGGGGGGGGGGGAGCAAGGGGAAGAAGGGGGCGGGGGGGGATAGAGGCTAGAGGAAGGAGGCTAGAGGAAGGAGGCTAGAGGAAGGAGGATAGGCTGCTCAAAAACGTGTCGTTGTGCAACATCAATACGGCTTTTCACCAGATCACTGACTCATTCACTTCTCTCTCTCTCTCCCTCATCAAAAGCCAATTACCCCCCCCCCCCCTCTTCCTCCTCCCTCCCCCTCCTCCCCCTCCCCCCCCCCCCCTCCATCCTTACAGGCTTTCGGTCCTGACAGCCTTATGACCGGCCGTTGGTTATTGTAATTGGATTAGCTTGTAGATAAACTCGCTGCCAGTAAGACTCTTAAAGTCTCAATCCGTCGTCCACAGTTGGCGCCAGACATTCTCACTTTTCCTCTTCCTCCTCCTCCTCTTCCTCCTCCTCTTCCTCCTCTTCCTCGTGAACGACGAGCAGCGTTTTGTTTCTGATCCGTCGACCGGAGAGAAACAGAGTTCTGACGTTTGAGTCGTTCTCAAAGATGAAAACCTGGATGAAGACGCTGCGTCTCAGAGCTGATGGAGGGAAACACGATGTTAATATGTTAATATGTTAATATTTTAATATGTTAATATGTTAATATTTTAATATGTTAATGGAGATTTGCTCACAACGTATCCAAAGTAATCCAATGCTGTCGCTAGCAGGGCCTTTAATATCAAACAGCTCCTTTACAAACACCAATGATCCTCACTGTGAACACACACGCACACACGCACACACACACACACACACACACACACACACACACTGTAATGTAGTTTGATTAAATCCCACAAACAAACTTCTGAAAACAATCCCCACTGATGCACAAATTCCTCTTGTCTCAGACGAGCTCACAGTGGAGCTTCAGCTCAACAAGCTGATCACCTCATCATGACCTCATCATGACCTCATCGTGACCTCATCATGACCTCATCATGACCTCATCGTGACCTCATCATTACCTCATCATGACCTCATTGTGACCTCATCGTGACCTCATCATTACCTCACCATTACCTCATCGTGACCTCATCGCGACCTCATCATCACCTCATCGTGACCTCATCGTAACCTCATCATTACCTCATCGTGACCTCATCGTAACCTCATCATCACCTCATCGTGACCTCATCGTGACCTCACCATGACCTCATCGTGACCTCATCGTGACGCACAGCTGTCGGTTCTGATCTGTTTCCTGTGAACGCGTGCAGCTGCAGCGTGAGACAGACACACACATGTCGATTTAAATATTCATGTTTTGTTAACTTTCAGGGTTTCCTTCAGCGTCTCCCTCCTGCTCTCTGCTGCTTTTGGATTAAAGGACGTGCACTTGCATCGTGCACGTGCACGTGCACGGACGCGTCCGTCGGGCTCTTTACCAGAAGCTGCATGTTGGGAATCCTCAGGTCTTAATCCCTCAGCGTGGAGCCAGAGATTAATGTTCCCGCAGCAGGAAGAGAGATGGAAACGCCAATCAGACTTCCTCTATTGGATTCTGCAGCTCATCACACGCTAACGCTAATGCTAACGCTAACGCTGATTATTAACCATGTCCACGATATTAAGGAAGAACTCAGTGCGCAGCACAGCTGATGCGTGTTGACGTGTTGACACGCTGAGTGGAGACAGAAACACGTTTACTTCACATGCAGAAACGTTCCAGCTGCTTTTAAATCGAGGTCTGACTCAGACTCTCTGGCAGCTGGCTTGCTGGTAGTTTCCCAGCATGCTCCTGGGTTTCCCCTCCACGCTGCAGGTCAACGTGTTGATAACCGGTCCGGCTGCGTGAGGCTCGTCCCCGCCGCCAGCAACGCATCACATCTATCCTGATGCATCCTGGGAGGGAAACTGCATGAGCCGCGATCCTCCAACGCACTGAACCGTCACTCACCGCTCTGACTCCGCCCCCATGACTCGTCACACTGAAGCGGTTCATGGGCTCGAGACCCGCTGGAGGCCTCGGGGCCCTCGTGCCTCTCGCCGTCATGTGCTCCTCACTCCTCGCGCTCCGTCCTCGTCTCTCTGTCAGCGAGCTCTTTGTTCTTCATCCTCCTGCATCGTGTCTCTGTTCCATCCCCGCCCTCTTCCTCCTCCTCCTCCTCCTCCTCTTCCTCCTCCTCCTCCTCTTCCTCGTGCTGCTCTCCGTCGGCGTCCTGATGTCAGACTTCCTCTCCGTTGACTTTCTTCTTTCTTCTTGAGACGTTTGATCTCTGTGTTGAAGCTGCACGAGAACCTCCTGAAGTACTACATAGTACTGTGTACTGGTTATGTACTGGTGTACTACATAGTACTGTGTACTGGTTATGTACTGGTGTACTACATAGTACTGTGTACTGGTTATGTACTGGTGTACTACATAGTACTGTGTACTGGTTATGTACTGGTGTACTACATAGTACTGTGTACTTGTTGAATACTCGTGTACTACATAGTACTGTGTACTGGTTGAATACTCGTGTACTACATA